>NC_089786.1:31128686-31166186 GCF_040412425.1 Macrobrachium rosenbergii
ACCTCTCTAATCCCTGGTCAAAACCTTTGCCCAAAACAACTATATCGTTGAGATAGATGAGAGCTGTCTGCTAGTACATGATCTATGGGGTGCTCAAAAGTAGCAGGAGCATTGCAAAGACCAAATGGCATCAATTTAAGCTGCCATAAACCTCATCCGTATGAAAATACTGTTTTCTTCTTTTCTTTCTCTCAACCTTGACCTGATGATATCCTGCCTTCATGTCTACTACAGAGGCAAACCACTTGGCACCAGAAAGAGTATCCAGCTAGAGTGTCATCATTCCTTGGCAGTGGGTATGTGTACTTCACCGTCACTTCATTCAAAGCTCGATAATCCACACAGCATCTAACCAAGCCATCCTTCTTTTGTACCAGAACCTCTGTTGAAGCCCAAGGACTGACTTTGAAGATTCTCCATCACCTTCTTCATCCCATGCCACTGAGTTGTTGCCATCCTAAAAGCTGGCTGTTTTATTGGGCAATGATCTTCAGTGTCAATACAGTGTACTTCTACTATAGGAAGATTTGTGATCCCAGTCCTAGGTCTTCGGTAGAAATGACAACCACAACTTCACTAGGTATTGTTGCATCTGCAGCACTTGCAAGTCATCCAGGCACTGGCAGCTCCTCCACACACACACATTGTAATTAGTCTGGAAGATTCCCATCTTCCTTTACTGCATTTCTTTTACATATCTTCCACTGCTGACAAAGTCCCACAATGTCTCCCTCACTGATCCTCTGTGGTTCATGAAAGAAACTGGTAACCACCACTGGCTCTTCATCTATACCTGTTTCTACCAAAGGCTTCCCTACCATCACTCTATCCTTTGTCTTACTCTGAGCATCACGCTACACCACTGCTGGACTGCTATCAGCAGAGCTGCTAATCTTGAACTGGAACACCAGTTCTGAACATGGGGTATCACTGTAATGTGGAGTGCCCTAACTTCACCATCAGAATTGCTACATCTCACTGCCATGACAGGAACTGACTTCTCCTGTACCTTCAGTTTCATGGAGACAAAGTCCAGCTCTTATCCCATGGTCACCAGGTACTCAAGACCAAGAAGGCAAGGATCCTCCATCTCAGCCATATAGAATGGAACTGTCCTCTTGTCCTGCCACCTCAATCCAGACATCTAAGGCCAGGTGTTCACGACCAGGTTTACCTGAGAGTTCACCCACAACCGTTCAAAGGATGAGCGTCCACACAACAAGAGTAGAACTGTCAGTCAGACTGTCAAATTGAAGCCATCATCCTCAGTTCTCATTTTGCCTTCATCGTGGCAACACTATATGGCACTGATGCAAACTCCACTGGCTGATGGGTAGGTGGAACTATATAGACTAGCTGCTGCAGCAATTCACTTAATAATAGGAACAAAATAATAGGAACAAAATGGTGTAAAGGAGTATGGTCTAAATACATCTCATTAAAAAAGATGCATATTCTCATACAATATTAACAAATGAGTTTAAATTAGAACCTGGGATGATTCAGTTATTAATGAAATAGACCTTGAGGCCTACTTTCATTATAGTAACACCTTTTATAAAAAGGCAAGACACTTGCCTAGGTCTACACCAAATTGTCTGTATCAAATGGAAATATTGTTTTAAGTTTTCATTATATGATTTGGACTCATAATGGCCTACAAATAGTACTGCAGGATCTAACAATGAAATGAATTAGGTCTATACATTATTTACTCATATTATGATCAAAGTGCTGACTAAGATCCTTCCCAGGTGAAATCCAGCAGCGCACTGTTCCATAATCGTAGCTTACCCTTTCCACACATCAATTACCTGTCAGTCAGTCGGAGGAACTTTAGGTAATTCCATTAGTTCATCTGTTTTGGTTAGTGGACTGACTCTGCCCACAAACTGTTGTCTACACAAGTTATAATGCCGCATTCCATGAACTAACAGAAGAACTGACAGGTAAACCCGATCGTGAATACCCAGCCGAAGGGTCCCGAGTCCTGTACAATGCACAGTTACTTTATGCAGTTGCTCTGAGGGCTCATGCAGATACCAGTGAGGTAACACATCAGGCCTCATAAAAGTCTACTGTGAAGCTGGAACGATTACCAAGGAACCCTTCTTACCATTTATTCTTCCATCTAATAGTACACTGTCAATTGCACTTCTCTTGCATCATCTGATGGTGGGGATACTTGGGAGTGGCTGGCATTCACCCTGTAGCACCAGCCTTGACTGGTTTTATGCTTCATTCTTGTCTTCTGCAGTAGTATTCTTACCTTTCTTCCTCTTGTTTGACCAGCCAGCACTGAAATTATCCACTTCACCTTATGTCCTGCTTTCCTTTTATTACCACAGTAGGTTTTCTTGCATTATTTTGTTCTTCCTCCTTCCTCCATTTGTAACGACCCTCCTCCTTGTGTTCAGAACTAGCAACCTCCTCTGATCTTCTTCTGTTCCCTCTTTCACTTATAGTAATCCTCTTTCCAATGACCTGGATTTCACAGTGCCAGCAACTTCCTACAGGTTTTTCCACTTTTCATACTTGACCCTTGCTTGCCTTGAACCCTGAATTATGATCTGCCTGCAAAGTGGAAGCATTGGACCTGGTGTAAGACTAAATTCCAGAGCCCTCACCCCTCACTAAAGCTTCTTGCATGCTCCTGGCAGTTGTGCCTGCTTCACCTGCACTTTGAGATCTGCACAATCAAGAGCACCAATGAACTGATATCTCAGAAGAATGGTCAACACTTTATGTGCTGCTCCAGGGTATGTCTTGTGCGCCATACTTTCCAAGTCTTGGGCAAGCTGCAGAAGAGAATCTCTTGAAGCTCATAAATGGCTTTAAAGTCTTGTCCTGCAGGCCTCAGTCTGATACATTGTCCCCTATGTGTGCTAAACACCTCTGCTAATGAATGGTGACTGCTCTTCTCCTAAACTGATATCTGGGCCAGATTTTCCATTGAAGCATCCTTTAGGCTAGTAGCAAGCTGTACTGCTCACTGCAAATCATCCAAACCATTCTGATAAGCACTGAGTTCTTTCTGTCCTTTAGTCTGGGCCTTTAATAGTGTCACAAATGTGGCCAGAGACACTTCCTCTTCTTGCCTAGCCTGGCTCCTTGTCTGCACGCTCCTTTCCTCCCACCAATAAGTTAGTTATACTCACTGCAGCACTTCTATCCCACTCCTAACACCAAAATGTGGCATCCCCAGTTCCCAGACTAACACAGACTCCAAAAGCAGTGGCACAGTATAGGTAGGACGCTGGCCAGTGAGTTGTACCTCCCAACGGTCAACTTTAGGGTGTGTAAGGATAACACTGGCTCTTATATTCACTGTCCCTTATTACTACGGTCACTGTCCACAAATACCACAGATATACAGTCCCCAAAAAGTTATATTTCTCCTGTAAACTACTACTGTAATCAAGCAGCTGCTTAGACACAGAAATTCTCCCCCTCTCTTTTCCTGTCTTCCTTATATAAAGCTACCTCTCTTCCATAGGAATTTGACCCATACTATAGATCCTGTTCACTTTGTTTTTATTTTATATTTTATACTAGAGCAGATAGTATCACAAACCAGTGAGGTAAAGAGCAAAAAGCTCTACGCTTTCCGCCACTACACCTTTCACAAATTATACAGTATACAAACAGATACAATTACACAATTTAAAAGATAAATCACATTAATAAAACATTATAGAGACTATAATGTACAATTAATGTAAAATTAATGTACAGATTCATGGAAACAACGCACTGCACATAGAAAGTATTGGCAACAGTGTCGTTTATGAGGATGATATTCCTGCAATGGGCTTTGTCCAATAACATATAAAAATTAAGTAATCACGTTCTGGTGAAACATTCAGTCAATTGTGGGATAAGTGGTCGTTCGGTTCTGTCGGAAAACGTTGATGATGCAGTGGGGTTGGGGAGCTATAGCTGCATTATGGAGACAGACGTTTGGTCAGGTATTGAATTGCACTAATGATCAATCAAGCAAGATGGATCGTTTAACCAAGCCCTCATGTATTACCTGTAGCCCATAACTATACATGCATATCCGTTAGTTTTTTGTAGCAACTTCAAAACAGAAAGTCTGTTGAGCCACAACATGCAGTATTGCACCTGAGTGATCCTACTTAGCAGTTCTCGTTGTCTTCCTCGCAATCTCCTCCTTTATACTTCGGAGCCATATGTTGATCTCTTCCAGCCATTTAGCGTCATTGGATGTAGAAACGGAATTTCCTTTATATGCCGTAGTGGATTATTGCCTTTTTCTCAACACCTCCGTTTGGAGTTAAACGCTTCCTTCCAACAGCCATTGTAGATATCAAATCTTTGTAAACGCTGGTTCACAGTTTTGAGAAAATCTGGTTAGAACCAAATAAAAAAAGTGAATAAAGTGTTAAAAATAAACTCTCTTATTTTCGAGAGTATGTAATCTAGAAACTCTGCAGGACAATTTCAAGTCCTTTAAGTGGTTATCTTATATAAATTTTTATGCATAAAAATTAAGGATTTAAAAGAATTCTTTATTAAAAACAAATGCTTCAAATCTCCATTTAGCTAAAATAAAGCACAGGAAAATTTGTTCCGATACAGTACTTACAGTTCTATTAATAATTTAGCAGATGAGCTTGTGCTAAATATTAAAATGGATGTAAAGTGTATCACAGCAGGTAAATTGATGTACTTAAATGTAGCATTTTCTAAGTTAACAAGTAAAAAATGCGTCGAAGTTTTCGGCGCAATCGAGTCTTCTGTATTGCTTCTACAGCGCATAATCAAGGCCACCGAAACTAGATCTATCTTTCGGTGGTCTCGATATAATGTTGTGTGAGCTGCGGCCTATGAAACTTTAACCACGGCCAGGTGGTGGCCTATCCTATATCGTTGCCAGAAGCACGATTACGGCTAATTTTAACCTTAAATAATTTGGTATGTTTGATGATTGGAGGGTGGATGATCAACATACCATTTTGCAGCCCTCTAGTCTCAGTAGCTTTCAAGATCTGAGGGCGGACAGAAAAAGTGCGGACAGAATAAAGTGCGGACGGACAGACAAAGCCGGCACAATAGTTTTCTTTTACAGAAAGCTAAAAAATAGACTTAATTAGTTTGACCACATAAGGTTAGACTAATTTAATCTATTTCACTCTGTTTTTGAGTTGGATGTTACTCTACCAATATTTTGCCTTGATTTTGCAAATGTGGATTTGTAGGGGATATGGGGGTGGCATGATAATCAAAATACAGTTGAATGATGGGCAGCCTCTGTATTATGGCGATATATGAAAAGAAATTAAAATATTTGATAGTAATGCGTTCGTATATAGATCACTTTAAATATGTCACGACAAAGCCTTAAACAAAATCTTATTCAAAAAAATAATCTTCCAATAAAGAAAAAAAGAAAATAAAGAATCAGCCTTCTCTTTTCCTTTAGCCGAGTCTTCTGGTGAAAGAAAACGAAGGATTATTCTTTAGAGGATTTCGAGAAAGACAAAAACATTGGTTTAATTGGATGGCAGCTAAGGAGCCCTTCGTGTGCTTTCATCTCTCTTGTTTAATTATAGCCATCTTTTCGAAGGCAAATACTTTACCTTTGAAGACGTCCTTGTCTGGATGTGTTGACTTTGAAGATGGTAAATTCGACAAAATGTAATGCTAGACTTGTCAAAGTTTGCTGAGGAAATTTGACTGAAAACAACAATGTCCTCGTCACTTCGTTTTCTGCCATAACGGTGTACAGTAAGTCATAGCAATCATACGTAAGACCTGATGTTATCATAGACCTGTCCTAACAGTAATTCAGTCCAAGATATGCTGTTATTTAATTTTTTTTTTTCAAATGCAGACCTCTTTGTATTGTAGAATCTTTAAGAATATTTCTCTGATTGGAATTCTTTCCCGAAATATATTAAGAATATTATCTACATATGAAAATACGATACTTTGATATTCATGATCACAATATTCTATTGTTATTTTTTTTTTTTTTTGGGGGGAGTATTAACCGCAGAATTATCATGAACCGGGAAGTAACATCAAAGTACACGTCTGAAACATGAGACCTGTGGTATTAGTGTAATTACGTGTTTATGTGGGAAATTAATTTGAATTATTTATGACGTACCAAGTAGACTTTATTACTAGATGAGGTTAGCATTTCTTCGCTGCAAGTTATTGCCCATTGACATACCACTATGTCTTAGCAGAAAAACATACATAAATATATACATACATATGTATGAACTGCCTGTTTTATCATACTTCACGAGGCATGAAATTGAAAGTTAAGAAACGAAAGCATTATTTAAAAAAAGAGATGTCAATATTCCAACATTTCCCGGAAATAATGTAAACAAGAAAGAATCACCGAACATCAATTTACTTCCAGCTGAGCAAGAAGTACGAAGATCCAGGAAATTTCTCTTTCTTAGTACTATTTTCGTAATGCTCAGATATGATGTACTAGACAGTATTTGTTAAATGTACTCCAAAAGCAGAAGGTAACGGAACTGAAATACTTTATTTCATCCATGAAAAGAAGGAATGAAATGTTTGCAGTACATGAAAAGAGACCCTTTACCCAGCACTGAGGAGGATAGCTAATTTAGTTAGAAATTCATGAGAAAAACTAGTCTTTCATTTTATATATATATATATATATATATATATATATATATATATATATATATATATATATATATATATATATATATAGACTAGATAGAGAGAGAGAGAGAGATAAATAGATAGATAGATATAGGTAGATATATATATATATATATATATATATATATATATATATATATATATATATGTGTGTGTGTGTGTGTGTGTGTGTGTGTGTGTGTGTGTGTGTGTGTTTGTCCCATACTTGGTACACACTTTATATTAACAAATATTAAGCTACAAATGTCGTTTAATATAAAATTCATTCATCCTCGGAATACCATACACCGACAGGAAATTTATAATTGATAAGTGATCACTGGTACCACTGAATGGTTGGGAAACGACGATTTTTCAGCGACTTGAACCATGAGGCTATCAAGAGAGACATGAGTTGTATACAGACACTGCCGTTCGTATAATTGCCGAAGAGTCGATATCAACCCACCTCTACCATGATAGCCATTTGCTATGTTTGCGAAATTTTTTAATATACAGTGCGGCATTCTTTCTGTTCATAATTTATATTTATTATTTAAATTCATTATTTATATTTATGACTTGGACCATCGATGAAAGGCCTCTTGTTTGCCACTTCATAATTCGTATTTCAATAGAGATCATTCACATTTACAGTTGATCCCTAATCCTCTTTTCCTGCCAAGTGCATTCAGATCACTGAACAGCAGCACCAACATGCAGTAAATGTGCCTCGCTGTTGAACTTCTCAGTTCCAGAGGACCTTTATTCCTCACACCGTTGGACTGTGGAACCGTCTTCCTGAGGATGTCGTGCAACTGAAACTTCAAAAATTTCTTTGGAAATAGAATTTCATGTTACTGGCCCTTGTGGGCTTGTTCCATATGAATAGTGTTCATCTTCTGAATAATATATATATATATATATATATATATATATATATATATATATATATATATATATATATATATATATATATATATATATATATATATATATATATATATATATATATATATATATATATATATATATATATATTTACAATTTCAGTGGCTCAGATAATATAATTACTGAGACACAGAAATTATATATATATATACGGATATATATATATATATATATATATATATATATATATATATATATATATATATATATATATATATATATATATATATATATATATATATATACAATTTCCATGTGTCGCTGCGGTAATATATATACCATATATATATATCTATATATAATATATATATATATATATATATATATATATATATATATATATATATATATATATATATATATATATATATAAAAAGATATGTCTCAGTAATTCGATATTGTTATCATAAAGTGACAATTTAACATACTGGTAATCTATATAATCAAATATGTTCTTTCGTTAAAATTCTCTGATAAACTTGAATGTTATCACAAGTTAACACTGTCAGGTATAAACTGATTTGCGGATGGGCTGGTAATACTGCGTGATTGTCAGCCACAGACTATTGATGTTCCCAGTTCTGTCAATGCTTTCAACAAGATTCGGGAACCCTTCAGGGAAAACCAGTTACCTGCTGTGTGGGCCACTTTGAAACCTAGCAAAATGCATTTCTAAACACAGCAAATGAGGTAATGGCATAAACGTAATTCAGCCCGTGACAAATAAGGTACCTTGAGTTATGTCAGAATTAACAGTAACCTAAGTCATTCTTTGACTTATCTTACTTTAGCTATTGTCTAACATATATTACCTAATATTTTTTCATTTTAGTCGTGAACATGTTAACCACCTATGTTTTAATGGCAGTACTATTTTGCAGCGTCAGCAGACTTTCCTAATAATCTCTTCAAAGAACAACAGTGATTACGAAAACTTCATTTATCCCAAGTTCAGCTAATGTTGTTCGATTATATCTTTGATTTTTCTTCTTAAATTGAAGTTTATATGACCAATGACATCAATATTATTCCAGCAGTTTTAATGAATTCATTTCTTGGTGTAAAAGACAAGGAAAATTAAATCCCAATATTACAAGAGTAAAGTGCTTCGTGTGCGCTTCCAGAATAAATATTCCTTCCCTTCCGGTTTCATTTTTCACTCTCTCTCTCTCTTGGCGTAAATGGCTCTCAGAGCTAATTGGCTCTTCTCATTACGTTGCTTCAATATTGAGGCTTAATCAACCCTTAGATTTAGGGCGAAATCAGTCAATGTTGCACGAGTCTGCAGTTTTTCCTTATAAATTCCGAGTGGGTTTCTCTCAAGGTGTTTTAAATGATTTTATACTCACAGGCATGCACATGCACACACACAACATATACACATGCATACACACATACATACACACACACACACACATATATATATATATATATATATATATATATATATATATATATATATATATATATATATATATATATATATATATATATATATATATATATATATATATATATATATATATATATATATATATATAGATATATATATATATATATATATATAGATATATATATATATATATATATATATATATATATATATATATATATATATATATATATATGTATATATATATATATATATATATATATATATATATATATATTTTTGTTTATATATATACATATATATATATTCCTCCAGTATCTCACTATAAAAAAGTACAATCAGATATAAATTTAGGTTCAGTAAACTGTGAAAGAAAGAAAACATTGACATAATAAGTAAAATAAATAAAGTCCCGTAGCTTGGATAATTCTAGTAAACCTCTCTATGAATGGATATAACATAATATTACAAAAATACGTATTTTTCGTTGCAATCGTCAGGCGACCTACAATGAATGTCATTATACCCAAAAGGCCACAGCTGTCGTTTTGTTGATCTGCCTTAATGAGCTTCAAGACTATTAGGAAATATTTACTTTTTCTTCAGGACAATATTATTCGCATTTCCTCCCTCACTCTTTTCAACCTTCCATTTCCCATTATTCTTATGAATTATGAGTTATGCCAGTCCTTCTCTGACAAAGTGGGTCCATTTGTTTTCTGAATAATTCATGTTTTGATTCAATTCCACCTTCACTAGTGTTTTACACAGTAAACATGAAAATCAGTGCTGTTATAACATTAGGAAAAGTTTTCAGTTGAAGGTGAAGGTATTTTTCACTTATTTTTTGACATTTGATTATCTATAAGTACATGAACAAATGTCCACTTAAAGTGATTACCCTGTGTTAATTCTTTTGTTGCCAAATCAACCTGTATGCAAGGGGACCTGCAATGAATGTCATTAACACCCTATGTGCAGCCAATGCCAGTTGACAACCAAACGTACCTGTAGCCCAAACTGTTTGTGTAAACAATATAAGGATTTGCTTTCAGGGGTCTATAGCTGGTTTAATCACTCCTCACTCTTTGTCAACCTATCGATAGGCAGATATCCAGTTCTTATCGAAAATGACAAAGATAATATGATTATGCAGATTTCTATACCAAAATACGTCTCTTTGAGACTGAATCTTAATTCATGTGATTCATTTTCATATCTGCAATATGTTTTATAGCAAAACTGATTTTATATTTATTATGTCTTAATATTAAGAAATTTTAAACATTGAAACGTATATTTCATTATTTTTCTAACTGATTTGATTATTTATAACCATATTAGTATATAAACAAATATCCACTGAAAGTGATTTTCCCCAACGTCAACTCTTTGTTGTAGATATCAACCTATATAGATATATAATTGCAGATGCATGTCCTTTCCACCCTATGTATAGCCCATGCCAGTTATATAATATAAACGTATACCTAACTGTTTGTGTAAAGAGAATACAATATTTGCTTTAGAAAAGTCTATATATGGCTGCTCAATCACCCGCGATCTGTCTATCTGTCTACCTATCAATAGGCAGGTAGATAGATTCACTGCTCGAAAATACGAAGGTAATATATATGAGCAGATATATATATATATATATAAATATATCCCACTGAATCTCTCTTCTTACGCATTGCATGTCTTCATATCTGCAATATGTAATAAGATAAAATGATATTGATATATGAAAGTTTTATTTTATATTTATTATTTCTTAATAGTTAAATGCAATTTTAAACATTTTAAACGTATATCAAGTAACTATTTTTCTAACTATTGATTATGCTATCAATTTTATATAAATAATAGAACACAGACCATATAGTACTGATATACATATATATATATATATATATATATATATATATATATATATATATATATATATATATATATATATATATATATGTATATATATATATATATATATATATATATATATATATATATATATATATATATATATATATATATATATATATATATATATATATATATATATATATATATATATATATATGTGTGTGTGTGTGTGTGTGTGTGTGTTCATAGGTCCGTGATTTAATACCGGCCATTCATCCACCAGTCGACACAGCTTGAACACGTTGACTGTATATGGTTAAGAGATGCTTGTTTTATGGATTCATGACAAACAATACCATGACTACCATGATCAAATGAAGCTGATTCACAATCCCATACAACCTTTGTTTATGTGAGTTTTTAATAAACAGTAATATCAATATTTAGATTATTTGATTACTTTATAAACAATCTCAGAAGTGTTTTGAATAGTTAACTGTCTGGTGAACAATTTTATGACTGCTCCGATAATCAGCTGTTATGATCAGGACTGCAGAACTGGTTTATTTTTATCTGATAGTGAATGATTTCCGTGTGGATATTTGTTCATATGGAAGAAAGAAATATTAAAGGAATGCTAGTAAAGCGAGTAAATCAAATTACACTAAGGAGTGAAAAGTAAAATGTAACTGAAGAAGCATGAAGAAAAAAACTAGAGGATGACTTGACCGAAAAGCAGGGAATCCACAGGACGGAAAGGGCCGAACTTCAAGACAAATAAAGAAAAAATGAATAAATACAATTATGAAACCAGAAAATGAAAACAAAAATAGATATAAACAGATACTATTAAAGAAGCATGATAAGATAAGTTGGCTAAGAAACTAAGAGCTCGACAGGGAAAAGTGCTCAAAAATAAATGAGTGGTTAAACAAAATAAAGATGTCGGTAACCCTTTCAATCCGACTTTTGCACAGCCAGGTTTTCAACACCCTATTCATATTGATGACATCATAACCATAAAGAAGTGTATCTTCAACCTAAGACATTTAGAAAGTTCATCTTAGTTTGTTTTAGGTTGTGACGCACTTGTCCGTGTAGTGTTGTACTGAAACTGTAATTGAGATTACTTGGTTTCCGTTGGTATCATAAAACTGAACTGTTGCACAGTCGAGTGTTTTACAGCATATTCATAATAATGGCATCATTGGACCGTAAATAAGCTTATTTCTGTGCTTTCATTCTGTTTGCAAGCAGGACAAAACTACAGTTTGTGAAAATCCTGCAGGTATAATATTATCCCAATTTTCATAACATGGAAATCCTTATAGGAAAATTTTCACCCACATAAAAAATATAGAAGAAACTGGGTTCTTTTGAAACAGCTGACAACTTAAAAATGGTGCCTACAAATGTCCTTTTTAGCTGGTATTGTAAGTCTGGTATCGTAGAAACGTTTACACAGAAAATCCCACAAAATGGATGTTAATGCAGAGAAAGCCCATTCAAGTGTTATGAAAGAGTTTTTGAGATTAAACAACCCTTTAGGATGGAAAGGGTCGATAAAAGCAATTACCTTAGAAAAGAAACCAGAAGATATATTCCAATGTTGACGAGGACGAAAACAAACCAACAATGAAAACAGAGGTCAAGCATACTTCGAATCATGCAGTGATCACAATAAATATATATGAATCAAGGTGGTATGAAATAATATATAAAGATAATCAGAAATTACATATGAACTGACAGTGGGGGAAAAACTAGAAATGAAATCGAAAGAAAAATGGTTAAAGAGCGGCCATTTCAAGTATGATAAATGTGGAAGGAATAGAATAATTTCAAATTGAGCAGAAGAACAGATTAATAAATAATTCACCTTTCCCCTCTTTCAAGTGATACCTTCACGAAATACTGGAAAACAAATGAAAATATCAAAAGAAGAGAGGTGAGTAATCATGTGAATCTTCATTTTACATTTTATCCTAAAATAATCAGTCAAATGAAAAGAGTAACCAAGCATCAAGCAGAGATCATTCCTCCACCAAGTCAAGCAACGTCCCCCTAAGCAGAAGACAGAAAATGAATTAAGTTGATCCACAAGAATGCTTCTTTCTACCTTACAATGAGAGAGATGGTGTCCGTGGCTAAAGATCGGCAAAACAATCCTCACTGATATCCATTAATAGTCATATAACTAAACACATACTAAACAAAGGAAATTCAAAGCGAAAAAGCAGATATGCAATCGATAGAGAGAAATCATGATCTGATTAAAAGAAAAAATCCCTTTCATGAAAGACACTGCATATGGGCCAAATAAACATGAACAACTAAATTGAATAGTGGGGAAATAAGGGGAAATGAGCAACACAAGGGAGGGAAAATCCTACTCAAGAGCGAGGGAGGGCAGAATGACACTTTAATCAGGAAAATGAAAAATATCGAGTTTGACATTAGAGTGGCCTCTCTTTATTTCCAAAGGAGGGGAAAGACTTAAAGCGGAATTTCCAGCAGGCAAGCGAAGTGTAGGAATCGCTACCACTAAGGCTGTCTGAAGCAAGCCCTGTAACGCAAGAGAAGTTGTCAACGGCTCCAGTCCTAATGCAGCGACAGACAGATCTTTTGAAAAGACTGAATACAGCTGTACAGAAGTTAGAAATAGGAAAGACTGGTCAGCTGATTAATCTTTCAGTTGTATATTTCCACACATTATCGTGTGATTGTGAAGACAGACGTGTCTATGTTTTATCTTTTTTTTTCGCATTTCTTGTTGAACATGCTGAGAGAGAGAGAGAGAGAGAGAGAGAGAGAGAGAGAGGAGTGCATCTAATTACTACCTTAGCTTAGCAGTGTCAATAGCTGGAGTAACTTCTGGTTCCAAGTTTCCTTTCTGTCATTGAGTTGGGGGACAACAGGTCGGTGTCTGTGTCCTCGATGGAGGAGAGGAGAGAAGAGAAGGGAAGAGCAGATAGATCAATGTCTGGGACAGAGGGAACACAGAGGACGACCTGACTGTTTCCCAGTGAATGGAGAGAGGATTCACTCTACGTCTTACTTGAACCAGGAAAGTATGACGAGGAAATGTTGGAGTTACAGGAAGTTTCTTGCAAAATTGGAGGAAGACTTTAATGATCCTTTAAGGTCCAAACTCCCTCGTCATGGTTTTTCCTCCTATTTGTTTCACAACTTTTATCTACTTACGCTTTTCACCATTTCCGTGCATATAGCACCTACTACTATTCCGTAGTACTAATCTTCCTTTCATTATTTACGTTAACCCTACCCTCGCTTTTTCTTACTTACTGTATATTATGGCCCTTTCGTTCTCAGGATCTTTGTAAGAGAGCTATGACGTGCTAGCTTGTCCCATGTATATATGGGTATATTATGAATGAACACTAAAGAAAAATATACAGGAGGAAATGACTGAGAAAAAGTATGACAACTGGTAACAATGTGAACAGCAAAAATGAAACACTAAACTACGAAACAGGACACTATGAATTTTAATTTATTAACCTTAACTTATTTTAAAATCGAATTGAAGACGTATTTAAATATAATTTCCTTTTCTCATATAATGATAAATTATGTAAACCCTAAGACGGAATTGATTGTAATCGGCAGTTAATCATAATCATAAGTAGATGAAAATATTTTTGTTCTTATTTATCTTTAGATAATCAGTGTAAAGTGAAGGAATTTTTTACTTGGACGTTTAAAAGGTTATAGGTTGCCCATGAGTGGCAGAGGCAAGGGGCAGGAACGCAATATCTTCGATACCAAACTAATATACAAATGGCCATCGACCCAAACCCCTCTCCTTCCAATCTGGTACCGGGAGGAGCCAGGCAGTAGCTGCTGAGGACTCAGTAGGTACACCTATGGTCCCGCAAGCCCCAGTTCCTTGACACGCAGAGATGACAAGGTCGTGTTACAAGTGAAATGTATTATGTCATGAGCGAGGCATGAACTTGGGATCACATCACTGTACAATAGTACAATAATACAAGAGTCAAAGAGAGGTAAGAGGCTCTTAAGTACTAAAGAGAGAGAGAGAGAGATAAACTTTACATTCATTAGGGCATTCTATCAACAACTCCTAATCTTGTCCCAGTAGTCACATGTTTTGGAAGAAGGATAGAATGGCTTAATTTGAGCACAAGATTAATTTTAGCACAAGATGAGAATTGTCACTCAGTTAAAAAGGAACAAGATATTATGACGCTAGTTATATCTAGGGATTGAGTCTGTTTCCATTACAGAAGCAAACTCCCAGCATTAACCCAAAGGTCAATTGTCATCGAGGGCAGCTTCCATGCGGTTAAAAACTAAATGACGCAAGAAAAGGGTATCAGGTGAATAAGGAAAAAAAACAGCAAACAGATATAAACAGTTAGAAAAAGAAATAAATACTGCACTGAACTCACGAGATCCACCATCAATAATACTTCCAGGGAAACCTTTCAACAGCCTTGCAGTAAAAGAATGAAACACCTCTATGCGTCATGGATGCTGATGCTTCACATGGAACTGAAATGACATCTGGACGGTTCCTTTGAACTTCAGGTTAACAGAGGCAAGTAATGGGGAAGTGAGGAAGAGCCTTTTCCTCAAAGACATTTACCTTTATATAAAAATACGGGAGATTTTTTTATATTTAGTTTTAGATACAATCAATGAATATACAATCTAATGAACATTGAGTCTCTCTCTCTCTCTCTCTCTCTCTCTCTCTCTCTCTCTCTCTCTCTCTCTCTCTCAAGTAATTTGTTACAAATCCATTTCTAGCATATTTATATTGTGCAATTTACTTTCTATTAAAACGACAATTTTTAGGTGAATATCAAGCTACATGGAAATGATTAAAGCAGACTGCAGCTCTCAGCCTCTGAATCCTGTTGCCGCATCGCCAGGGTTTCTGAGTCATTTCAGGCATCTCACGAGAGTCGACTCAAGTGACTCTCAAATATCAGCAGCAACCCGACACATCCTCAGGAATTGGTAGTGTCAAAGTCAGAACGCTGTCTTTCGTTAATAACTGATGGTGTTCACAGCTAATTTTCTCTTTAAAAACTTTTAGAAGGAAAATAAGGGTTTATTTAAGAAATTTCGCTGTGAAAGAGGTACCTGGTACTTAGTCAACTTTGCGGAAGCACGTATATTTTTTTAAATTTTATTTTGGACGAAATATTAGAAAAAGGTTAATGTGTGGGTTTTCATGATTTTTATAATAAAAAAAAGACACATTGTAAAAATTCGGTTAGTTACATAATGTAATGTATATTCTGTCAATAAGCTAACTAAACTAAGTAACTAATGGCCTTGATGAAATTCTTCACGGAATAATGTTGCTTTGATAATGTTACATTATTATTACTGTTAACACTAGTAATAGTGGTATTCAAAAAAGAAAACTGAGAATGTGTAGCAAGAGACTAAAAGATGAATACAGCAAAAACCAGAAGATATGCATAAAAAAATCCGAAGTTTATTGCCCATTAATAACTATTCCATATATATATTATATACTATTATTATTATTATTATTATTATTATTATTATATTATTATATTATTATATATGTATTATAAATATATATATATATATATATAATATATATATATATATATAATATATATAATATATATAAATATATATATATAAAATATATATATATATATATATATATATATATATATAAATATATATATATATATATATATATATATATATATATATAATATATATATAAATATATATATATATATATATATATATATATATATATATATATATATATATATATATATATATATATATATATATATATATATATATATATATATATATATATATATATATATATATATATATATATATATATATATATATATATATATATATATATATATATATATATGTATATATATATATATATGTATGTATATATATATATATATATATATATGTATGTATATATATATATATATATATATGATATATATATATATATATATATATATGTATGAGTATACAATGTTTACTGCAAAAAGTATATGCGTGGAAGCTTATATACCTATGGGGCACTCCTTTCAATAATGCTTTAAATAAACATATACCTGCCAAAGACATTTCTCAGTTGGTCTTTTCGTTATCCGGGAAGAGGAGACGGGAATATAAAAATAACCCATATTATTATCTAAAAAAATTATTTAAGAAGTAAACAGGTAGTCAGTAGAGGCAACATGAAGAATATATAT
The DNA here is from genome assembly GCF_040412425.1 of Macrobrachium rosenbergii. Taxonomy (NCBI): domain Eukaryota; kingdom Metazoa; phylum Arthropoda; class Malacostraca; order Decapoda; family Palaemonidae; genus Macrobrachium; species Macrobrachium rosenbergii. Next base: position 31,145,817 of record NC_089786.1, read on the forward strand.
GATTAATGGAGGTAATATATATATATATATGAGAATTATGTATATAGGTTGTAGGATATATAAATATATATGTAGAAGATATATATATATATAGGAGATAATATAGTCATAAAATTATGCTAATAGAAATAAATAGTTATTTAGCTTAACAAGGAAATGTCAAAGAAAAAACTGGATAAAAAGGATAAAAAAAAAACTGACCTAATAATGGAAAAATAAAAATTAAAACTGTTTGGTCTTTTCGTTATCCGGGAAGAAATGGAAAAAAAAAACCTATTATTATCATTTCTTAAGAAAAACTGTCGGTAAGGTCTGGATGAATGATTAATGGATGAAAGATTTATTAGATTGTACGAGGAAAATTGTAAAAGTTGTAAAAATAAATAATTATTTAATTTCACAAGGAATGGTCAAAGAAAAAACTTGAAAAATAGGATAGATAAAAAACTGACTAATAATGGGATGAAAAATGGAAACTGTTTGGCAGGAGAAATAAAAAAAAAGATATATTAGTATATGAAAAATTACAAAAGGTCTGGATTAACATTTTTTGATAAGAGTAAATGTGAAAGTTTTAAATGGAAAAATTTGTGAAACGTAAAAACAATTATTATTACATTATTATCCAGAGTACAGTCCAAAAAGTATCTCATAGAAAAGATTATCCTCTATCTAACATATTGATATGCTGTAGTATATTAGTGAAAAACAAAAGTGCATAGAGTTGAAACAAGGTAAAGAGAAAATAAATATCTTTACAAGAGTTAAAGAAAAATTAATCAAAGTTAACACCAAGGGCTACTGTATTTCGAGATTGGTTTCCATCCTCCCTTAAATTTTCGAGCATCAACAACGGCAACGCTGCCAAGAAGACCTTTCCACAATTTCACTTTCAAAGAAATGACATTATGGCCCTTCACAGTACTGGAAAGTTTTTGCTCTGCGAAATGATTAGCACTCACCAACTCTCAAAGGACAGGCTCTACACGCGGCAGAGGAAGGTCGTTGTTAAAATCAAGTAAAATGGAAGGTTAGCACAAAGTGCTGGTACTTCAGAAAATAGCGATGATAACTTTGGGTAAGGCAGTACCACGCACCAGAGGCACTGGTTCGAAACGAAAGAATGGAATTTCCCTCTTGAAGTAAAGTCGATGTAGATGGCTAAGATACATTTGTTCTTGCAATGACCTAGAAAAGGACGGGAAAGGAAATCATAAAAAGTGTTTTATAACGATATCGTGAATACCAGGAGGCTGCTGACATTAAAGATAATACAGTGGCAAAGCAAAAGGTGATAAACTGTCATTTCTGTAAATGAGGAAATCTTTATGAATAAATCTTAGTTTGGTGCATCATTTGTCTGCTAAAAATATATGTATATCCTTTGATTCTGATGATATTAATGTCTATAGAAAGTGAATTCTGAAGTGGCAGATCGTCAATCAATAACCAAATCATTAGTATTTCTTTTTTATGTTCAACTTTTACCTGACATATTGCATCATTCAATGATCTGTGCTCTCTTTCTGATAAATCTAGATGCCACTCACTTTGCAACATCAAGAAGTTACATAATAATTGCAATAATAAAAAGAAAACTGAAATGCCAATTAGAATCAGCCTGTGGGGAAAGAGACACGATGGGGCTTTGCTCAGTTAAGGCCCATTAACAGCGTCTGTCCTTTTACCTGACTTGTCTCGTATCTTGTCGACATTGTTGTTACTTTTAGAACATCAGGTTATAAACGATGATATTAATAAAAATATTGATTATTAAATATAAGCAAATATAAAGACCCTTTTGATCACAAAAACAAAGCAAAAAAACATTTCAAATCCTTATAAAGCATCCAAAATAAGTTAACGCTAACAGAAGATTAACGACAAGACAACAACTAATTAAACAATGCTATACATTCTAATATTATAAGCATCCAAAATTCCAGATATTTATTGTTTCATGTTCTATGTGTGTGTGTGTGTGTGTGTGAGTGAGAGAGTGTGTGAGAGAGAGAGAGAGAGAGAGAGAGAGAGAGAGAGAGAGAGAGTTAATTTGTTGATTTAAATAAAAACCAGTGTTTTGTTTATTTTTACTGCTATAACCACAAAAACACGCCAAATATGAAATGTATCATGTTATGTGATCTATCGTCACACTCTTCGATATACGATTGTATGAAAATGCTAAGTGAGATGAAAGTGATCCAGATTCTTCATATTTTATGGATCATTCATATTTTAAGAGACAGAAAAGGCTATCGGCGATCAAATGGGCCGGGTGAGGGCTGAAGTTAGGCTTCTACTCTGCAAATGCATGACCATAAAAAATTGACTGGAAACTTCCAACGAACTTTCTACTTTTTAGTTACACACACACACACTTATAACATACATACATACACACACACACATACACACATACACATATATATATATATATATATATATATATATACATATATATATATATATAAGAAATATATATATATATATATATATATATATATATATATATATATATATATAAATATATATATATATATATAACATGTATATATACATATGTTCGAGATATATATATCCCCTGTGTGCGTGTCGAGGTAGGATGTGCGTTAAAACTCATTTGGTCTGAGATTCTAGATAGGACGTCACTGAGTAAATGATAAACAATATGATGAAGACTGAAATGAGATCCACCTCCAAGGTAAGGGGCAGGGTGAGAGTAAATACTGACTTGAGATGAGACTTTCAAATTAGCTGTTAAAAATGGGGGCGAAGGGGGCTCTTGTTATGGAGAGGACAATTTATGAAGAGTAAAGACAGGGGAATAAAGAACAAAGAAAAAAGATTTAAAATGTATTGTAAGAAAGCTAATAAAGAAAACTGGTACAGATGGAATTAAAGGAAGATGAGAACAGAATGACTATGAAAAATTGAGCCAAAGAAGACGAAGAAGATTGTGATAAATATAGGCATGATGAAGAACAAAGAATGTGAAAAGAAGAATGATGAGAAATGAGATGGTATTAAAACGAACAATGCCAGGTTGTTACATGGAATTGGGTATGACATTATGAGAAAAGCGGACACATTTGTAAGTGAAACAATCGAGTAACTGAAGAGATGAGCAGTGATTATGCACAGCAAAAAAATGGGAACTGCTACAGTTGATTTGATGGAACCATTAATGAAACTCATCCTGTTAACTACAAAACATTCCAACTACGAGTGTAATTGTAATAAAATTAAAAACTCTTGAAATAAAAAAAAAATTAAGTTCTCTGAAATAAAGGATAAAAGGAAATAGGACACGAATACCTGAGATGAGAAGACTATAAGAGAAAGCTTAATTATCCCGATTCCTAACTTACTATGGAGTTATTTGGTCATTATTCAAATTATTCGCATTTTTACCCGTCTCAGTCCCACTCCCACTCGCCTATGGAACTTGGATTTACTCACTTCAAAACCTTAGAAGAAAGTTTCGAAACATAAAAACACTTTTTCCCTTGGAAATGTTGTTTAGGCTCCTGTACTGAAGAGCATTCTGCACTGAAAATATCATTGATAATTAACTAGTTGTATGACAAATAAACCTAATATATATTAGGTGATGAATTTAATGAACAATTGTATAATAGTGCAATGGATAATCAAGGTGGCATTTTGTAACCTTTATTCCTAACCTTACACCCATTCATTTCCAGTTTCTAATTTCCATTCTACTTCCTCAGACAGTAGCTGAGGGAGTCTATGCCTAAATAGTTTCATATATTTAAAAAAATATGTCCTGTTGTTCTTCATAAGCCATGTTAAGCTGCTATTTGCTGGATTAGTTTTATTCAACAATTTTTATTAGATTTTTTTATGCAAGAATTCCTAAAGTTATTAAATTTACTTCAATATACATTTTTTTATTTATTTTATGAGTTATTTTTGCAGTCTTTTGTTCCAAACCCATTGTTAGTAAAGTACGGTATGTCATAATAATAATATGAATCAGGATATGTGTCTTTACATAGTCTTGATATAAACATTATTAAATGCAACATCATAGAATCATCACATAAAAACTTACACTGGAGAGCGCATATCAGACATACGCAGCACAGATCAAGTATTAATATCAAAACACTGGAAAAATAGGCCACAAATGCTATATAATTTGCACTTCCAGTTTTAAAAGATCTAAGTTGTTTTTTTCTAGGCAGTCCTAGTGTTCTAAAACAGCCTTTACTCTGGTCCAAAGGAATCTTTGCATGTGGTAGTGACAATAGACCAAAAGTTTTAAAATGTGGCCTGCTCAAATAAAAGAAATACATATGGTTTGCAAGGGATGAAAAGTTCCCTGAGAGTATATTCTGATTTTTACCAAATGAGTTTTCAGTTACTGATAAAGGAGGGGTGATATTATGCTCAAAATAATACACCCCTTTAATCAGTAATACTGTTCTGTAGTATATATATTTGTGACTTCAACAGAATCTCTGTACCAGTCCTTACGTCCCTTGCCACCATAATATGTATTGTTTTTACTTTTTACTTGTGACCACACCATTTTACTTATTTTGTTGCCTATTAATTTTATATAAAAATTAAATGTACAAAAACATTCATTCTAATTTTTACCATATAATAATAATAATAATAATAATAATAATAATAATATAATAATAATAATAATAATAATAATAATAATATCCTTTATTTCAGTTCAGATATCCTGATATTCATGGAATTTACAAATACAATACACACAATCTAATTACATCTGGAAAACATGATAAAAATAATAATCACTGGCAGTATCCACACAGTTGCTGAAGAAGTAAAAAAATGGTTAATTCATAATAAGGGTAATAAAGTAATTATATGGAGAATAATAGTAAAAAAAAAAAATATAAAGATGATAACAATTAAAAATACAGATTGCAGACAATGAACTTCCAGCTAGGGACCTTAGTTGGTTACAGAAATCAGGTCTTCTTCTTTTAACGTGCTTGTTTTCCTAATCATTTGTTGTTTGAAGGTCCAGAAGGCTAAATGAAAATTTTAAATAACTAAACTCCCAATTATATTAATCACAGTAATAATAAAAAATAAAATACCAATAATAATATAAAATGTCAAAAATAATAATAATAATAATAATAATAACTAATAATAATAATAATAATAATAATAATAATAATAATAATATTGATTCTGGAGATGACACTTCCTAACTGCAAAAATAGGATAGAATAAGTCATTTAAGGAACAGACGCCTCATTGTCTCATCTTTCCCACAATTTAGATCTTCTTCTTGCCTCACTGCTTAGGATGCTTTGTATGGAGAAAGAAAAGCTGCTTTCTCAGTCAGGTGATCAGACTAGACATGGTTTAGCCTAACAATTGATTTTTAAATTATCCAGACAGGTTTCTGTGAATATGGCGTGGCTGAGTAAATACCAGAATATGTGTTTGAAATGACGTCTCAAAGATAAACATGTCATTGTGAACAGTGATACGTCTCATAATCTTAGCTGATAGGTATAGTACGTCCAAAGAGAACACCCATATATACTGTAACAGTACGAGCGGAAGAGCAAATAGATTCGTCTCTCGGCAACAGAAGGCAAAAGCCTTTGCAAATTAGCTGTTAAAAGTTTACGGGGGAGCGTTGTGTATAAAAGAAGGGGGAACGTTGTGTATCAGTTTAGAAGACAACCCACAAAGAGCAAAGACAGGGAAAGAAGAACAAATACGGAAATTCATGTACGAATTCCAGACAAAGAAAACCGATACAGATGAAATTAAATGTGGATCTGAACAATATGGCTATGAAGCGATCTCAAAGAAGACAGCGACATAAACTGGGTCTTGGTTTCGTGTGAAAGGATATCAAATTCCTCTGATATTGGCGGCATTGTCATGTTGTTACATAGTTGCACTGATGGCATTATCAGAAAATCGTCGGACATATTTGTAAGTTGTTTCGTTGAACAATCCGACTGGAAGAGATCAGTTTGATTATTCAAAGGAAAAATGGGAACTGCTAAACTATGAGAAAAATGGAACCATTAATGAAAGTCATCCTTATAACTACAAAACATTCCAACTACGAGTGTATTTCTAATAAAGTGAAAAACACTTGAAATAAAGGGGAAAAAATAAAGTTCTCTGGAATAAAGGGTAAAAGGAGATAAGACACGAATACCGAGATGCATATGAGTGAAAGCCAATTAATCCCGATTCCTCACTTACTATGGAATTATTTGGTCATTATTCAAATTATTCGCATTTTTTATCCCACTCGCCTATGGAACTTGGGCTTGACTCATTTCAAAACCTTAGAAATATGAAACACTGTAATTTCATATTTGCCCTTGGAAATGTTGTTAAGGCTCCCGTACTGAAGAGCATTCTGCTCTGAAAATATCAATGATAATTAATTAAGTGTATGAGAAATAAACTTACTATATATAAGGTGATGGCTTTAATGAACAATCGCACAATAGCGCAATGGATAATCAAGGTGCCATTTTTTTACTTTTATTCCCAACCTTGCATCCATTCATTTCCAGTTTCTAATTTCCATTCTACTTCCTCAGACAGTAGCTTAGAGAGTATGTATACCAGTTTCATATATTTAAAATATATGTCCTGTTGTTCTTCATAAGTCATGTTGAGCTGCTATCTGCTGGATTAGTTTTGTTCAACTTTTTATTATATTTTTTATGCAAATTTACTTCAATATATATTTTTTATTTATTGTAAGTGCTCATTTTTTACAGTTTTTTTCCGGACCCATTGTTAGTAAAGTACGCCATGTCATAATAATAATATGAATCGGGATGTGTCTTTACATAGTCTTGATATAAACATTATTAAATGCAGCATCATAGTATCATCACATAAAAACCCTACACCGAGAGCGCGGACAGACATACGCCGCACAGACAATAACCAGTATCAATATCGAGACACTGGAAAAGTAGCCTACTATTTAATTTGCACTACCAGTTTTAAAAAAGAACTAAGTTGTTTTATTCTATTAGTCCTACAGTTCTAAAACGGCCTAATTCCTCGTTGGACGGCTAGCACTTTGCTGGGCCTGCGTTCGATTCTCCAGCCGGCCAATGAAGAATTAGAGGAAATTATTTCTGGTGACAGAAATTCATTTCTCGGTATAATGTGGTTCGGATTCCACAATAAGCTGTAGGTCCCGTTGCTAGGTAACCAACTGGTTTTTAGCCGCGTAAAATAAATCTAATCCTTCGGGTCAGCCCTAGGAGAGCTGTTAATCAGCTCAGTGGTCTGGTTAAACTAAGGTATACTTAGCTTATTTCTAAAACGACTTTTATTCTGTTCTATAGGAATCTTTGCATATGGTAAGTGACAATACAGCAAACAATTTTAAAACGTTGCCTGCTCATATTCATTTCATATAAAAATAAAATATAGTGAAAACATTCATTTCTAATATTTACTGTATAATTATGACTACTTTTCCGCTAATTATACAATTCTGTTTTCTGAATGGCAACAACTAATAGGACTAAGGTTTTAATTTTTTCATACTTTTACTTGGCTAGAAACACATTTCAGCTTTACATCCCAAAAACTTTAATCTACATATATATATATATATATATATATATATATATATATATATATATATATATATATATATATATATATATATATATATATATATATATATATATATATATATATATATATATATATATATATATATATATATATATATATATATATATATATATATAGCTTAATTAATTATCTATATATATATATATAATTGTATGTATATACATATATATAATATATATATATATATATATATATATATATATATATATATATATATATATATATATATATATATATATATATATATATATATATATATATATATATATATATATATATATATATATATATATATATATACATATACATATACACATACAATTAAAGCGTAAATAAGTAGATAATTAATTACTAAAGTTTATATTCCCGTTATATTTGCCTCTAAAATGTATGATTCATTTTCGTCCTGCTGGAGGGAATGATTAAGTTACGTTCATTACATGGAGACATTTAGACAGGACTCCGCCTTCCTGGTAATGAACAAACACCGCATCCAGTCAGTGCAGGATTCTGCTTCGGGAGTAATATAATCAGGACATCAATTAAAGGCATCAGCCGAACACAACGAGTAGCTGAGGGGCCTTAATGCCCCAACGCGTTTCTGTCTTAGTTCGTGAGATGTGAGTTGTAACTGGGGAACTCAACTGGAATGCTTTTCTATTCAATCCCTGTGAGGTGCAATCTCGCTCTGTTATGATTAGATGATATTGTTGGGACTTTAGGGACTGAAGTTGGTCTGGCGGTCCTGAGTGGAGAGACTATCCACCCGAGGGCGCCTAGACTTTGTCTGAACAATGCCTTCCTCGTTGAATAATCAGGAATAATATAACAGATCTGGCAGGAACCAACAATAACAAAGGCAGAAACTTGCTTAGTTGTCTGAAACGGATTTTACCTTGGTTATTTACTGAATTTTTTCTTTATCAAAAGTCTTTTAAAGATGGATTTTAGTAACTTTTTACCAGATATTTTGTATTCTAAGGGTCTCTCAGAATTACAATCATTACATTTCTTGGACTATGAATTGAATGAAATTTATTCGAGATTATTTAGAATGTTTCATAAACAAGCTGATGTTGCTTTCATTAGGTCAATAGCTCGTGTGAGCCGCAAAGTAGTCCCGAGCTCTTGACAGATCGAGGAAGGGATTAAATTCAAGCATCTGAGTTTCTTCACGGACATAAATTTACATATGGATGGTTACAAGACATCTGATTGACAATTCCACATACATTACTGGAAAGCTGGCATAACAATATACAGAATGATTAATACATAAAGCTGACAATAACGTTTTAATTTAGACCAAAGAATTAATTGGTGTTTCACAAACTATTTTTAAAAGTGACGATTCATCACGTGAGAAGATTAATCGTTGGCCTGCCAGGTGCTGCAATTTAGTACCTAAAAATGGGAATATCGTTTGAAGATGAATTCATAAGTCATTTACTAATGAAGACCTTTTTCAACTGGTTTATTGCCATCATCAGCAATAAAAAAAAATTAATTTCAAATATCAGTACGTATAATTTGATAATGAACCCTGATGCTCTGCTTCCTCTTCCCTCTTTTTCTCTCCAGATAGCCGACGTCCCTGTGGATGGTTCCGAAAAATTTCACGTTCATCAGCGCAGGCAGATGCAACTATCGCAATACTATTCCTCAAAATGATTAAAAATAACGATACAGAAAACTTGAAATTGGTAAAACATAACACTCGAAACCAGCACTTCCGTGAAGGGCAAACCGATGAATATACAGCCCATTAACCCCATTTTTAAAAACATTTTATAGCGATGAAAATATCTGCTCTTTGGATTTTAACGTTAACCTGATCAGGAAGTTCAAATTCAGGTGTTCTCCAAGTCTTTGAGTTCATTTTTACAAAGTACATATATTTCCACTATACAAACTGAGACTTTTATTACCCACAATATACAGAATCTTTCTTTTTTATTTCATGAAAGCAGGTCAATGAAAGGTTTCTGAGATATTTGCATAAAAGATTTTCTGCAAGAAATTTCTGTTTCTCCCGACCGCAAGTAAAATTCCTCCCTCGTTTTTTACTCATCGCGGGAGAAAGCCGATTTTAATCGTTGGCCTGCCACGTGGGCACTACAATGCAATTTAGTACCTTTTCAGCCAAACATTGCACTCAGTTTTCTCCTCTGGCAATCATGAATTCATAACCCCTGACTTCCCAAACACTGAGAGGACATTTTTTCCACGTGCTTATGCTTCATCATCAGGAATAAAAAAAATCAATTATATATCAGTAGTATAATTTGATAATGAACCTTTTCATTATGAAAATTGCTGCTCATTATTTATTGTACAAAACCTAATGCATCATCTCCAGGATATTTTATGTAAAATGTTTTATGTAAAAAAACCATCATCATTAATTTCACGCTCATCAGAAAAGTGTTGAGAGCTATCTCTTGTTAATACTATTCCTCAAAATGATTAAAAATAACGATGCAGAAAACTTCGGAAATGAATATGAGAAAAAGGATGACAAAAAGAAAGAACGTGGCTAAGAATAAAAGAGCAAACCGATGAATATACAACCACATTAACCTGAACTACAAAACAGAAATAGCGATGAAACATTTCTGCTCTGATGGATCACACCCGGATCCGGATCAGAAGTTCAAATGTGGCAAAGAGGAAACTTCTCCATGAGCTCTGAGGAACATTTGCGGAATGAATTCATAACAAAGACAATATTTCCACTTATGTTCAAACTGAGAGTACAAGTGCACAGATCCAGTCAGTGAGATCTTTTTATTTTATTTCTGTGTTCCATTCAGTCCTTGATGGAAAAGTTTCCTTACCTGATGCGTCTGCGTCAAATCATTTTCTGCAACAAATTACTAGAAAACTTTTTTTTGCGATAAAAGTAAAATTCTATTTCTCTGTGTATTCAGAAAAGACAAAACATATTTTCTCCATTACAGCAGCAACTGGTGAAAGACTGTGAAAAATCAGTCGCTGAAAGAGAAATATTTTTGTTATTTCCTGTGATTTCCTTTCAATAAGATTATTGTCTGCAATGAATGATTCACATGATTTCATTGCGCCATCAACATTTTCAAATATAAACAGATTGTTTTTGTAGGAAGAATGAAGCAGCAAAGATCCAAAACCATCAAATTTATATGCTTCCTCTCTTCCTCGTTTCATCTTTCTTATTTTTTCATCTATTTTTTATTATATTACTGGTTTACATCCCATGTGCCACTGAGCATCGAGAATGCTCGTCTTTCAGCGTTCCATCAACTCTCGTTCCTTCCCAAAAAAGATATGCCATTAATAACTTTCACACTAAAAATGACTTGTTCAAGTTTCTTGTTATGCAGTTCCCTCCGCCTTCCCTTCCTTCCTCCTTTCCCGTTTGGGTCTGAAAACTCGGAAAGAATCTTGCAAGATGTCGGACTACGAGGAAATAGTGCAGGGAAATGGTGGAAAGGGTATAAGGATAGAAAAGTTCACCAGGATCGTGAATGACATAGTTAAAAAAAAATAGCTATAAAAAAGTATACCAATAGAATAACATTGGTGAGTTCATGGAAAGAAAGCTATTATCACATAGACCTATGAAGAGTGTTATTTCTTCTCCCTGTCATTCTAGCAATCTGTCAGCCTGTCCGTTTGTAAGTGTGACCATCTGGCCAAAAGGATAAGATGCCATGAGGCAAGGGGAAGAAAAGTAACTTGAGTGAAAGAGTGAGATATCATAGGATGATCAGATTATGCAACATGAATAAAATGAAAGAAACTACCCTTCACGAGAGGGCACAATACAAGCGAAAGGGGAATAAGAGGAAAGTCAACAAAATGAAACTACAAGAGGCAACACTGTTTTCGAAATAAACTCCTTATAGCCATTCTTACTGGTCCTGCATCATCGTAATGGAAGCACACTCAACCTTCAGAGGATTAAGCGAAAGATTATAATGACTCTGAGGCAGAAAGTTTGTAGAATCAACAAAGGGACCGGCTAATGTTCTTTCAGGGGAAGCTGAAATGGGAAATGCAAGATAAGGCGAGCGAAAGGAAACAAAACGAGCACTTCTTGACGCCTTCCAGTTGCATGCTACAGACTTCCACTTTACTCCATAACTCTGTAGAATGGTCTATCCGGCAGTTACTGGTGCCGTCGTTCCAATTCAGAGGCTGATGTATAAATACTTCTGAGGGCCATGTACTATGTTGATTTGGTAGAATCAAGAAGTTCCCGAGAGGAATGCCCAGAGTAGTATCTGTAGAATAAGAAGGGATCTGCAACCCTATAATAGTTTAATATGATTCTAATTGCAAGAAATGGTTGGTCTCTGATTAGAGAACAATCGTTCAGCATAAAATTTATCATTTACACCTAAGTTATGAGATGGTGCTCATCTCCTGTCTAAAGTTAATCATAGAAATGCTATTCTGTGCGATCAAAATGTATAAAAAAAAGCAGTTATAGCAGCTTAACACGGAAGCACTTGACATCTAAAATGTGGATGAAGCTTTAAGTGTTAATTGTAGTGCTTGCAATGGTTAAAGGCTAAAGTAAGGAATATTTGAAAAGAACGGTCGAACCAAAGTAGAAACGTTGCCGTGAGTTGATTTTACATACATTATGTAAGACCTTTATCCATTTTGGAAAATTTTCTTTTTTTTTGTTTCATTTTTCTCTGATAAAAAGAAGCGTTTCACTTATAAAGGGAAGGAGGTCTCAGGGAAACATGATGAAATTTGATAGCAACTTTTTACTTTCGCATGAAAATGCAATCAAAGGGACGAGGTCTGACACCAAGCAAGTAAAGCATTGCAGTTTCCTGGCGAAGCTTCGATTTCAACATCGAAAATGTCAGATGAAGAGACAGAAAACTGCATAGTGGAAGGAGGCAGGTCATTCAACAACAGGTGTTGTTAAAAACTTAATACAAACAGATGGAAGATCAAAACTGACGATTAAATAGTCCCAAAATTCGCAAACAGTTTCCTTTTAATGATACTAATAAACATCAAACTTTTATGGAGTTTAGGGTAAGCGAAGTTGTCTTTCAAAACTATTTTTAGCACTAAAGTTCAAATACAACCATAACATCAGTAACGAGAGCTCACATGCAGTCGCTAGCAACTTTAGCATAGGTTGTCTATAGCCTGTTTCTGTAAAACCTAAGAACAATGCTATAAGAATTTCTTCTTATTTGTATTGCATGTAAACGTCGATAAAACCACAAAATCGATTGAGAAAGTAAGTTGATTTCAGACTTTTTCTTTCATTATTAAAATACTGCTGGTATAGTATGATCTTTAATGATAATTTCAAATTATAGACTAATTAGTGACAAAAAGTAATGCCAGTTATATTTTTTCCAATTAATTAAATGAATATGAACCTTATCGATTGGTCGTAAATACAATTATATTAATAGTGAGGAGATTCGTATGTAGCGAGTTAGAGGAAACATCATAATAATTATAATTAAACCAAGACCAGTATTACTATTTATTAATCATGAAATTTCATTCAATATATAACTGAGGGGAAATGATTGCTATACATGCGTAAAGTGATTGCAGCAGGTGTCTTTTCCAAAATAATCAGATGCATTATGAGGACGCCTTCCCACTGCAAGTGAGATGGATCCGATTAACTCTTCCTTGCAACGCAGATGAAAGACACAGAAGGACGACTTCTCTTTTGGGAATTCGGGGTGTCCTGCTCGAAAGGGAATGTCATCCTTCCTTTGCAGAGTGCTGTATCTCATTGGGATCTGAGGGCGGCACCAATGACATGACATTATTTACTGGATAAATGAAATGGCATGAAATTGCCAAGATGTCACTGACAGGATGCTGACATCTCAGATACACAGCAAGAGGAAAATCATTTCATTTGTTCCGTTTCTGTTTATTAGGATTTAAAAATTCTTGATTGGTTAAGTAACTTGGTTAAAGTACACACACACACACACAAACAATAATTTTGTAACAATAATTTTGCAAAAAATTAGTATTATTTTGACCAACGAATACCATTCAAATTTAATAATAATAAAATACCATTCAAAAATAATTCTGAAAAAGTGGTTCTGAAACTGCTGCAGGTAAGACCGGGTTCTTTTCCTCTGCTATCGGATAAAAAGAGGAAATTGTCTATTAAGCGCTTCTTTTTTATACCCACGTGTGCACGAGGAAACTTTTTTCCTAAGCCATTGTTAAATAATAGCAGACACTTTTAAAAATCCATCTGCAAAATATACATTATAAATTTATTTACTATTTGTACTGTTATTACTTATCCTTATTCCTAATTCTTTTTTTCTTTTTTTTAAGCTCAAATCTTGATCATGTTACCCAGTGAGTATTGACAAGACGTCGGTTTCGAATTCCCAGAGGACATTTCTTTTTTCAGGAATTTCCGCGATGAGAAACATTTACAGAAAAAAATTATCCTTCAAAGTATATATATATATATATATATATAAATTATATTATATAAATATATAAATATATATATATATATACTGTTCATTTTAACTCACTTAATGAGTTAATCTCTATCTATATATATATATATATATATATATATATATATATATATATATATATATATATATATATATATTATATCATCATCATCATCCAGGTGCCATATCCCCATGGACGTCGGCAATCATGGCTCGCCACTCCTCTCTATTTCCGGCTCTCTGCAGCAACTGAGCTGCAGACATTCTTCCTCCAGTCATTCTCACCAATCCATCCATATATTTTTGTCTTTCCTTGATTTTACCAGTGAGAGAGAGATGTTCTAGTTCTTGTCTTCTCACTGTGTGACCCACAAACCGCATTTGTCTACCTCTCACTGAAGCCAAAAGTTCTCTCTCAATGCCTACTCTCTCTAATACCTGCTCATTAGTTTTCCTTTCTGTCCATGATATTTTCAGCATCCTTCTCCAAAAACCACATTTCTGCAGCCTGTAACCTCTCCTCATCTGCCTTTCCTCAAGGTCCAAGTTTCACAGCCATACAACAATACAGACCAAACAAAACATTTCACAAATCTTCTCCTAAGATTCATCGATATTTTTGAGTTGGTGACTAATCTCTTTATCTTACCAAATGCATCTTTTGCCATGGATATTCTCTTCCTGATCTCTTTTTCGCATTTTCCATCACTTATGACAATGCATCCTAAATAATTAAAACTATCGGTTTGTTTAACTGTTTCAGCATTAATTCTTATATCTGTTCTCGGAGGGATTTCATCTTTGGAGGTAACCATAACTTCTGTTTTCTTAATATTTATTGACAGACCTCTTTCTCTGCTTGACTCGTGTAAAGTACTGACTAAAGCTTGAAGTTTATCATGAGAGTCTGCAACAAGTGCTGTATCATCAGCATATCTGATATTATTAATATTGACTCCTCCAACCTTAATTCCTTCCATATCTCTGAGATCTCTCATTATCATTTCACTATATAAATTGAAGAGATCAGGTGATAACACACAACCCTGTCTTACACCTCTCTTGATGTGCCGAGTCTCTGATTCGTCATTTTCTACTTTCACTGATGCCTCTTGATTCCAATATAAATTCTTTATCAATCTTAGATCTTTCCCATCGATATTTATCTGTTCCAATATCCTTATAAGGTCTACATGTCTAACCCGATCAAAAGCCTTTTCATAGTCAACAAAACAAATATATAGATCTTTTTCACTTCTATTGCTCTCTCCATCAACATTCTCAAAATAAAAATTGCATTTCTTGTCCCTTTATCTCTCATAAAACCACACTGTTCATTGCCAATCTCTGGGAGTATCTTATTTCTTATTCTATTCAAAACAATCCTTAATATTATTTTTGTGATCTGACTCATGATACTGATAGTCCGGTGTTTATTGCACTCAAGTGTTCCTGGTATTTTTGGCATTGTGATAAATGTTGATTTGTACATCTGTGTTGCAGGCTCTCCATCTTCATATATTCCTTCCACTATTTCCATTAATATATCAATGATGTATTCTCCCAGAGCTACCAACATCTCTGCTGCTATTCCATCATCACCTGTTGCTTTATCACTTTTCATTTGTTTTAAAGATGCCTCTATCTCTGATCTGATTATACTTGGTCCCTCTCCGTTGTCATTGAAGTCTAGATGTTCTATTCTATCATCATCAAACAATTCTCCAATATATTCCGTCCATCTTTCCAATATTTCTTTGACTCCATTACTATGGTTCCATCCGCTTTTTTTGATACCAGTGCTGATACTTCTCTTCTTCTTAAAAGTAATTTCTTTCACCTTATCATACTTTCTCCGTTCATCCCTTTTATCCAAATCTTCTACCTCCTCACAAATCTCATCCATCCATTTCTCCTTTGCCCTTGTGCATTCCCTCTTAATAGTTCTCTCCAGAGCTCTATATCTATCTTCATTTTTACCCTTCTGTAGCCTTCTTTCATCCATCATTATCAAGATATCTTCTGTCATCCATTCTCTCCGAGCTCTCCTTTCTGTTGATGGTATTATTTCATTACCTTCTCTTATTGCATTTTCCATATTTTGCCACTTTTGCTGAGGATGTTGAGCACTGGGCCTTCCTCCTTAAGCTGGTCATATCTATTTCTTACAATTATATTATATTGGTTCTTCATTTCCTCTGCTTTCAATAATTTCAGTTGCCTCTTTGATTTAGGTGTACTCTTCCTCTGATTTTTCAACTTCACCATCACTGTTGCTACAACTGGTACATGGTCACTATTACAATCGGCTCCTGAGTAGGTTTTCACTTGCTTGACAGAGTTCCTAAATCTTTTATTGATGGTTAGAAAGTCTATTTGGTTTCTAACTCTGTCACCAGGGCTTTTCCATGTCCAGAGACGTCTTGGGTGGTGCTTAAACCAGGTGTTTGATATAATCTGTTCTCTCTCTAAGCACCAGTCTACAAATCTGTTTCCTCTCTCATTTCTTCTACCTAATCCAAAAGGCCCAACAATATCAGCTGTTCTTCCTTGTCCCACCTTCGCATTGAGGTCACCAATAACCACAATTACTTCATGCTCTTTGCACTGCTCTCTTGCCTGATTTAACTCTAGATAAAATTGATCAACATCCTCTTCATCATGTTCAGATGTAGGTGCATATACTTGTATTATGCATATATTGAATGGTGTGGTTTTATACGCACCAACAAAATCCTGTCAGATACAGCCCAATAGCCTATCAAACATGGTTTCACAGATTTGTCTAGAATCACACCAACACCTCTCTCAGCACTCTGGCCTCCCTGAGTATATGAAGGTTCCTCCTGTTGAAGTTGGAGAACATCCCACTCCTGGCCATCTAACCTCACTAAGCCCTAATACTAGTAGCTTCATTCTTTCCATTTCTCTCTCTACATTCATTTTCTTTCCAGCCTGATATAATGTTCTAACATTCCAAGTAGCTATCCTTATTTTCCTTGTTTTCTGTTGTCTTTGGGTTGTTATTACATTTCTTTCTTTTCTTTTTGGGGCAGTAGCTTGATGACGGTCAAATGCCACCTGCACCACATGACTAGTTTGACCGGGCGAGACAACCACATCATCCATTCTGACATAGTTCCCACTAACGCCGTTCATCTGTAATCTTCCTTGTGACGTAGCCATGATTATTCTTGGAGGTTATACATGGTGAGGTCTCCAGTTCTCTTCCATGCTATGGTTATAAGCCATAGACCTAGCCTTTACCTAAAAAAGTTGACCATACAAGGCAGTAGGGGTTTTAAATTGGGAGTTTTCCTTCTCCTTAGCCTTTAACTAAAAAGTTTATCCACAAGGCAGTGGAGCTGTACCCTAGCAAGGGAGGTTTACAGGTACTACACCTTTCCCAAGGGTGACCTGGAGGTAGTTGCAATTCAAGGTAACCTCATTATGTCCTTTAGCAAAAGCTTTGCAACCGGATACAGTTTAGCCTCATATCCAGGAGGAGATATATTATATACATACATATATATACATACATATATAATATTAATAAAATAACAAAAATAGACAGTGGGAAACTATCTTCTTAACTGTCAATTTATGCTTGTACAAGTCGTCATCCCAACCCCCGCAAAAGATGGAAAACCAAATAGTATTTCAAAGAAATTACAAATTAGGAACAGATGTTTAAAGAAGAAAGAAAAAGAATTTACAAACGGATCATTTTATACAATTCCTCTCAAATAAAAGTTCCTCAGGTATTTCAGCTTCACATCTGATATTCCTTGCACAAACATTTTGAGAGGCAGTATCTTGTTATGCAGTATAAAGAACTTGAAATTCTTGGAGAATTCCTTTACTCTTAATTTCACCTTCAATTTTGAGCGTCTGCTCTTCCGTCCTCCTCCATTTTATTATCAAGACATCAGATCCTCGTGTCGCAGCTCAATCATTCATCTCGCGGCGGGCGACTCTAATAACCTAACGCCTGCTGTTACTAATCTGCCTGGGGAACGAATGGAATCTCGACCTTATGGACACGTGTCGCAAAACCCTTATCAGAGTAATAAAATCTTGTTCAAGAAAAGAACCGTGGTCGACCTAACTTGCTCTTCCTGAAAAGCAGCACGTTCCTTCCAAACTGCTTCCCTCCGGAAGACCATTTCATCTGAAGAATGATACTATCTCGTTGGGCAAGGTGTGTGGAACAAGTTTCATTTCTAACTTCCGCTTAATGACGGGATTGGCTTATGAAACATTTTAGAGACTCTTTGCAAAAGAATTTCCTTATTCTATCTAGGTTTTTGTTTATTTTTCTCTGGCAAAACAAATAAAAATTATTCTGTTACAAACATTCTTCAACATTAACGTTAAAAAAATTAGATTTATCTGTGCAAGTTATGAGTAGCTTTGATTACTTCGTTGGTGCTTTACGAGAGTAAGTAAGAACTGAGCTTTATTGTAGGCTACAGTATTGAGTCTTTAATAGTGATTATTTCTTATGCACGCTAGAAAGCTGAGTTGAAAAGCTTCCTTTGTTAGGTGTTTAGGAAGGAGCCTAAAAATGTGAAATAAGAATAAATCTGCATGTACTCAGCGCTCGAAATGTATTGTGGTCATTTTTAGATTTAAGGTGTTGGGAATTTATTTTACATAATAATTATTATTCCCTTGATGTTTAGAGCAATCGGATGACATGGCACGCAACCTGATATATATCCCACCCCTCTCTTTCTTTAGCTTAACTCGTAATGCATTTCATATATTTTATTTAATATATAGCCACCCCCCTTCCTCCCTTCCACAATATCTGCTCTGCTGAAATGAAAACATTGACAATCTGCTTCTTGAGAGACGGAATTTATTTTCGTTCAGTTCTAATTTTGAAAAATACCCTGTTTTGGATACCTAACTAGAATAAACCTGTGTTGTTACTTTATGTAAATTTAAACAACCGTTCACTGGAAGCAGCTGCTGGGGTCATCAAGTCTCTTCAAAGCCGGTATGCTTGAAGGAGAACGAAAGTAGGACCTGACTCTTTCCGCAAGATGAGAATAAACCCCTTAAGGAAGAGGAGGAGGAAGAGAAAGTCCAGTTCTGAAGGCTGACTTTTGACCGACCTCATTTTGACATGTATCTTCATTTGAGAACACCAGCCCGTGATTTTACCTCCCCCTGCGTGGCCTAAAAGTCACGAACAAGGTTTTAAATATTATATTGTGCTACAGGAGTCCATTTAGACCTCTGTTTTTGACTGTGTTTAAAAATGGAACCTGCAGAATAATGGTATTAAAGAGTGACACATTTTGTGCTAGATATATTTTGAATTTGATAGAGGTGTGTAATTCTATGCACAATGGGAATCATATACAAATTTAACAATATTGTGCTCTCTGAATAGCATCTAAGCCCTTGTTTTGATGGAATGTGTGAAGAAGAGTCATATTAAAGGGTAATCAACCAATCTTAATTTTTTTAAAAATCATTCCGGACCAAGCAAAATGCTTCATAATGTATGTAAATAGGGAAAGTGCATGGGTAAATAACTCTTCGGTCGAAACATTTTGAATGTGAAATGGATCGTGTGTCTCTGAAACGTCACCAGGTTTGAATGCTGGGTAGAGGTCAGAAGCTTCAAAAAGGAAACTTATCGAAATTCAAAAAGCCTCCAAATATCAGACAAAAAGCGCTCCCTTTCTTTTGTCTAGGAACTCCACAATGGCCCATGACTGACAGCTCGCCGGAAAAGTGGAGTTCGGAGAATTATGTATAAAGCTTGATAGTTACTGACAGGAATCTCATTACAACTGGACGGTATCTAGCGGAGATATTTATTCCCGAAAAGTTACAAGCTTTCTAGGAATAACAGTCCTCATTATAAAGTAATCGTGGAATGACCAGACGAGTAGTCCAGCTGTATTTATATGTGTATGGTGAAGTAGATTAATCCTTTGATTACCCTCCTTCAGGGTGCCAATTCTCATCTGCTTCTTGGTAAGGCTTTGTTATCATTTAAATGGGCTTAATGTCACCCAGAGTAGGTAGAATGATAACAAGAAAAATAAGATCCTTCGAAAGAGAAGTAGAGGAAAAATGTGGTTATTATGAATAGGGCTAGGAAGATATAAACAAATTTGAAAGCAGCTGCTTTGAAATAACACTAAAAATCATTAATAAGATTCTCAAATATTTAGTTTCTATGTCTAGATTT
The DNA here is from genome assembly GCF_040412425.1 of Macrobrachium rosenbergii. Taxonomy (NCBI): domain Eukaryota; kingdom Metazoa; phylum Arthropoda; class Malacostraca; order Decapoda; family Palaemonidae; genus Macrobrachium; species Macrobrachium rosenbergii. Next base: position 31,166,157 of record NC_089786.1, read on the forward strand.
TTCTCTTAAAATTAATGCATCTTTAAATAG
>NC_089786.1:31171186-31177346 GCF_040412425.1 Macrobrachium rosenbergii
TATATATATATATATATATATATATATATATATATATATATATATATATATATATATATATATATATATATATATATATATATATATATATATATATATATATATATATATATATATATATATATATATATATATATATATATATATATATATATATTTATATATATATATATATATATATATATATATATATATATATATATATACATATATATATATATATATATATATATATATATATATATATATATATATATATATATATATATATATATATATATATATACATATATGTATGTATATATATATATATATATATATATATATATATATATATATATATATATATATATATATATATATATATATATATATATATATATATATATATATATATATATATATATATATATATATATATATATATATATATATATATATATATATATATATATATATATATATATATATATATATATATATATATATATATATATATATATATATATATATATATATATATATATATATAAATATATATATATATATATATATATATTATATATATATATGTATATATATATGATTAAATAGCCAGAGATATATAATATGAATATATATATATATATTCACTACACTATGTGATATAATTATGTCTAATATATGCATATATATATAAATATATTATATATATATAGCAAAGAAAAGACGCAGATATCGTCTTTTATTATCATTATTGTTATTAAAATAGTTTAATCCAGACCACTACCAGCTGAATTATCAGCTCTCATATTCTTTCATATTTCTGGTTCTGAATTTATTATATATGAAATGACAAGTCTAGGCTAGAAGCATATATATATATATCTGCACTATCTTTGCCAAATAGGTCACTTGTTAATAATGAATGAATGAAAACGAAAATGAAATTAAGAGCTGTAAAATGACCTGAATTAAAGGTATACACTTTCATACTGGAACACACTCATAATAAATATTTAAACTCATGCTTCCAAGTATATACTTTGTATATACTAAAAAGCTATATTAAAATTCAAAATAAAACTAACTAAAATCATAAAATTTACTTGTTTTAAAATTCATTATACTGGTTGATTGATTTTATATTTTACCAATTAACTCACACAGCTATCATGAACATCAAAATGGGTATATATTGAGAATGTTGAAGATTCTATACAAAATTTCTATATATACTATCGGTCCATTAAAAAGCCAAAATCTGATAATCGCTGCAGGTTATATTCTGGACATTCAAAGAAAGATATGTGCTTAATTGTTATCAAAATAGTTTAAATCCACTGAGCATTTCAGCTCTCATAGGGCTGAAGGATTAGGATGAAATGACAAGTCTAGGCTGAAGACATAGCACTGGGACCAAATAGGTCACTTGTTAATAATGAATGAATAAAATTAAGAACTGTAAGTATACACTTTCATACTGGAACACACTCACACAATAAATATATTTAAACTCATGCTTCCATATATATTCACTAAAAAGGTATATTAAAATTCAAAATAAACTAAATAAAATCATAAAATTTACTTGTTTTAAAATTCATTATACTGGTTGATTGATTTTTATCTTTTACCAATTTAGCTTCTCATGAACATTAAAATGGGTACTGTTGAGAATGTTGAAGATTCTTACAAAATTTCTTCTATCGGTCCATTTCAAAAATTGATTCGCTGCAGGTTATATTTGGACATTCACACAGTATGTGCTTTTATCAACACGTTGCAATCTGGGCATTTCTGGAGGGCCAACTGTTCATTAAGTATCCATGTCAAACGAGAATACCTATTCGAAGACGTCAGAATTACTTGTGCGTGTCTTCTCTGTATGACGAACTCCATTTTCGAACACTGGATTTTATCTGTTTTAATTTATTATTTTCAGGTTCTTCGTTCCATATATTTTGCCATTTTTTTACAACGACTGTTTTTATATATCTTGTACATTGATTTCCCTTAATCTACATGGGCAGGGATCCAACATATTTCAATATTTTTTCCCTTATTATACAATTTATGGAGTGAGAACTTTATATGTTGTACAATATTATTTTTTTTTTATTATAGCTTTGAATGGCTTCTACAGCACTTCTGGAGTCGCTATAAATCACAAAATTATTACATGAGACTTCTCTAATTATTTTTATGGCTGATACTACTGCACATAATTCAGCTGTAAATACTGAGGCATTATCTGGGAGAGAGATTGATTGATTAATTGTAGGTTGTCTGGCGTTACAACTACCAGGGTCACTGACGCCGAATACTAAATGTGATCTTTCCACTTTTATAGTATGTTATAAAAATTAAAAATAAAATTCTGCTAAACAGAACTACATATAAATTTGATTAAAAAAAAAAAACAAAAAAGAAAACTAACAAAAATAAATAAATAAATAGATAAATATATAAAATTCTGCTAAAAAGAACTATTAATAAATTTGATCCGATAAGAACAGTATAACTTAAGAAATATATATATATATATACTACGACAGCACAGCTGTCAAATATATTCGAGAAGACCAGCTTCTTTGATAAAAGAGATAACATTATTAATACATATACTTTCTCCCAATAGTTTTGCCATGCTATAATTACCACCTGCTTCACTGCTATATGATAAAAAACGATTCCTAAGTTCCACTAGACTGGGACACTCAACCAGCAAATGCCTAACAGTCAGTGGAACCAAGCAATCGTCACAGAAGGGCTCATTCTCCCCATTCATCACATAGCCGTGAGTTAAACGTGTATGGCCAATACGTAATCTACACAATACAACCTCCCACTTCCTTGGCATTAGGTCATATTTCCAAGGGTGTGTCTGACTAGTGATTTCTTTCATTTTATTGGGGCCTACTCTGTCCCACTGAAGTGCCCATAACTGCTGGATGGGTTTCCATATAGTATGGAATGCATCACGATATGGAACAGGTCATTTTCTGGGTATCAAAGTTTGTGCTGCTAATTTGGCTAGATGGTCTGCCTTTTCATTTCCCGATATGTTCACATGGGCAGGAACCCAACAAAAAGAAACAATGCTTCCTCTATAATGGTGCAAGAAGATCCACTGCAAGATCTTCAACACTAAGGGATGATCACAAAACATTGTGTAGCTAGACACTGGGAGTGTTGCAATATGTTCCAGTGCTACTAAAGTGCCATACAGCTCAGCTGTAAAGTTTGAAGCAACTGAAGGAAGCGCACCTCTTCGGTTAAAAGATTCACTAAAAACTCCATAACCAACGCCAGCATTGGATTTGGAACCATCGGTAAATATAAATCTTGTATTTATATGCTCTGAAGCATGCTCTAAAAATATTGCCCTCATTTCCTCATCAGATTTATCCCTCTTTGCTCCATTGAAGTACCTTCAGAATTTCACAGCAGGTAACTTCCTGACAGGAGTAGTTGGATACACAAAAGGAAATACGGGAATTTTTCCAATATTTGTATCCTCTAAAATCTTTTTAATTCTATAGCTAAAAGGAGTAGGATACCTTGGATGATTTTCATAAAAACCGTTAAAAATATTTCTGTTTGCCACAGCAAATGCCAGAGATTTGGGAAGTTTTGCACTCTAAACCAGTATCGAAGTAACGATGACTGGCGATAGAGTTCAAGGGCATTTCTCCTGCATCAACTAGCAAACTAGATATTGGTGATGAACGAAAAGCTCCTGTGGCTATACGAATACCTGAATGATGAACAGAATCTAAAATTTTTAAGTTAGATGAAGAGGCTGAAGAATATACTTCACAACCGTATGACAGCTTTGATAAGATTAAGGTTTTATGAAGCTTTAGTATAAGATTTCTACCAGCTCCCCAACTGGTGTGAGACAGCACCTTCAAGATGTGTAGAACTTCTAGGCACTTTGCTTTGATATGTTTGATATGGGGGACCCAAGTCATTCTGCTGTCAAAAACTAGGCCTAAGAAGCACGCTTGCTCTATACATGGGATTCTATGGCCATACAAATAGAGGTCTGGATCAGGATGTACTCCCCTGATCCGGCAGAAGTGGACAGCAGTACTCTTGCTTACAGAGATTTTAAAGCCCTGTTTCTCAGCCCAACTTGCTATTTTATTTATCGTTAATTGTAACTTTCTTTCAGCTACAATCATCCGGGTGGCAGCAAAAGATATTGACAGGTCATCCACAAATAACGTCTTTAAGACCTCTTTTGGAATAACAGATGTAACACTGTTTATGGCCAGAGCAAAAAGTGTTACACTGAGAACACTGCCCTGGGAACACCCTCTTCTTGGCACCTTTTCTCTGATAAAGTACTGCCAACTTTAACTTTAAAATACCTACGATGTAAAAATGATCTGACAAATAAAGGTAATTTTCCTCGTAGACCACTATTATGCGTTGTCTTGAGAATTCCATGTCTCCAAGCAGTATCATATGCCTTTTCTATATCAAAAAACACTGTCACGTGGTGTTGCTTGGAGGCAAATGCTTCACAGACAGGGGTTTCAAGTTGCAGTAAGATATCCAGTGTGGAGTGCATTTTTCGAAAGCCACACTGAGAAGGTGTTAAAATATTATTGTACTGTAAATACCATCAGCCTTACATCTACCATTTTTTCCATTAATTTACACAAGCAGCAAGTTAACGCAATGGTAACATGGTTGCCAATTCCCATATGCTAGGGTAGCTGCTTTCATCCCATATTCTATTGATAATACTGATTATAAAAATTTTTGTGTTCCTTGAATGTGTTTAAACATTTCATAAGGAATCTTATCTGGGCCAGGGGCAGTGTTCTTGCTCCTGGCTAAAGCAGAGTCAAATTCCCTTTCAGAAAAATGCATATTGTAAAGTTTAGTTTTGTTTGATGAAAAGTCAAGGACCTGTTGTTCTTCCATCATTCTGAAATGATGTCCTGGGGAACTATCTGATTTTTCAGAGACTCGAGCAAAGTGTTCAGAAAATATATTACTAATTTCTGTGGCATCAGTGACATGATTATTATTTACTTTAAGTAGTGGAGGAGGATTGGGTGTAAATTAACCCTGAATTTTTCTTATTTTCTTCCAAATGCTGGTGACTGGTGTTCTGCTGTTAATAGAGGATAAATATACTGCCCATGATTGTCTTCTGGCAGCTTTCATAGCTTTTCGAAATCGTGCCCTACACTGTTTATAAGTGATGACATTATCCACAGTGCGATGTCTACGGCACCTGGTCAATGATGACCTTGTAGCTCGATGCAGCAGCCTTAATTCTTCTGGCCACCATGGAACTGGCTGTCTCCTGAAAAGTCCTTTAGTTCGAGGAATTGAATGTAAGCCTGTAGTATGGAAAGTTCCATTGAGTAGATCGATGGCATCATCTACACTTAGGAAATCTTTAGCATCCCCTTCCAACTCGCTCAAATCTTTGAATTTTTTTCAATTTGCTTTCTCTCAGCACCATCGTGGTGATCTTGGGATAGGTGGACCATCATTGGTGCTGATTATAATTGGAGAATGGTCACTGGTATGCCAGTCATCACTTGTTCTCCAATTGAATTCAACACTGCAATTAGAGCTACAAATTGAAAGGTCAATGCAGGAGACAGTGCCAGTCTGAATGTGATAATGGGTAGGTTCCCCAGTATTAAGAAGGCCTATATCTTCATTTTCTACATATTCCCTTTTTGGTTTGATGTTACATCTCCCCACAATGGATGTCTGCTGTTGAAGTCACCAAGAAGAAGAAATGGCTCTGGGAGTTGCCACATTAAGGATATTAAGTCCTCTCGCGAGACATGACTATTAGGTGGAATGTAAAGGGAACATATAGTATACTGCCTTCTTAAATTAATCCGTACAGCCACAGCTTGAAGTGGAGTATTTAGTTTTACTTTATAGTGTGGAGTATCTCGATGGATGTAGATGAGGGATCCACCATGATTTCCCACTTCCAAATCAAATTCAGTTCTGAAGTGAACATATTCCCTAGGACAAGAGGTATTATTATTATTATTAAAATAGTTTAACCAGACCACTGAACTGACTAATCAGCTCTCATAGGGCTGGCCTGAAGGATTAGGATGAAATACCAGGTCTAGGCCATAGGCCTAGAACTGGGACCAAACAGGTCATTTGCATGATGATGAATAAA
>NC_089786.1:31177846-31192846 GCF_040412425.1 Macrobrachium rosenbergii
GGATTATGAAAAAAAAGGATATCTTAGTTTAACCTGACCACTGAGCTGATTAACAGCTCTCCTAGGAGCTGGCCGAAGGATTAGATTTATTTTACGTGGCTAAGAACCAATTGGTTACCTAGCAACGGGACCTACAACTTATTGGAATCCAGACACATTATAGCGAGTAATGAATTTCTATCACCAGAAACAAATTTCTTGTTCTTCACTGGCCGGTCGGAGATTCGAACTCGCAGCCATCAGGTGGTAGCTGAGAACGGAACCCGCTCACCCAGAGAACAACAGATTATGTAACAGGATAAATGATGAAAAAAGCTACGCTTCATGAGGGCGCAAAGAAAGCGAAGGGAATAAAGTAAAGTCAACAAATGAAACTAAAAGAGGCAACATTGTTTTGGAAAGAAACTCCTCATATCCATTTTTATCAACCCTGCATTGTCGTAATTGGAAGCGCACGCAACATTCAGAGGATTAAGTGAGAGATTTTAATGACTCTGAAGGCAGGAAGTTTATAGGATCAACAAGGGACCGGGTAATATTCTTTCAGGAGAAGCTGAAATGCAAGATGAGGCGAGCGAAAGGAAACAAAACGAGCACTTCTTGTTTGCAGTTGCATGCTACAGACTTCCACTTTACTCCTCTCTGTGGAATGGTCTATCCGGCAGTTACTGGTGCCGTCGTTCCATTGCAGAGGCTGATGTATAAATACTTCTGAGGCCATGTACTATGTTGATTTGGTAGAATCAAGAAGTTCCCGAGAGGAATGCCCAGAGTAGTATCTGTACAATAAGAAGGGATCTGCAACCCTGTAATAGTTGAATATGATTCTAATCGCAAGAAATGGCTGATCTCTGATTAGAGAACAATCGTACAGCATAAAATTTATCATTTGCACCTAAGTTATGAGATGGTGCTTATCTCCTGTCTAAAGTTAATCATGGAAATGTTATTCTGTGCGGTCAAAATATATATAAAAAATAAGCAGTTATAGCAGCTTAACACGGAAGCATAACATCTAAAATGTGGATGAAGCTTTGCTATTGGTGCAGTTTATAATGGTGAAAGACTAAAGTAAGGAACATTTGAAAAGAACGGTCAGACAAAGTAGAAACGTTGCCATGATTTGATTTTACATTCATGTAAGACTTTATTCATTTCGGAAATTTTTCTTTTCTGTTTCATTTTCTCTGATAAAAGATGCGTTTCACTTATAAGGAAAGAGGTTTCAGGAAACATTGGAATTTGGTATATTTTTCCGTCGTATGAAACTGTAGTCAAAGGGACAAGGTCTGACACCAAGCAAGTAAAGTATTGCAGTTTTCTGGCGGAGCTTCGACCTCAACATCGAAAATGTCAGATGAAGAGACAGAAAACTGCATAGTGGAGGCAGGTCCTTCAATAACAGGTGTTGTTAAAAGCTTAATACAAATAGATGGATGATCAAAACTGATGATTAGATAGTCCCAAAATTCGCAATCAGTTTCTTTTTAATTGACTCTGATAAACATCAAACTTTTATGGACTTTAGGGTAAGCGAAGTTGCCTTTCAAAGCTATGTTTAGCACTAAAGTTCAGATACAACCATAACATCAATAACGAGAGCTCACATGCAGTTGCTAGAAACTTTAGCCTGTTTCTGCAAAACTTAAGAACAATGCTATAAGAATTTCTTCTTATTTGTATAGCATGTAAACGTCGATAAAACCACAAATTCGATGGAGAAAGTAAGTTGATTTCAGACTTTTTCTTTCATTATTAAAATATTACTGGTATAGTATGATCTTTAATGATAATTGCAAATTATAGACTAATTAGTAACAAAAGTATTGCCAGTAATATATTTTCCAATGAATTAAATGAATATAGACCTTATCGATTGGTCGTAAATACAATTATACTAATAGTGATTAGATTCGTATGTAGCGAGTTACGGAAACATCATAATAATTATAATTAATACAAGACCAGGATTACTATTTATTGATCATAGAATTTCATTTAATTTATATCTGAGGGAAAATGATTGCTTTGCATGCGTAAAGTGATTGCAGCAGGTGCCTTTTCCGAAATAATTAGTTGCATTACGAGGACACCTTCCCACTGGAAGTGAGATGGATCAGTTTAACGTTCCTTGCAACGCAGATGAAAGACTCAGAAGGACGGCTTCTCATTTGGGAATTCTGGGTGTCCTGCTCGAAATTCCTTTGCAGAGTGTTGTATCTCATTGGAATCTGAGGACGGCACCAATGACATAAAATTATTTACTGGATAAATGAAATGGCATAAAATTGCCAAGATGTCTCTGACAGGATGCTGATATCTCAGGTACGCCGCAAGAGGAAAATCATTTCAGTTGTTTCGTTTCTGTATATTAGGATTTAAGAATTCTTGATCGGTTAAGTAACTTGGTTAAAGTAATAAATTTGTAAAAAATTTGTAAATTTTGATCAACGAATACCATTCTAATTTAATAATAATAAAAAAAGGCTCTGAAAAATGCTAGGAAATTGCTGCAGTCAGACCGGGTTCTTTCCTCTGCTATCGGATAAAAGAAAATTGTCTATTAAGCGCTTCTTTTTTATACCCGCTGTGCACGAGGAAACTTTTCTCCTACGCCATTATTAAATAACAGCAGTCACTTTTAAAAATCCATCTGCAAAATATACATTATAAATTGATTTACTATTTGTACTGTTTTTTTTTTTAGCTCAAATCTCGGTCATGTTACCCGGTGAGTATCGACAAGACGTGGGTTTGGAATTCCCCAGGACATTTTTCTCACGAATTTCTGCGATGAGATACATTTTCAGAAAAAATTATCCTTCAAGCTTCGCGTGAAGCCGTGCTCATTTTAACTCACTCATTAAGGATGAGTTAATCTCTCTCTCTCTCTCTCATAAAGTAAGTATAGCTTAGTTTTACCAGACCACTGAGCTGATTAACAGCTCTCCTGAGGCTTGGGAAGGATAGACTTATTTTTACGTGGCTAAAACCAATTGGTTACTTAGCAACGGGACCTACAACTTATTGGGATCGAACCACATTATAGCGAGAAATGAATTTCTATCTGAAATAAATTCCTCTACCTCTTCATCACAGACGGCGGGGATCGAACTCCGGCCCATCGAATGACAGTCTGAGCTCAACCAACTCACCAACAAAGGCTTCTCTCTCATAAATATATATATATATATATATATATATATATATATATATATATATATATATATATATATATACATATACATATACATATACATCAACCATATACATATACATATACATATACATGTATGTATACATATGACATATATATGTTTATATATATATATATATATATATATATATATATATATATATATATATACATACATACATACATACATATACATATACATATACATATACATATACATGTATGTATACATATGCATATATATGTTTATATATATATATATATATATATATATATATATATATATATATATATACATACATACATACAGTATATATATATATATATATATATATATATATATATATATATATATATATATATATATATATATTGTTACAAAGTGTTCAAGCACCTGGTTATTACACAAATAGGTCAACATCGACCAGATACTTGAAACCTCATAACAGAGCTGAATCTCTAAAGGTATAATGATCCCATAAACTTACTTATCACTGGAGAAAATCAATGTAACTTTATCAAGTTATGGATGAGGTAACAATTATTAAGTTATATCCAGATTAGTGGAATATGAGTTTCACTTCAACCAGCACTCTAGCTGTCTCTCTGGTTCTATTTTACCTAGATAAGTCTTAGGTGAACAAACAGATACATCACTTACCTTATACACACTCATTAATGTCCGTAAGTACTGGTAATCAAAATGAAACACTATGTTCTAAAAACTTTAAACAAACAGGTTTATTTTTAAGTTCAAAAGTTATATTTAAAGTTTACAATCTCAAAAGATTTACCATTAATGGACAACAGTGTAAAACTTAAGTATCTCTTAATCAAGCTTAATTCACAAAACTTTGCTTTATCAAGAAAACAATCTGATTATATAAAAATCAAACTATTAACTATCACTTAAGTGCCAAGCTTTACCTGGTTCTACAATTCAAACAGTCACCAAATATTACTGATTGAAATCCACATAACATTCACCAAAAATCTCTATAACAGGTAGGCACTAACAAAATATTAAGAAATCACCAGCAAAACACGGCAACAATAAAATCACAATAATATGATAGCACAGACATATAAGCATGCGATACACAAAAATAAAACACCACAATCAACAATAATGTGTTTAAAAAATTACATCAATCTTTTATATAACTTTTCCTATAAAGAAAAGTTACTCGTCTTTCTAATTCTTATTCAAACACAACAATTCTCTTTTACAAGAATATTAACAAAACTCAATATTCACCACATTACCTTTAGTAAACATTACACCAATATATATCTCCTCTTCAACACTTGTACAAAATATTCCTGAACACCTCCTACAAAATTAACACACTCTGGGGTGAGTTTAACAGGGGTTTACAATGAATATTTTCTGTCATTCATTATAATATCGGGACTATTGAGAGAGAGAGAGAGAGAGAGAGAGAGAGAGAGAGAGAGAGAGAGAGAGGCAGATGTTTCTCTCAGAACCCATTATACCAGACTGCTCTGTCTTTTACAAGACACTGTGGATTTAAGTCTCGTAGGCCGAGAATACACATAGGATGTTCACACTAAATACACATGTATGAATACACCTACACACACATATACAAAGTATACTTGTACACATGATCGCTTTGAAGTGAAACTGGCCTTATCGCTTATGATTGACACTTGGTTCAGGGTTTACAAAAATCTTTTGTCAGCCTGAGGCAGCTGGGCACACAGATACAAAATAACACCACTTATTGGCAAGTTCTCTATTCTCTTCCTTAGATTACGAATAGAATAGGCATAGGCAGAGTTAATAATGGCGGAATAAGCACACAGTAATAAAAACATAACCGTTAACTCGCCGACTGGGTGACAGCTCAGGACGATAACAGAAGTAAATGCTTTTCCTAACCACCTGAACAAACAGAGAAGCGGACCTTTTCTCTCGCAGACACGATGTAGCGATCTGTTACGCTTTTCAAATACAATTTCAAAGATTAAACAAAAGGGAAAAATTATCCCATAGAATCATAAGTTCACATGACACACAACATATCTGTAAGAAAAGACATTTTAAAATCACGTCTTCACAAATAAATGACGAATCTTGGTGCAAGCCAAAATGTACTACAGCATACACTGGCAACATTACTAAAATGGTTATAAATATTATATTACTATAATATATATATATATATATATATATATATATAGCAGTTATAATAGTATATATATATATATATATATATATATATATATATATATATATATATATATAATATATATATATATATATATATATATATATATATATATATATATATATATATATATATAATATATATATATATATATAATATATATATATATATATATATATATATATATATATAATATATATATAGAGAGTATATATATATATATATATATATATATATATATATATATATATATATGTATATATATATATATATATATATATATATTATATATATATATATATACATATATAATACTTAATATGAAAAAAATAAGAAAATAGACAGTGGAAAACTATCTTCTTTCTCAAATTATGCCTGTACAAGTCGTCATCCTAACCCTGCAAAAGATGGCAAACCAAATAGTATTTCAAAGAAATTACAAATTAGGAAACAGACGTTTAAAGAAGAAAAAAAGAATTTACAAAGCATCATTTATAGCAACTCTTCTCAAAAAAAGTTCCTCAGGGTATTTTCAGCTTCACATCTGATATTCATACTGCACAAACATTCTGTGAGCCAGTCTCTTGTTATGCAATGTAAAGAACTTTAAATTCTGGGAAAATTCAATTTCTCGCAATTTCACCTTTTATCATGAGCGTCTGCTCTTCCGCCCTCCTCCATTTTATTATCAAGACATCAGATCCTCGTGTCGCGGCTCAATCATTCATCTTGCGGACGGGCGACTCTAATAACCTAACGCCTGCTGTTACTAATCTGTCTGGGGAACGTATGGAATCTCGACCTTATGGACACGTCGCAAAAACTCTTATCAGAGTAATAAAATCTGGTTCAAGGAAAGAACCGTGGTCGACCTAAGTTGCTCTTCCTGAAAAAGCAGCACGTTCCTTCCAAGCTGCTTCCCTCCGGAAGACCATTTCATCTGAAGAATGGTGACGTTGCGTGGGGCAAGGTGTCTGGAACAAGTTTCATTTCTAAGCTTCCGCTTACTGACGGGATTTGCTTATGAATCATTTTAAAGGCTCTTTGCAAAAGTATTTCCTTAGTCTAGTTTTTTGTTTATTTTTCTCGGTAAAAAACTAAAAATGATTCTGTTACAAACATTCTTTAATATTAACGTTCAAAAAAACAGTTAGATTTATCTATGCAAGTTATGAGTGGCTTTGATTACTTCGTTGGTGCTTTGCGAGAATAAGTAAAAGAACTGAGCTTTATTGTAGGCTACAGTATTGAGTCTTTAATAGTGATTATTTGTTATGCACGCTAGCAAGCTGAGTTGAAAAGCTTCCTTTGTTAGGTGTTTAGGAAGGAGCCAAAAAATGTGAAATATGAATAAACCTACATGCACTCAGCACTCGAAATGTATTGTGGTAATTTTTAAATTTAGGTGTTGGGGAATTTATTTTACATAATCATTATTATTCCCCGATGTTTAGAGCAACCGGATGACATGGAACGCAACCTGATATGTATATCCACCCCTCCCTTTCTTTAGCTAAACTCGTAATGCATTTCATATATTTTTATTCAATATAATCACCCCTCATTGTCCCCCTTCCACAATATCTGCTTTGCTGAAATGAAAACATTGACAATCTGCTTCTTCATAGACGGAATTTATTTTCGTTCAGTTCTAATTTTGGAAAATACCCTGTTTTGGATACCTAACTAGAATAAACCTGCGTTGTTACTTTATGTAAATTTAAACAACCGTTCACTGGAAGCAGCTGTTTGTGTCATCAAGTCTTTTCAAAGCCGGTATGCTTGGAGGAGAGCGAAAGTAGGAACAGACTCTTTCCTCAGGAGGAGAATATACCCCTTAAGGAAGAGGAGGAGGAAGTGGTAAAGTCCTAGTTCTGAAGGCTGACTTTGACCTATCTCAATTTGACGTGTATCTTCATTTGAGAACTCCAGTCCGTGATTCCTCCCTTCCCCCGAGTGGCTAAAAAGTCAGAACAAGATTTTAAATATTATGACAGTGCAGGAGTCCATTTAGGTCTCTGTTTTATGACTGTGTTTAAAAAACGGAACCTGCAGAATAATGGTACTGAAAGAGTCACACAATTTGTAGCTGATGGGTTTTGAATTTGATAGAGGGTGTAGTTCTATGCAAATGGAAGTCATATGCAAATTTAACATTGTCTCTCTGAATAGCATCTAGGCCTTTGTTTTGATGGAATGTGTGAAGAAGAGTCATATCAAAGGGTAACCAAACTATCTTAATTTAAAAAAAAATCATTTAGGTCCAAGCAAAATGTTTCTTAATGCATGCAAATGGGGAAAGTGCGTGAGGTAAATAACTCTTCGGTCGAAACTTTTTGAATGTGAAATGGATCGTGTCTTTCTGAAACGTCACCATGTTTGAATGCTGGGTAGAGGTCAAAAGCTTCAAAGGGAAACTTATCAAAATTCAAAAAGCCTCCAGATATCAGACAAAAAAGCTCTCTTTCTTTTGCTAGGAACTTCATAATGGCCCCGTGACTGACAGCTCACAGGAAAAGTGGGGTTCGGAGAATTATGTATAAAGCATAATAGTTACTGATAGGGTCTCATTAAAACTGGATAGTATCTAGCAGAGATATTTATTTACGAAAGCTTACAAGTTTTTTTAGGGCTAACAGTCCTCATTGTCAAGTATCCATGGGATGACCGGACGCGTAGTCCAGCTGTAGATCAATCCTTTGATTACCCTCTTTCAGGTTGCCAATTCTCATCTGGTTCTTGGTAAGGCTTTGTTATTTTTTAAATAGGCTTAATGTCAGCAAGAGTAGGTAGAAGGATAACAAGATAAAGATTAAGATCCTCCGAAAGAGAAGAAGAAAAATGTGGTTTGTAGAATTAGGGCTAGGAAGATACAAAACAAATTCGAAGCAGCTGCTTCGAAATAATACTAAAAATCATTAATAAGATTCTCAAATATTTAGTTTCTAAGTCTAGATTTTTCTCTAAAAATTAATGCATCTATAAATAGTAGAACTTTTTCTATTTCTTTCCTGGATTTCTTAGATGGGAAATCTGTCTGTAATATTCTACACTGAACTACACCAAATTCTGCAGTGATAATAAGTAGTGTTTTCGCCTCCTAATTAGTCAAAATATTCCTTCCATATAATAAGTAATAAAGTAACACAGGTCTTTCATTTGCAATCATTCACAGAGTTTCATTGTTGACTTTGACTGTTCTCCTTCCATTGGCATAGTTGTTATTAGAAGAAAAATTATTTTTCCCAATTAGAAATTTTTACTTGAGTTCATACCAGCGTTTTTTTTTTTTTACCAGGGTTTTGCCGTTAAATAAAAAAAATATATATATTTGTTTTCTACTGAACGTCACTGGATTCTTTTGTACACAAATTTCCCATCGTCCATATTAAGGTGATAGTGATATAACATTTGTAAGTTATGTGGTATGTAAAACTTGTGTATTATTGGAACGAATTATGGAGTCAGTGTATTACTTCTGCTTCATGAAGCGTAGAATATAAATGAGAGAGAGAGATAGAAGAGAGAGAAGGAGAGAAGGGGGATTATAAACGTTCGAAGTCTTTCGTTACTTATTGAATTGACTTTCTCCATGCTCATAAATCTTACCAAAATTTAGCAAGATTACAAATCTTGATTTTACTACATCCATGCATTTCGCACTATGCTGTAGAGATAAGCGAAAAACAAAGTTAAGCTACATTTTCCCAGTTGGTGCACTTTTTAAGAGCAAAGCTAAAATGAGAGCAGGCAGGAACCATTACAAAGGAAAATGATATGATCATGCATACTACAGTCTATTTTATACAGACATATAATCCAAGGCAATTTATATTCTTGTCTATAAATGGCCTCTTTCTCCCGGATACAAAGCTGGAAGTCCTCCGAATGTGCAGATAACCTGTGGCCACGCTCTTCTACAGCAGCAGTAGCAAGTCTTTGGTGATTAAAGGCCCCCAGGCACCATAATAGGGAGCGAAAATGGTCTGATGACTTGGTGGTAAAGAGACTTAAACGATCTTTTGCAATTAGTATCACTTTATCTAAGTAGTTAATTCTAATACATACTTGTATATCGCCATTACACATTCTGAGAGAATAATTCAATCCACAAATTAGTGAGAAGTCTATTTGGGGAGGGAGAGCCATTTTCATTCCATTGCACAAATATCCCGCGACGACGGAAAGACACAAAAACCCAAAAAAAATAATAATAATAACAATAATAATAATAAATAACTAAATACATAGCAAGCGGCGTGAAGGACTTCACCAAATCTTCACTGGGACCATTACAGTGTCATAAATAAATGAAAGAAAAATTAGCTCTCTCTCTCTCTCTCTCTCTCTCTCTCTCTCTGTCTGTCTCAAAATCTCTCTCTCTCTCTCTCTCTCTCTCTCTCTCTCTCTCTCTCTCTCTCTCTCTCTCTCTCTCTCTCTATATATATATATATAAAATATATATATATATATATATATATATATATATATATATTATATATATATATATATATATATATATATATATATAGTAATATATATATATATATATATATATATATATATATATATATATATATATATATATACATATATATACATACATATATATATATATATATATATATATATATATATATATATATATATATATATATATATATATATAATATATATATATATATATATATATATATATATATATATATATATATATATATTGTCAGGCTCGTCAGTTGTTGGATTGTTTATTCATAACAGCATTGTTTCGGGGTTTGGCTGACCTCTCGTATTTGGACATTTAGAAACGAGGTTACGTTATTATCATTTTCCCTAAGGCAGACAGGCTTTGGAAGGAGGAGCGACCTGTTCTCAACATTTGGTTTGAGGGGATAGCAGCAGTTGGTTTTGAAGTATCACCTTATCACAGATGGTCTTCAAGCGGCATGTGTTGGTTGCTGGCTTAGTTGCTGAGAGGACAGCGGGATAAAGTTCCAAGGTCGAGGGCTGATTAAACCATAGTCGCCAGTGTGGAAGAATGAAGCCTTCGTTGGCAGCCTTGTGCTGTCGCCCTGTCTTGGTCTAGGTCGTCCGGTGATGGAGGATCGGATATATCGTCAATGTGCGGTGGTCGTCCTTGTGGATCTTTATATGTTACTCCAACGAAAGGCAGTTTATTATTCTGGATGATCTGTAGTACACTGACAATTGTATATTTTATTTTGAAGGGCAAGAGTAATAATTACTGAAAGGTTTAAGTATGTCATTGTGTTGAGCCAAAGAGGCTCAAATGATTTATGTATTTTGAATATATATATAGTTATGTCATTCTGTTGAGCAAGAAGCTCAAATGATTTTATGTATTTTGAATGGCACAAGTAATATATGTCGAGTATGTCTCTTATTATTATTTTTGAGTGTTACTGCTGTTATTATGCCTTAATGTATTTTGGTTGTGCCTTGTTGTATTGCCCTATTGTTGTGCTGCTGTTAATTTGTTAATTATGAATACTGTACTTCACCAATGTGGGTTATTATTATATTGAAGGTATTAATAATAAGTATTGTTTATTTAGCGTATAATATTGTTTTTGGTAATTATTTTAATACTGAAGTGTTTACTCTAATAATACGTTGTTTTGTGAAGTCGCTCTTCATTTCAGAACCTGCCTCAAAGTTGTAAATATGTAAAGAATAAATTAGGTTTAAAGCTACACTGACTGTTTTCTTTTGCACCTCCCTTTGGATGTTGCAGACCACCAGTCCATTTCAGTCTCAATATGATGTGTGGTTTAAGAACCTGGTAGTCACATTGAAAAGACCATAACAATATATATATATATATATATATATATATATATATATATATATATATATATATATATATATATATATATATATATATATATATATATATATATATATATATATATATATATATATACGTATCATATAAATTATAAAACAATTAATCAGATAATTTTTATTCGAAAAACAGCTATTCGAATGGAAAGTAGTTATAAAGAAAGTTATTCGAAAGGACAATTATACGAAATGTTGTTTGAACCTTACTCTAATAAGCAATTGTTCAAATAGGCAAATAACTGTTTGAATGTTTGTTTAAACGTTATCGATTTTTTCTTAGTTCAAATGTTTGTTTAACGTTATCCGATTTTCTTAGTGGTAATAAACGTCGTGAAGGACATCAAGCACCAAGGACTTCATTTCTTCGGAATACTGCAGCCCTTCAGTGATGGCCGAATACATTTCAAGTGATGAAAATAAGCCTATGCTTAAAATCGATGGTTTCTATTCGTGAAAAACAAGCAAGTTGGTAACAAGATATATTGGAAGTGCAATAAGTTCGCATCGTATTGCAAAAAGCCGATACAATTACCAATGATGGTGATAGTGATGAAAGTTCCTCATGAACATAACCATTCCGGTGATGCTGTCAATACAGAAGTGCGCAGTTTATGAACAAGTGAAAAGTGATGCGAAAGAAGCCGTGATTCTCCTCAGTATGTCATTTCTGCAGCTGCATCGCAATTAAGTGAAAGTGCCGCGCAAGCTTTACCACAAATAAGCTCTATAAAAGAACTATTCACAACGTAAGACAAAAAGAAAGATTAGGCTTATATAATCCAATTCATAGACGGAAATTGTTTATACAACTGGCCAAACTAAAACTCATAAAGGGAGCAGTTTTTGCTATATGATTCAGCCATTACACGATGATAGAATGCTTATATTTGCAACTCGGAATAATTTGAGTCTGCTTGAGAAGAGTAAAATTTACAAGTGGACGGAACATTTAAAAACTATATATCAGTTATTTGAACAATTATATACTGTACATGCTGTGAAGAATAATTACACCATTCCTGTGGTCTATATTACTTCAGATAAAACGCTGAAACTTATAGAAGATTATATATCAAATTAAGTCTATGGTTCCAAATTTACAAGTTTCAACCATAACTTCAGACTTTGAACTTGCAGCTATAACTGCCGTTAAAGAAGAATTCAGCACAGCTTCTCATATATATATGCCTTTTCCATAGGCCAGTGCTTGTATCGAAAGATATGTGATTGTGGTCTGAAAGATATACGATACAGATTCGAATTTGCTTTAAAATTCGAATACTATAACCCTAGCCTTTGTCCCCATTGACAAAGTTACTGAATCATTGAAGCTTTACTAGATTCAGATATATATCCTCAAGATGTAAATCCTATTTTAGATTATTTTGAAGATTCATGGATTGGTCGTCCTTCAAGACGTCATCGACGTAGTCTATGTTTGAAATAAGTATGTGGTCTTGTTTTGAGATATCAATACTGATTTGCTAGGACTAACAACGCATGAAGGATAACTGTTTTTGCAAATGTCATCTCATCATCCAACAATATGGAAGTTCCTAGATGCTTTAAAAAGAGCAGGTTTACAAGAAATTCACATTGCAAAAGTAAGAGCAGGAAGCACAAATATGAAGTTCAAGAAATATCGTGACTTGAATGAAAGGATAAAAAAGTTAGTGGCAACCTTTGAAGAGTACTCAGTATTAGAGTATTTGCGCGCTGTAGCGCATAACTTTACATTTATAAGTAAATCTGTTTTTATCATGAATCTATTTTAATAGTTTTAGTAATAACATTCATTAGTAAAAGATTTCATCCTTTTTGGTATTTTTACACATTGTTTAAATAAAGATTTTACATTTCGAATAATTACCATTTCGTATAATTGTCCTTTCAGATAACTTTCTTTCAAGATAATTTTTCCATTCGAATAACTGTTTTTCGAATAACTGATTTTCAATAATTGTTTTCGAGTTCAATACTTAATCATAATCATATATATATATATATATATATATATATATATATATATATATATATATATATATATATATATATATATATATATATATGTGTGTGTGTGTGTGTGTGTGTGTGTGTGTGTGTGTGTGTGTGTGTGTGTGTGTTTGTGTGCATCTAAATTATCAAACACAACAAAGAAATCTCAGGTTTAGTTTTGTTTGCCTTTTCGTAGGCTATTTTGTTTTCTGGTTAATCCTCACTACGATGATAAACCTTCCAGTATCAATAGAACTGTCAGAGAAAGAATGTTTCCCTTTCAATCCCGTTCTGTCGGCGGGGATAATGGCTGCGCAAACGTCAGGTTGTAATCCAGTTAAGGAATAAATGACAGGAAAATGAGGTAACATGGAGATGTAACGTCATTCTTGCACATGAGCAAAACCTTCTCTACGTAATCAGACGAACAGACGGATATTATTTCAATGGATATTGAGCTGTTTTACCAGCTAAGAAACTACTTTTGGTAACGGAGGACTGATCAGGCCAAACTTACATATGCATGCACTGACAGAGGGATAGAAACTTGATTTTATTTTAGTAAGAATGAAAGGCAGTGAAATATTTATTCAAACCAATCAGAGAATGGAATGAAGGAAACGTCGAGGAAGAGTAAAAATGGGAATAACAGAGTCAAGAAGAGAGGAAATAAAGCTGAAAGTAGTCTCAGGTCTAAGGAGAAACAAACTTGTCCCCTTGTTACCTTCTGTTTTTTATAAAAGTCGTTTCTGGCTGGGTGCGACTCTTAGAAAAACTAAATCGGTAAAGTCCTCCTTTTGCGAGGTCATCTTTTGAACTGTTTACTCAATTCTGTAACATGCGCCAATAAATGCTCAAGTGTTTTATGTATCATTTTCACATTATTTCTTTGGCACTCAAAATTCGTTAAAAGCATATTGAGACATTCTCATGCCATTTTAAGGAACCTCAACCTCAATCATTCTTTGCAAGGCCTTCACGCCTTTCCTGCTCACGCTGGAACAACTTAGTGCAAAAGCATTCCTTTTCTGTCTCCTCAAACACGCCACCTGCACACGTCCAGTTCTTCTCATTTACTTCCCTTCTAAGCACGTTCACAGCCCCAAGACATCAGGAGAATGATCATCCCGAGCCTTTGCACTCCTTGGCGTCTGTCGAGAATTAATTTCCTCTTTCGTCTGGATATTCCTCAGTTTGTTCATTAAAAAGCAATTATTACATAATTATGGTAAGTTGTTGTTTTTACCATACCATTTTTTTTTTTTTTTTTTGCAGAAAAGGATATGATAAACCTATAAACTAGGTCTAGTGGACGGGTCCTCTCGCTAATGAGTAGAGTGTCTTAACCACACGACTACGCGTCTTTTATACTACTAGGAAAGCTACAGTACTCGGCCATTTAAAAGAAAGAGAGCAATGGAAGAAAGATTAGAATATAATCGACGAAACTATTATAGGAATCTCAACATTGATACTAACATTCGTGAATCTTTCCATTTAACTGTTCATCCTAACGACAGAATGACGATATCACTGACAATATGACCTGTTCTACTGCGATATTTTCAAATGACATATGAGATAAATTTCTGTGATTTTCATTTATTACCGACATTTTCTTTGGCAAGGGCACTAGTTTTTGAAACATATAGCAATTTTATTCCAGACGCAATGCCAGGACCATTCATGCTATAACGCATATAATATTCTAAAGTGATAGATCAAGGGTGCTGTATGCTGGGCAAAACA
>NC_089786.1:31207105-31217105 GCF_040412425.1 Macrobrachium rosenbergii
TCTTCCATCTGTTTGTATTAAGCTTTTAACAACACCTGTTATTGAAGGACCTGCCTCCTTCCACTATGCAGTTTTCTGTCTCTTCATCTGACATTTTCGATGTTGAGATCGAAGCTTCGCCAGAAAACTGCAATGCTTTACTTGCTTGGTGTCAGACCTCGTCCCTTTGACTGCATTTTCATACGAAGGAAAAAGTTGATATCAAATTTCATCATGTTTCCCTGAGACCTCCTTCCATTTATAAGTAAAACGCTTCTTTTTATCAGAGAAAAATGAAACAAAAAAGAAAATTTTCCAAAATGAACAAAGGTCTTACATAATGTACAGTATATAAAATCAAATTATGGCAACGTTTCTACTTTGGTTCGACCGTTCTTTTCAAATATTCCATACTTTAGTCTTTCACCATTACAAACACTGCAATTAACAGTTAGAGCTTCATCCACATTTTAGATGTCAAGTGCTTCCGTGTTAAGCTGCTATAACTGCTTATTTTTTTATACATTTTGATCGCACAGAATAACATTTCTATGATTAACTTTAGACAGGAGATGAGCACCATCTCATAACTTAGGTGTAAATGATAAATTTTATGTTGTACGATTGTTCTCTAATCAGAGATCAACCATTTCTTGCGATTAGAATCATATTCAACTATTACAGGTTGCAGATCCTTCTTATTCTACATATACTACTCTGGGCATTCCTCTCAGGAACTTCTTGATTCTACCAAATCAACACAGTATGGCCCTCAGAAATATTTATACATCAGCCTCTGCAATGGAACCACGGCACCAGTAACTGCCATGGACCATTCTCAAGAGTTATGGAGTGAAGTGGAAGTCTGCAGAATTTCAAAATGCTCATCAGCCCTTATCTTGCATTTCCCATTCAGCTTCCCTGAACGAACGGTCCCTTTGTTTATTCTACAAACTTCCCGGTCATTAAAACCGCTTTCTGAAGGTTGCAGAGTTATGGAGTAAGAATGGAAGTCTGTCGAAAGCATGCAACTGGAATGGCTTTCTGTTATTCCCCTTTCAAGAAGTGCCTCTCGTGAAGGGTTTTTTTTCATCTCGGGTTTCGCGAGCGTTATCTTGCGATTTTCCGTATTTCAGCTTCCCCTGAAAGAACATTGCCGTTACCGCCCGATGTCATGTTTTTTGTTGATTCCAAGACCACACCACTTTCAGTGTCACGTATTCAGTGGAGTCATTAAATTCTGGGGGTTTCGCTTAATCCTCTGAAGGTTTGATATAAGCAATCAACTGCTTAGATGGTAACTTAAAATGGTGCTTTTCCATTACGATGATGCAGGACCAGTAAGAATGGCTATAAAGGAGTTTATTTCGAAAACAGTTTTGCCTCT
Organism: Macrobrachium rosenbergii; assembly: GCF_040412425.1. Classification (NCBI taxonomy): domain Eukaryota; kingdom Metazoa; phylum Arthropoda; class Malacostraca; order Decapoda; family Palaemonidae; genus Macrobrachium; species Macrobrachium rosenbergii. Next base: position 31,208,472 of record NC_089786.1, read on the forward strand.
TAGTTAATTTCATATTAGGACAATGAATTTTTGAACTTTTGTCATCTTTTTGCCTCAACTAAGGCTAAATTATTTTCCCCTTTCAGTGAAATAATTGTGATGTTTAGCCCTGTTTAGTCTTCGTTGAAGGGTAGTTTTTCTTTCATTTTATCGTTTTCATGTTATTCATAAAATCTGATATAAATGGTAAATCCTATGATATCTCACTCTTTACTCCCTTCGAAGCGATTTTTGGCCATTTTTCTTCCCTTGCATCATGGCATCTTATCCTTTTGGCCTTTGATGGTCACACTTTACAAACAAAGACAGGCTGACAGATTCACTCTCTACAAACAGAGAACAGACTGGGAGAAGAAATAACACTCTGCAAAGGTCTATGTGATGATAGCTTTCTTTCCACGAACTCACCAATGTTATTCTATTGGTATACTTTTTATAGCTAATTTTTTTTTTAACTATGTCATTCATGGCCCTGGTGAACTTTTCTATCCTTATACCCTTTCCACCATTTCCCTGCACTATTTCCTCGTGGTCCTGCATCTTGCAAGACTCTTTCCAAGCTCTCAGACCCAAACTGGAAAGGAGGAAGGAAGGGAAGGAGGAGGAGGGAACTGCTTAACAAGAAACTTGAACAAGTAATTTTTCCTGTGAAAGTTATTAAAGGCATATCTTTTTTGGGAAGGAGCAAGTGTTGATGGAAAGCTGAAAAACGAGCATTCTCGATACTCATTGACACATGGGATGTAAACCAGTAATATAATAAAAAAAAAAATAGAGGAAAACATAAGAAGGAAAAAGCGAAGAAGAGAGGAAGCACATAAATATGATGCTTTTGGATCTTTTCTGCTTCATATTTCCTACAAAAACAATCAGTTTATATTTGAAAATTTTGATGGCGCAATGAAATCATGTGCATCATTTATTGCAGAAAACAATTTAATTGAAAGGAAATCATAGGAAATAACAAAAATATTTCTCGTTCAGCGAATGAATTTTCAGTCATTCACCAGTTGCTGCTGTTATAGAGAAAATATGTTTTGTCTTTTCTGAATACACAGAGAAATAGAGTTTTACTTTTATCATAAAAAAAAGTTTCTAGTAATTTGTTGCAGAAAATGATTTGACGCAGACGCATCAGGTAAGAAAACTTTTCCATCAATGACTGAATGGAACAAAGAAATAAAAAAAAGATCTCACTGACTGGATCTGTGCACTTGTACTCTCAGTTTGAACATGAGTGGAAATATTGTCTTTGTTATGAATCCATTCCGCAAGTGTTCCTCAGAGCTCATGGAGAACAGTTTCCTCTTTGCCACATTTGAACTTCTGATCCGGATCCGGGTGTGATCCATCAGAGCAGAAATGTTTCATCGCTATTTCTGTTTTGTAGTTCAGGTTAATGTGGTTGTATATCCATCGGTTTGCTCTTCTACTCTTAGTCACTTTCTTTCTTTTTGTCATCCTTTTTCTCATATTCATTTCCGAAGTTTTCTCTGTCGTTATTTTTAATCATTTTGAGGAATAGTATTAACAAGAGATAGCTCTCAACACCTTTCTGATGAGCGTGAAATTAATGATGATGGTTTTTTACATAAGTGAAACATAAAAATCATAAAATATCCTGGAGATGATGCATTAGGTTTTATACAATAATAATAACGAGTAGCAATTTCCATAATGAAAAGCTTCATTTTTTTTTTATTCTTGATGATGAAGCATAAGCACGTGGAAAAAAGGTCCTCTCAGTGTTTGGGAAGTCAGGGTTATGAATTCATGATTGCCAAAGGAGAAAACTGATTGCAATGTTTGGCTGAAAAGGTACTAAATTATACTGTAGCGCCCACGTGGCAGGCCAACGATCAACATCTGCTTTCTCCCGCGATGCGTAAAAAACGCTGGAGGAAAAACCATGCAGTTGGGAGAAACAGAAATTCTCTCGCACCTCTTTTATGCAAATATCTCAGTCACCGTTATTGCCACCTTTCATGTATTATTATCATTCTGTATATTGTTATGCCAGCTTTCCAGTAATGTATGTATAATTGTCAATCAGATGTCTTGTATCCATCCATATGTAAATTTATGTCTGTGAAGAAACTCAGATGCTTGAATTTAATCCTTCCTCGATCTGTCAAGAGCTCGGGACTACTTTGCGGCTCACGCGAGCTATTGACCTAATGACAGCAACATCAGCTTGTTTATGAAACATTCTAAATAATCTCGAATAAATTACATTCAATTCATAGTCCAAGAAATGTAATGATTGTAATTCTGAGAGACCCTTAGAAACAATACTAAAGTACTAAAATATCTGGTAAAAAGTTTAAGCAAATCCAGCCTTTTGAAAGACTTTTTGATAAAGGAAAATTTCAGTAAATAACCAAGGTAAAATTCGTTTCAGACAACTAAGCAAGTTTCTGCCTTTGGTATTGTTGGTTCCTGCCAGATCTGTTATAATTATTCCTGATTATTCAACGAGGAAGGCATTGTTCAAACAAGTTCCAGGCACCCTCGGGCGGATAGTCTCTCCACTCAGGACCGCCAGACCAACTTCAGTCCCTGAAGTCCCAACAATATCATCTAATCATAACAGAGCGAGATTGCACCTCACAGGGATTGAATAGAAAAGCATTGAAGTTGAGTTCCCCAGTTACAACTCACATCTCACGAACTAAGACAGAACCGCGTTGGGGCATGAAGGCCCCTCAGCTACTCGTTGTGTTCCTCTGGTGCCTTTAATTGATGTCCTGATTATATTACTCCCGAAGCAGAATCCTGCACTGACTGGATGCGGTGTTTGTTCATTACCAGGGAGGCGGAGTCCTGTCTAAATGTCTCCATGTAATGAACGTAACTTAATCGTGCCCCTCCAGCAGGACGAAAATAAAGCATACATTTTAGAGGCAAATATAACGAGAATATAAACTCTTCAGTAATTAATTATCTACTTATTTACGCTTCAATGTGTGCATTGTGTGTATATATACATACATACATACATATATATATATATATATATATATATATATATATATATATATATATATATATATATATATATATATATATATATATATATATATATATATATATATATATATATATATATATATATATATATATATATATATATATATATATATATATATATATATAAATATATATATATATATATATATATATATATATATATATATATATATATATATATATATATAGTATATATATATATATATATATTATATATATATATATATATATATATATATATATATATATATATATATATATATATATATATATATATATATGTATGTGTATATGTATGTGTGTTGTATATGTATGTATATATGTGTGTGAGTGTGTGTGTGTATAATTATATATATTATATATATATATATATATATATATACATATATATATATATATATATATATATATATATATAATATATACATAATGGTTAGATTATATTGAAACTTGTTTCTAAGCAAGTAAAAGTAAGAAAAAAAAGGGAAAAGATTCTGAAATATCACAACCTATGTTAATTAAAACCTAAACTATATTTCGTTCTTCAACAGATTAGTTGTTACAGCATATTATAATTGGCGTCTTGCGGGTATGAATCAGAAAATAACCACCTGTTAACTATGGATTTTAAAAACCAGCAGAAAACCAGATCCTTTAGGGAAACCACGGAAACCAGGCTGCGGTTAATAGTTCAACCGGCAAAATGTGGAAAAATGTAGAAATGACCACAGAGAGATGAAAGAATACTATTTTTCGAATATAATTTTCGCTATGCTTGCCTCCGGCAGGGATACCTTTTAGATTCTGGTTAATAGAATAAAACCGTCAAGGAAACTCTCGTAATATACCTGGATGGAATGACTTGGTTAAAGATCTATATACACATTCACGAGAAATGTTCTTACTGTGGAGGCAGAATGGTAGCCAAAATGGAGGGAAGGACATTTTTCACTGCTAATGAGGCAGGACGAGAGCGCAGTTCAGACTTGCCCTTAAGCACTGCATACTGAATGAAAATCTACTAAGAGCTGATGCAGTGTGTACAAAATTAGAATCCGGCGATTACCCTCGTGTTTGGAAAGACATTTAATCCCTAAATCCCAAAACTAAAAAGCTATCACAGAGAGTAGGAGATGCCGTCGTCGGTGACGAGACTATTGCAAGAATGTGGGGCGATTATTTCAGCACTATCCTGAATTGCATAAACGATCAAGACTCCCGAAGGGATGTACAGTACATAACCTTCTTACTGATAACATTCAGTTTCATTCCGCCGATCGTATAACGCCAGGTAACATCAGCGATGCCATAAACAACCTACCTAATAATAAATCGCCAGGCTGCGATGGTCTGCCTGCTGAAGCTTCCAAATTCTGCCATCCGATAATTTACATCTTACTAGCTGCTCTATTCAGTGCGTGCATAATTCACCAGTTTCTCTCAGACTTCCTACTCTAAGTTCACTTAATACCATTAATAAAAAAAAACAAGCTCAAGGATGGAGCTGACCCTGGCAATTATCGCCCGATTACAATTACTACAATTGCTTTGAAGATACTTGAGTCTGTTCTGTGAGACTTTTCTATATTCAATTGGCATTTTATGTTGTTTGTTCTCCACACGGCAATTCTGTAGTCAAATTTGACGGTAACGTATTGCTCTTCTGTAGCTGCACAAAAATCACACCTCTCTATATTTCATTGGCATTTTATGTTGGTTCTAAACGGGCAATTTTTTCTGGCACCTTTGGCTCCCTAAAGGGCCATTCTCTCCATACCTGTTTAATACGTACACAGATGCCCTGAATCTCAAACTGAACTAACTCCCACATCGAATGCACTATCAACGAAATAACAACAAACAAATTCTGTTACGCCGACGATATGGTTCTGATTTCCCCATCAGTGCAAGGTCTTCCAGCGACTCATCGACACCTGCCGCCAATATGCAGAGGAATTTGATATCCTACACAACGAAACCAAGACCCAGTGTATGTCGCTGCTCTCGAGATCGCTTAAGCATATTGCAGAACCACAAATTTTCCTCGGAATTCATTGTCTGGAATTCGTGCATGAATTTCCGTATTTGGGCTACACAATCACGGATGATCTAAAAGATACGGCAGACATAGAACAGAGGCGTCGTAAACTATGTGCAACTGGCAACATGATTGCAAGGAGGTTTGCCTTCTGTCGCCGAGAAACGAAACTGCTGTTGTTCCGCTCGTACTGCTACGGTATAAATGGGTGTTCCCTTTGGACGTACTATATACCGAGAAACCATCAGACATATCACTGTTCACAATGACATTATGAGACGCCTCACAAACACTCCTCGCTATCACTCCGCCAGCACATGTTCACAGAAAACCGTCTGGATAATTTAAAATCATTGTTAGACGAACCATGTCTAGTCTGATCACCCGACTGAGAAAGCAGCAATTCGCTTATACAAAGCATCCTAAGCAGTGAGGCAAGAAGAAGATCTAAATTGTGGGAAAGATGGGATAATGAGGCGTCTGTTCCTTAAATGACTTATTCTGTATTTTTGCAGTTATTATGTCATCTCCAAAACCTGTATTATTATTATTATTATTATTATTATTATTATTATTATTATTTTATTATTATTATTATTATTATTATTATTTCTATTTTCTTATTATTATTGGTATTTTTTTTTTTATTGTTACAATGATTAATATAATGTAGAGTTTAGATATTTTCATTTTCATATTGAGCCTTCTGGACCTTCAAACAACAAATGGAAAACAAGCACGTTAAAAGAAGATCTGAGTGACTTCTGTAACCATCTAAGGTCCCTTAGCTGGAAGTTAATTGTCTGCAATCTGTATTTTTAATTGTTATCATCTTTAATATTTTTTTTACTATTCTCCATATAATTACTGTCATTACCGTTATTATGAATTCATTTTTTTTTTTACAAGTTTCTATTTCTTCAGCAACTGTGTTGGATACTGCCGATTATTATTTTTATATCATGTTAACTTAAACAATTAGATCGTGTGTATTGTATTTGTATATTCCATGAATATATGGCTCTGAACTGAAATAATAGGAAATAATAACAGTAATAATAATAATAATAATACATAATATGCCAAATTAATAATATTAATTATTATTATTCCGACGATTATTATTAGTTTATTATTATTATTATTATTATTATTATTATATAGTAAAAATTAGACTGAATGTTTCATTATATTTAATTTTATATGAAATTAATATGGCAACAACGACCAAAAAGCAAATTAGGATGTGGCCTGTTCAAGTAAAAAGTAAAACAATACATATTATGGTGGCACGGGACGCAAAAGACCGTGCAAGAGATTCTGTTGACGCATGCTCATTCAGTTACTGATTAAAAACCGGTGTGTATTATTTTGGGAATAATACACCACTCCTTCATCAGTAACTGATAGCCCAGGCGTCAACAGAATCTCTTGTTTGGTCTGTTTCATCCCTTGCACCTAATGCGTATTTTTTTTGCATTGAGCAGGCCACATTTTAAAACTTTTGCTCTATTGATTCCTGGTTCCCACATGTTTTAAAGATTCCTAGGGGACCAGAATAAAAAGGACCTGCAAATTATATGGTCTAATTTTCCAGTGTTTTGATATTAATTTGGGTGTCTGCGTATGTCTGTCCGCGCGCTCGGTGTAAGTGTTTTATGTGATGATTCTATGATGTTGCATTTAATAATGTTTATATCAAGACTATGTAAAGACACATCCTGATTCATATTATTATTATGACATAGCGTACTTTACTAACAATGGGTCCGGAAACAAAAGACTGCAAAAAAAGAACTCATACAATAAATAAAAAAAAAGTATATTGAAGTAAATTTAATAACTTTAAGGAATTCTTGCATGAAAAAAAATCTAATCAAAAGTTGAATAAAACTAATCCAGCAAATAGCAGCTCAACATGACATATATTTTAAATATATGAAACTACTTAAGCATAGACTCCCTCAGCTACTGTCTGAGGAAATAGAATAGAAATAAACAATTGGAAATAAATGGGTGTAAGGTTGGGAATAAAAGTTACAAAATGCCACCTTGATTATCCATTGCGCTATTATACAATTGTTCATTAAATTTATCGTCTAATATATAATAGGTTTATTTCTCATACAACTAGTTAATTATCAATTATCAATGATATTTTCAGTGCAGAATGCTCTTCAGTACAGGAGCCTAAACAACATTTCCAAGAGGAAAAAAAGTGTTTCATATTTCGGAACTTTCTTCTAAGGTTTTGAAGTGAGTCAAGCTCAAGTTCCATAGGCGAGTGGGAGTGGGACTGAGACGGATAAAAAATGCGAATAATTTGAATAATGACCAAATAATTCCATAGTAAGTGAGGAATCGGGATAATTAAGCTTTCACTCATAGCCTTCGCATCTCAGGTATTCGTGTCTTATTCCCTTTTACCCTTTATTCCAGAGAACTTTATTTTTTCCCCTTTATTTCAAGTGTTTTTCATTTTATTAGAATTACACTCGTAGTTGGAATGTTTTGTAGTTATCAGGATGAGTTTCATTAATGGTTCCATCAAATCAGTTGTAGCAGTTCCCATTTTTTTCCTTTGCATAATCACTGCTCATCTCTTCAAATTACTCGATTGTTTCACTTACAAATATGTCCGCTTTTCTCATAATGCCATACTCAATTCTATGTAACAACATGACAATGTTCGTTTTAATATCATCTCATTTCTCATCATTCGTCTTTTCACATTCTTTGTTCTTCATCATCCCTATATTTATCACTTTTCTTCGTCTTCTTTGGCTCCCTCTTTCATAGCCATTCGGTTCTCATCTTCGTTTAATTCCATCTGTACCAGTTTTCTTCTTAGCTTTCTTACAATACATTTTAAATCTTTTTCGTCTTTGTTTTATTCCCCTGCCTTTACTCTTCATGAATTGTCCTCTCCATAACAAGCGCCCCCGCCCCCAACCTTTTAACAGATAATTTGAAAGTCTCATCTCAAGCCAGTATTTACTCTCACCCTGCCATATTTACCTTTGAGGTACTCATTTCAGTCTTCATCATATTTGGGTATTTACTCAGTGACGTCCTATCTAGAATCTGGAGAAATCACACACACACACACACACACACACACACATATAGGGGTATATATATATATATATATATATATATATATATATATATATATATATATATATATATATATATATATATATATATATATATATATATATATATATATATATATATATATATATATATATATATATATATATATATATATATATATATATATATATATATATATATATATATATATATATATGTATATGTATATGTATATGTATATATATATAATATATATATATATATATATTATGTGTATGTGTGTGTGTGTGTGTGTAACATGAAGTAGAAAGTTCGTTGGAAGTTTCCAGTCAATTTTTTGGCGTCATGCTTGCAGAGTAGAAGCCTAGCTTCAGCCCCTCACCCGGCCCAGTCGCCTAGCCAACTCTCTTAAAATATAAATGATCCTTAAAATATGAAGAATTTGGATCAACTTCATCTTACTTAGCAAT
>NC_089786.1:31219605-31224605 GCF_040412425.1 Macrobrachium rosenbergii
ATATTATATATATATATATATATATATATATATATATATATATATATATATATATATATATATATATATCATAAATATATATGGATGTTTATATATATATGCATATACTTCTTGTTTTGATGTCTTCTTTTCTGTATTCCTCTTTTAGTCTCTGGCTAATATATCTCTCATGTTTCTTTTTTGAATACTTCTATTGCTAGTTTTAATAATAATAATAATAATAATAATAATAATAATAATAATAATAATAATAATAATAATAATAATTTCACAGGGTATGGAACACGTTATTCAAGCAACATTATCCGTGAAGAATTTCATCATGGCCATTAGTTACTTAGTTTAGTTAGTTTGACAGAATATACATTGCATTATGTAACTTAAATTTATACAAATGTGTCCTTTTTTATTACAAAAATCAATAAAACCCACACATTAACCTTTTTCTAATATTTTGTCCGAAATAAAATGAAGTATACGTCCTTCCGCAAAGTTGACCAAGTACCAGGTACCTCATTCACAGCGAAATTTCTTAAATAAACTTTTATTTTCCTTCTAAAAGTTTTCATAAGTGAAAATTAGCTGTAAACACCATCAGTTATTTACTGAAAGACAGTGTTCTGACTATGACACTACCAATTCCTGAGGCTGTCTGGTTGCTGCTGACATTTGAGAGTAACTTGAGTCCACTCTCGTGAGATGCCTGAAATGATTCAGAAACCCTGGCGATGCGGCAACACGATTCAGAGCCTGAGACTGCAGTCTGCTTTAATCATTTCCATATAGCTTGATATTCACCTAAAAATTGTCGTTTTAATAGAAAGTAAATTGCACAATATAAATATGCTAGAAATAGATTTGTAACGAATTTCTTTAGAGAGAGAGAGAGAGAGAGAGAGAGAGAGAGAGAGAGAGAGAGAGAGAGAGAGAGAGACTCAATGTTCATTAGATTATATATTCATTGATTGTATCTAAAACTAAATATAAAAAAATCACCCGTATTATTATATAAAGGTAACTGTTTTTGAGGAAAAGGCTCTTCCTCACTTCCCCATTACTTGCCTCTGTTAACCTGAAGTTCAAAGGAACCGTCCAGATGTCATTTCAGTTCCATGTGAAGCATCAGCGTCCATGACGCATAGAGGTGTTTCATTCCTTTTACTGCAAGGCTGTTGAAAGGTTTCCCTGGAAGTATTATTGATGGTGGATCCCGTGAGTTCAGGGCAGTATTTATTTCTTTTCTAACTCTTTATATCTGTTTGCTGTTTTTTTCCTTATTGCCTGATACCCTTTTCTTGCGTCATTTAGTTTTTAACCGCAATTGACCTTTGGGTAAATACTGGGAGTTTGCTTCTGTAATGGAAACAGACACAATCCCTAGATATAACTAGCGTCATAATGTCTTGTTCCTTTTTAAGTGAGTGACAGTTCTCATCTTGCGCTAAAATTAATCTTGTGCTTAAATTAAGCCATTCCGTCGTTCTTCCAAAACATGTGACTACTGGGACAAGATTAGGGGTTGTTGATAGAATGCCTTAATGAATGTAAAGTTTATCTCTCTCTCTCTCTCTCTCTCTCTCTCTCTCTCTCTCTCTCTCTCTCTCTCCTTAGTACTTAAGAGTCTCTTGCCTCTCTTTGACTCTTGTATTATTGTACTATTGTACAGTGATGTGATCCCAAATTCATGCCTAGCTCATGACATAATGCATTTCGCCTGTAACACGACCTTATCATCTCTGTGTGCTAGGGAATTGGGGCTTGCGGGACCATAGGTGTACCTACTGAGTCCTTAGCAGCTACTGCCTGGCTCCTCCCGGTACCAGATTGGAAGGAGAGGGTTTGGGTCGATGGCCATTTGCATAATAGTTTGATATCGAAGGTATTGCGTTCCTGCCCCTTGCCTCTGCCGCTCATGGGCAACCTGTAACCTTTTAAGCGTCCAACTAAAAGATTTCTTCATTTTACACTGATTATCTAAAGAAAAATAAGGACAAAAATATTTTCATCTACTTATGATTATGATTAATAACTGCCGATTACAATCAACTCCGTCTTAGGGTTTACATAATTTATCATTATATGAGAAAAGGAAATTATATTTAAATACATCTTCAATTCGATTTAAAAATAAGTCAAGGTTAATAAATTAAAATTTATAGTTTCCTGTATCATAGTTTAGTGTTTCATTTTTGCTGTTCACATTGTTACCTATTGTCATGCTTTTTCTCCGCCATTTACTCCTGTATATTTTTCTTTAGTGTTCATTCATGATATATCCATATATAACTGGGACAAGCTAGAACGTCATAGCTCTCTCACAAAGATCCTGAGAACGAAAAGGCCATAATATAAAATAAGAAAAAGCGAGGGTAGGATTAACGTAAAGAATGAAACGAAGATTAGTACTACAGAATAGTAGTAGGTACTATATGCACGGAAATGGTGAAAAGCGTAAGTAGAAAAAGTTGTGAAACAAATAGGAGGAAAAACCATGACGAGGGAGTTTGGACCTTAAAGAATCATTACAGTCTTCCTCCAATTTTGCAAGAAACTTCCTGTAACTCCAACATTTCCTCCTCATACTTTCCTGGTTCAAGTAAGACGTAGAGTGAATCCTCTCTCCATTCACTGGGAAACAGTCAGGTCGTCCTCTGTGTTCCCTCTGTCCCAGACATTGATCTATCTGTTCTTCCCTTCTCTTCTCTCCTCTCCTCCATCGATGGCAGCAACAATGACACAGACACCGACCTGTTGTGCCCCAACTCAATGACAGAAAGGAAACTTGGAACCAGAAGTTACTCCAGCTATTGACACTGCTCAGCTAAGGTAGTAATTGGATGCATTTCTCTCTCTCTCTCTCTCTCTCTCTCTCTCTCTCTCTCTCTCTCTCTCTCTCTCTCTCTCTCAGCATGTTCAACAAGAAATGCGAAAAAAAGACAAAACATAGACACGTCTGTCTTCACAATCACACGATAATGTGTGGAAATATACAACTGAAAGATTAATCAGCTGACCAGTCTTTCCTATTTCTAACTTCTGTACAGCTGTATTCAGTCTTTTCAAAAGATCTGTCTGTCGCTGCATTAGGACTGGAGCCCGTTGACAACTTCTCTTGCGTTACAGGGCTTGCTTCAGACAGCCTTAGTGGTAGCGATTCTACACTTCGCTTGCCTGCTGGAAATTCCGCTTTAAGTCTTTCCCCTCCTTTGGAAATAAAGAGAGGCCACTCTAATGTCAAACTCGATATTTTTCATTTTCCTGATTAAAGTGTCATTCTGCCCTCCCTCGCTCTTGGGTAGGATTTTCCCTCCCTTGTGTTGCTCATTTCCCCTTATTTCCCCACTATTCAATTTAGTGGGTGATTATTTTTTTTAGGTTGATTCAGTTGTTCATGTTTATTTGGCCCATATGCAGTGTCTTTTATGTAAGGGATTTTTACTTTTAATCAGATCATGATTTCTCTATATCGACTGCATATCTATTTTTTCGCTTTAAATTTCCTTTGTTTAATATGTGTTTAGTTATATGACTATTAATGGATATCAGTGAGGATTGTTTTGCCGATCTTTAGCCACGGAAACCATCTCTCTCATTGTAAGGTAGAAGGAAGCATTCTTGTGGATCAACTTAATTCATTTTCTGTCTTCTGCTTAGGGCGTTGCTTGACTTGGTGGAGGAATGATCTCTGCTTCATGCTTGGTTACTCTTTTCATTTGACTGATTATTTTAGGATAAAATGTAAAATGAAGATTCACATGATTACTCACCTCTCTTCTTTTGATATTTTTATTTGCTTTCCAGTATTTCGTGAAGGTATCACTTGAAAGAGGGGAAAGGCGAATTATTTATTAATCTGTTCTTCTGTTCACTTTGAAATTATTCTATTCCTTCCACATTTATCATACTTGAAATGGCCACACTTTAACCCTTTTTCTTTCGATTTCATTTCTAGTTTTTCTCCCACTGTCAGTTCATATGTAATTTCTGATTATCTTTATATATTATTTTATACCACCTTGATCCATATATATTTATTGTGAGTATTGCATGATTCGAAGTATGCTTGACCTCTGTTTTCATTGTTGGTTTGTTTTCGTCCTCGTCAACATTGGAAATATATCTTCTGGTGTCTTTTCTAAGGTAATTGCTTTTATCGACCCTTTCCATCCTAAAGGGTTGTTTAATCTCAAAAACTCTTTCATAACACTTGAATGGGCTTTCTCTGCATTAACATCCATTTTGTGGATTTTCTGTGTAAACGTTTCTACGATACCAGACTTACAATACCAACTCAAAAGGACATTTGTAGGCACCATTTGCAAGTTGTCAGCTGTTTCAAAAGAACCCATTTTCTTCTCTATTTTTTATGTGGGTGAAAATTGCCCTACAAGGATTTCCATGTTATGAAAATTGGGATGATATTATACCTGTAGGATTTTCACAAACTGTAGTTTTGTCCTGCTTGCAAACAGAATGAAAACACAGAAATAACTTATTTACGGTCCAATGATGCCATTATTATGAATATGCTGTAAAACACTCGACTGTGCAACAGTTCAGTTTTATGATACCAACGGAAACCAAGTAATCCCAATTACAGTTTCAGTACAACACTACACGGACAAGTGCGTCACAACTTAAATAAACCAAGATGAACTTTCTAAATATCCTTGGGTTGAAGATACACTTATTTATGGTCTAATATGAAGAGGGTGTTGAAAACCTGGCTGTGCAAAAGTCGGATTGAGAGGGTTACCGACATCATTATTTTGTTTAACCGCTCATTTATTTTTGAGTACTTTTCCCTGTCGAGCTCATAGTTCCTTAGCCAACTTATCTTATCATGCTTCTTTAATAGGATCTGTTTATATGTATTTTTGTTTTCATTTTCTGTCTTTCATAATTGGCGTTATTCATTTCTTCTTTATTTGTCTTGAAGTTGGGCCCTTTTCGTCCTGTGGATTCTCTGCTTTTCGGTGAAGTCATCCTCTGGTTCTTTT
>NC_089786.1:31232105-31284605 GCF_040412425.1 Macrobrachium rosenbergii
TATATATATATATATATATATAATATAAATACCTGTATATATATAAATTTATATATATGGATATATATATTATATATATTATTCAGCTGAAGATGAACCCTAAATATGCTCCCACAAGCCCATGTATTCATTCTTGTAAATTCTTCCAAATCTTATGGAATGTTTATTTAATGAATAGATAAACCTATTAAAATGCAAGGAGAAAATAATGTTGCATCGCATTATCTTGACTTTCAAAAGTTCCAATTGCACGACATTCTCAGGAAACCGGCAGTTCTAACGTTTTGAGGAACAAAAGGTATATATTTTCGACAGCTATGCACATTTACTGCATATACATCTTTGGTGTTGCTGTTCAATATGGTTGCTCTTGGCACGAAGTAGCTATCAATGCGACAGATAGTAAAATACAAATTATGAAAAAGTGACAAACAATAACACCCAGATCTTCCAAGTACGTAAATATAAATAATAAATATAAATTAAATTGAATATAAATAATTACGGTGTATAAACAAAATTTTACAAACATAATAACGGGATATCTAGAGTCTAGTTTTCCCTATGTATAAATATTCGGCATTTATGTAACAACCCGGTATCAAAGTAATGTCTAATGGTTAAGTCACTGAAAAATGTCGTTCCCCAACCAATCAGTTGTACCAATCGCTTATCAATCAATGATAAATTATAGTCGGTGTATGCATATCCAAAGTGAATTTATAGTACCTCCGACATTTGTAGTTTAATATTTTATATATATATTATGTATATATAAATAGTTCATATCAGACACACATGTGTATATTTTATAATATTCTACAATATAAAGAGGTCTGCATTCTAAAAAAAAAAAATTAATATAAATAACAGCATATCTCTTTCCATGGACTGAGCATTACTTTTGTGGATGGACCAGTTCCGTTACCTTATGATTTTGGAATTCATTTATGAATATTGTTTATGACATCAATAGATAAATGTTAGTACTATGAAAAGGAAATTTTACTGGAAACGAGGATTGCTCATTGTTGACTTTTGAAGTTCAAATTGCATTCCTTCCAGGAAACGGTGAACAAGTCTAACTTTTTTGAGGAACATTTTGTCGAACTTTATCATGCCTCCAAAAGTAGATAAAACACACAGTTCCATATATATTATGTTTTCTTCAGACATACTGTCATTTGCCTTGCACGAAAAAGCCAATTGTAATAAACAAGGTACTATACCTCAATTAAAATTAAATACACACATAAACACGTAATCACACTAGCCACAGGCCATCATGTTTCATCTTAAACCAATGTTTTAAACAATGTCATGATAATTCATATATAAATCCTCACCCATCTATAATATAGAATATGCAACGGGAATATCAAAGTAATCTGATTTTCACAACTAGAAAATTCATAATATATCATAGATCAATGATTCTTTATTTTCTTTTGGTCTTATATTGGAAAGATTAATTTTTTTAAAAAATTTTGTTTAAATCTTTGTCAAGTGACACATTTAAAGTGATCTTTAACAGATCACATTACTATTTCCCCATCTGTAATTTACATTTCAATTTTTTACCGATTTTTGCTCAAGACCGATTTGAGACAGTAATGAATAAAGCTGCCCATCATTCAACTGTATTTGATTATCATAAACACTATAAACGGACTTAAAAACAAATTCAAACCTACAGTTACATATTCTCAAAATCAACAAGTTATTTTTAACATATTCACTTTTTTTTTCATCTCCCAGATAACACATCCAACTGTGAAAAACAAAGTATGAAATAGATATCTAAATAGTCTGGTTGTTGAGAAAATCCAATTAAAATTGACGTCTAAATGAAATAAATTTATTTCACCAGAAGACGCGGCTAAAGGAAAAGAGCGATGATTCATTTTTTTCTTTATTGTGGATGATTTTTTTTGGAAATATTTTGTCAACATTTTTTTTTTTGTATAATGTTAACAATTATATTTACATCATTTTCATATTCGCCATTTTTCATGATTCAACTGTCTTGATAAAACATAGTATGACATTTGCAAAATAGGCAAAATTTTCCTCCAAAACTAAGAACCAATTATCACTTTTTTTTTCAAATTCTTTTTTTTAGGTATAAAATTAAATTCATAATATGTGTTTTCTACTTTATATACGATAAGCAACGAAGAAATCCACCTTTTCTAAGTAATAAATATACTTATTTCATAAGTAATTAAAATTATTTATCATCCATAAGCACGTAATCATCATAATACCACATTATGTTTCAGACGTTAATTGATGTTACTTCCCAATCCATGATAACGATATGGTTATACACCTCCCCTATAAAAAAATAACGATAGAATATTGTAATCATGAATATCAAAGTAATCTGATTTTTAGACTAATATCCATAATATATTTTAGAAGCAAGCCCAATCAGATGGAGTATTTAAGATACTACAATACAAAGCAGGTTTATAATTGAAAAACATAGTATTTTAAAAAATATCCATTTTCAATATTTGTCACAAGCTCACCTGCTAAATTATTTAATAGATCAATATATTGAACTCATATTCTCCCCATACTGTAAGTACTGCATCGGAACAATTTTTCCTGTACTTTATTTTTGCTAAATGCAGAAGACATGAGGCAGTTGTTTTGAATAAAGAATTCTTTTAAATCCTTAATTTTTATGCATAAAAATTCATATAACATAAACACTTAAACGGACTTGAAATTTTCCTGTTGAGTTCCTAGATTACATATTCTCGAAAATAAGAGAGATTTATTTTTAACACTTTATTCACTTTTTTTTTCTCCCAGAATTTCTCATAACTGTGAACCAGCGGTTGCAAAAATTTGATATCTACAATGGCTATTGGAAGCGTTTAACTCCAAACGGACTTGTTGAGAAAAAGCAATAATCCACTATGACGTTTCTACATCCAATAAATGGCTGGAAGAGATCAACATATGGCTTCAAAGTATAAAGGAGGAAATTACGAGGAAGACGAGAATTGCTAAATAGGATCACTCAGGTGCAATATTGCATGTTGTGGCTCAACAGACTTTTCTGTTTTGAAGTTGCTACAAAAACTAACGGATATATATATATATATATATATATATATATATATATATATATATATATATATATATATATATATATATATATATATATATATATATATATATATATATATATATATATATATATATATATATATATATATATATATATATATATATATATATATATATATATATATATATATATATATATATATATATATATATATATATATATATATATATATATATATATATATATATATATATATATATATATATATATATATATATATATATATATATATATATATATATATATATATATATATTATTGCTGATTATATAGAAGTTAGTTAAACTCTTTACGTCATTATACACGTGATTAGAAATGTATGAATAATACTGGAGATAACTAAAATTATATCTGTTCCAGAATAACAGTCATTATTTCTGCGGAATTCTGAGACATGAAAGCATTCACTCATATGGCGCCATGATGATCCACATACAAGGTGCCCATCATACCAACATCACAAGGAATGCAGTTGTGGGGAATACAGAAATAACTGGGAAGGCCCATGACCCAAGATGCCTACGGCTGCTAGAAGTACCCTTGATACATCAGGAGAAGCCCTTATTGAATACCACTGAAGAAGTTTCCCTCCTGCCTACCAGCATTAGCCGGCCTATTGCACATAGACCTGCGCCAGACACCACGAGAAGTGACATTCCCGACCGGGAAACCAGGATTTTGCGAGCTGCCTGGCGGCATTTTCCCGAGATGTAATCGAGTACCGGGACCTTTTCCTGAAAAAAGCAGGACGCCTTATCTTAAAAAGTAACCATAGAATTTTCTTGAAAATAATCTCATTATGTTTCCCACACCCAAATTACGAAAGTGGTGTTAATTCTAACCTAACCCAATCTAACCTAACCTAACCCTAGGGGCATGGCAAAAAAACTGGGGCTGGTGCAATGCTAGCATACATCTCAGGAATTTGCCCGTTTTAGGTGTGATCATGCTCAGCGGAGTCTGGTTGAAACATGGCCTAGAATCAAAATTAACAAACAAATTTTGCAGAAGGATAACTCTACGGATGATAAACACCGTATTTCAGTTATCTTCGTCGTTTTTCTGTTAACTGATAATAGTGTATTCAACAGCAATAAACTACTCCCTGATTTCCAACTTCTTTCCTCTTCAAGAATGACAAACGTCTGTGAGTTCCTGGCAGAATGCAGTAGCCCTGAAAAATCAGTTATTAGGAAGACAAAGTAATAGTAATTAACTTTATTTCAACAATATAAAGTATATGTTTTAATAATTAGGAATAGAAATAAGTAAAAAAAAACATATATTCGTAATTAAAGTATGACAATATTTAAAAAAAAATTTCAAGTCACCTCTTAGAAACTAAAAACAACATTGAAGGTATTTTTATCCTTTGGATAATTTAATTAAAGTAAAGCACACCAATTCACACTGTATTAGACTTACAATCACACTTTTGCCATGAATCATAAAAACACAAGCGTCCACAAACACTTGATCAAACGCATGCATATATGCATACAAACGCGCATAACGGCTAAAATAAAGACGGGTCCTTCAGTTTTCCCTTTAAAAGAGGAATAATTAGAATACACACTCATAAGGGTAGTAAGTAAATTGCAATGATGTAAAAAGGCATTAAAAATTATGGACATCATAGCATAGACGTTATTGGGGGCGTTATTATAGAATAAATTTGGTATGAATTCAAGGCCTATTGATTTATTATTGGCAAGATTATTCACTATTGACTTTACCTCTAAAAGTGTTATGCAGGCTACAGAAGTAATAGGCATTAATGAGAGCTTGGTTAAACGATCCATCTTGCTTGACTGATCATTAGCGCAATTCAATACCTGGCCAAACACACACACACACACTGCATCATCAACTTTTTCCGACAGAACCGAACGACCACTTATCCCCCAATTGACTGAATCTCTCGCCAGAACAGGATTACTTCATTTTTATATAAGTTATTGGACAAAGCCATTGCACGAATATCATCCTCATAAACGACACTGTCTCAAGGCATATTTAGAATCTGCTCGTGTGCTTCTCATTAAACAAGCTATTGGTCCAATCCATGGAGAACCACAATTTTTTTATAATTTAAAAGTTTCCACAGATACAGTTTAAAAATTCATCACAAAATCATTCCAGCCGGGGACAATCTTTTTCTGTTAATAATACCAAACACTTCTTTACCAAGTA
This sequence comes from Macrobrachium rosenbergii, assembly GCF_040412425.1. Taxonomy (NCBI): domain Eukaryota; kingdom Metazoa; phylum Arthropoda; class Malacostraca; order Decapoda; family Palaemonidae; genus Macrobrachium; species Macrobrachium rosenbergii. The sequence continues at coordinate 31,237,444 of NC_089786.1, forward strand.
CTTGCACTGTACCTACAACGTGAAGGCATAAGTCCTCCAAATGTTTTTTGTGTAAATGGTCCTCACATCCACCGTGACATGAAAACACAGGGTACCCAGGATCAAAAAGTAATCAGTGCCATGAAAGTGAGTAAAATACTTCTCTCAAGTTAGTTTCATTTCAATTTCAGTTAATTCTGTATCCTTTCTAATCACAGACGTCAAATGACTGAGGCAATTCTTTCAAGCATTAATGGACATGCAAGGGCAAGTGATCAAACCACAGTAACTATGATCCACAAGTATTTCCTATTGCATCATGCATTGTCAGCGGTGAATTACAGTGATTAAGCCAAGATTGTGACATCGTTCCGTTATTAGTGAGGGTAAAAATACTTTGCGGCAACATATTAATGTCAGAAATGATAAGGCTCCTGGAAATACAAAGTTGTTCCAGTTCACTATTAAAATGACGAGTTGCGCTTGCTCTGAAATCTCCAAGCACAACTACACCAGTCACATAACTGTCGATAATTACTGCCTCAATTTTAGCACCACACAAACACTCTGGGAGAACACATATATATATATATATATATTTATATATATATATATTATATATATATTTATAAATAACATTTACCAAGCGCTTTTAGTTATTTTGACACATTTTCCACAACAAAGTAAACATAAAAGCTGAAAGAATGGAAACACAAATATCCAAGATCCGGTTAAAACTAGTACAGCAGGTACAGAACAGTTCGACAGAAACAATCTTACAAATCTCTATTAACAAGAAATACGTTTAGTTTGTACATACCCTGGCTTACGTTCAGTAAGTCACCGTGATATTTAATCAAATCAGATTCAATAACATTTCTACGAGTTATTAAGTTACAATATAAAACAACTTTTGCCCCCTCCCAACGAATCATGTGATTAAAATTATTGATGTGTAAAAGTAAAGCATTCGACATTTGTCCCGTTCTCACACTATATTTGTGTGGCTTAATTCTTGTCTCCAGTCCCTTCCCAGATCGTCCTATATAAAAGCACTCGCAGTTCATGCAAGGGGCCTCGTAAATGCAGCCCTGAGGAACTCTGGGAGAATTCCTTTTTACTATGTTTTTCAAGGTGTTGAAAATTTAAAAACAACATTTTAATATTAATATTCGTGCAAAAACTTGGAACCCTACGTATGAGATCACTATATGGTAAAATAAGTACATTTTGTTTGATTGTTAAAAGCCATACTGGTAGTTGCTGAATAAAAGTTTTTTTTGTGCTTTTTGCAAAGCACATTCAACAAAATATTTGGGATATTTTAATTTTTCTGATATGTTAAAAATATTTTCAAACTCTTCCTGAAGAAATTCGGGACTGCAGATACGTAAAGCTCTTAAAAACATAGAATAATAGTGGATGTATGAATTTACATTTGTGGATTTCCTATAAACTGAGTATTCAAAGCCATTTAAAGTACGGTGAACATTTACATCTAAAAATGAGACAACCATCATGTTCCTCTTCATAAATAAAATTAATAGAAGGTACCAAATTGTTCAGTTTGAAAAGATATGTATTCACATTTTTGGTTAGAGGTCATATGCAAAAAATATCATCTACATATCTAAACCACAGAACACCAATATGGTAAAATATTAGGTAAAAATCTCGTTTAAAAATATTCCATGTATAAATTACTTAATACGGGCGAAAGAGGATTTCCCATAGCTATACCAAATTTTTGTGTATAAAATTTTTCATGAAAAGTAAAAACCGAATTACAAATGCAAAGTTACCCAGTCCTAAAATGTTATGAGTGGACAAGGGTAAATCATAATTACCTAAAAATTCCTAAAAATCCAGAAAAATATCCAAGCAAGTCATTTACCGGTAATTTTGTCAATAGAGATATATCAAAGGTAATCCTCTTAAACTTAAAATTAATAGTTAGGCTCTTTAGTTTTTCTATCAGATCTACATTATGCTTAATGTCAGAGTTCGAAATGTTCCTACTAAAGGTACTCCTTTTATTTTTTCTGTGGTCTTAGCTGAATATAATGTCACGCCATTTAGTGACATATAAGTATACTTAATATATATATATATATATATATATATATATATATATATATATATATATATATATATATATATATATATATATATATATATATATATATATATATATATATATATATATTATTCATTAAAACTGGATGGTATCTAGCAGAGATATTTATTTATTTAGTTTCAAATTACAAGCTTTCTAGGACTAATAGCCCTTATTGTCAATGAGGACTGTTAGTCCTAGAAAGCTTGTAACTTTTCCTGAATAAATATCTCCGCTAGATACCATCCAGTTTTAATGAAGTCCTGTTAATAATTGTATTAATGCACAGAACAATTTTCACACCATAGTGGGGTCCAACCAGCCCTCATGAACATTATCCAGTACATCTAATTAATTGGAGCAGAGCCATAATTCTTGAAAAAATATCCACATGAGAAATTTTACATGAAGCAGCAATAATGGGAAGTTTATTTTTAATACAATTAAAATTAAAGGATATAATCTTAAATTCATCGTTCATTGTATATAAATATTTTGTTTTTAACTTTTGTGTATTGGTTGGATCTTTTCCTTTTTTGCAAAGTTAATGACATTTTATGCCAGTTCCAAATAAACATCGATACATTTATAATATAATAATAATAATAATAATAATAATAATAATAATAATAAATATATATATATATTATTATTATTATTATATATTATTATTATATATTATTATTATTATTATTATTATTATTATTATTATTTGGCAGCAGACCTCTTTTAGGTTTATTGAATGTTGCTGCTTCAGCTGCATTTATTTCTAGAAGACTTTTTAGTCTTTCTTCAGTGAGTGCTAACAGCTCGCCAGAATTTGTCATTTTCCTGAAACATCTGGATTCTGCTGCTTTATATATTTATACCAGTTAGTTGTATCCAGCGACGTTTCGACAAGTCGGGAGCTGTTAGAGGACTAATTGTATTATCCTTCTGAACAACATACAATTTTCATCACCATACCCACGAATTTAAGAAGAGTCCAATGCAGAACCCCACCAAATCCAACGAATTGAAAACGACAACCCAATGAGCGAGGCGCCCTTCGAGACAATCCCCCGACTACGACAGAAAGATTAGATAATGACATCATTCATTCTCAGCCCAATAGCAGCCAAACTAATGATGTCAGCCGGCATGACATCACGCAACAGCAGGCCAATGGGAACGCTGGAATGAAAAATATTCCCAGGTTGCGAAGAAATTTTCAGGATCGAGCAGCAGAAAATGGGAGGTTTATTTTTAATGACAATTAAAATTAAAAGATATAATCTTAGATTCATAGTTCGCTGAGAATGACAGAAATGTTTCGCGGCAACAATTTTTAACTGTTTTGTGTATTGCAGTTGAATCTTTTCCTTTTTTTGACAAAGTTAATGACATTTTATAGAAAAAGCCAAAATTATCATTTAGAATATTATTATTATTAAATTATTATTTATTATTTAGATGAAAACTATGGAACAAGCCCATCAAAAGGACCATTGACTTGACATTCATGTTTCCAAAGAATATGGTGTTCATTAGGAAGAAGTGAGATGAAGTAAAGGGGAATACAGAAAGAAGAGGTCTCATTTATTAAACACAATAATTAATACATTAATAAATAGATAAAATTGTATTAAAATGCAAGGAGAATAATATCAGGGTAGTAATGCATTGTATCTTTGCTTGAACTTCTAAAGTTCCAATTGCACGGCATCCTCTGGGAGGCTTTTCCACAGTCCAACGGTGTGAAGAATAAAGGTCCTCTCGAAATGAGAAGTTCGACAGCGAGACACATTTACTACATATTGGTGCTGCTATTCAGCGAATCTGGTGTGCTCTCGGCAGATAAAGGGGATCAGGGATCAATTTTGAATGTGAAAGATTTCTGTTGAAATACAACTTATGAAAAAGTGACAAACAAGAGACCATCCGTCGATGGTCTAAGTCATAACTGCTCCTATTAGGAAATAGAAACCTACTTTCATTAGATGTTTCTCAAAAGTTAGATGTGAGTCAAAAGTTACACCTAGAGTAGTTAAAGCTTCAGATTCATTCACCAAAGTTCCATCCACCTGAAGGGGAGGATGGAGTGGGAAATCTGTATGAGATCTACTAATCAATAGTGCTTTCGTTTTACTGGAGTTCAGCAGCATACCCCACCGATTACACCATTCCCTGATCCGGTCCATGTCCCGATTAAGGCTGAGGGCAGCTTCATTTCTCAGAAGTGGAGACTTTACTACATCCACAAGTGTTGCATCATCGGCATGCTGAAAAATCTTGTTTTTCAGGCCAACAACCATATCTCTTGTATATACTAAAAATAGCAGTGGACCACAAACACTGCCCTGTGGAACTCCAGACACAATAGGTCTTTGCTTACTAACGATCCTGTCCACAGCAACTCGCTGCTGGCTACCTTTAATGAAATCTTGAAGACATCCTAAAACATATCCACCCACACCAAGATTCTGAATTTTATAAATAAGGGCCTTGTGATTTACTAAAATGAAAGTAACACCAAAATCTAATTGAAGTACTCTGTACTCAAAACCCTTATCAAGTCTAAAAGAGCATCGTAGGTAGTGTACCTAACTTTTTCCTGTATTCATATTGACTATCAGCTAACAATCCTTTAGATACCACACATTTATACAATGGCTTAAAAATAAGTTTTTCAGCAACTTTGGAGAGCACAGGGAGAATAAAGATTCGCCTGTAGTTACTGAATGTTTGTATGAAAGTTTGTATATGGGTTTGTATGCTTGTCCATATGTTTGTGCGCTATTAAAATCCGCATCGCTTGACCAATTTAAACAAAATTTGGCACGTGGCCAACATTTGACCCAACTTGGATAATAGGGTAGGTTTCAAATCCATACCCCCTTCCCCTTTCCCCGTCCACTTCTACCATCCCCCTTTCCCCTTCCCTTTGTAATTTATGTAGTAATCGCTTGACTGAACTAGACAACATTTGGCACATTGCTATCATTTAACACAACTTAGATAATAGGATAGGTTTCAAACCTGTACCCCCTTCCCCTTCCCCTTCCCTTTCCAACATACCCCTTCCACATCCCTTTGTAACTTATGTGGTAACTGTTTGACCCGTACCCCCTTCCCTTTCTTCTTTCCCCATCCCCTTCCCTCTTACTTTTGTAACTTAAGTGGTAGTGATAACTGCTTGACCAACCTAGACAAAATTTGGCATTTTTCCATCATTTGACCCAACTTATATAATAGGATAGGTTTCAGACCTCTACCCCTTTCCCCTTCCACTTCCCTGATCCCCCTTCCCCCTTCCCTTTGTAACTTATGTGGTAACTGCTTGACTGAAATAGACAAAATTTGTCATGTGGCCATCATTTGATCCAATTTAGATAATAAGGTAGGTTTCAAACCTGAACCCACTTTCCATTCCCTTCCCCCTTCCCTTTGTAACTTATGTGGTAAGCGCTTGACCGATCTAGACAAAATTTTGCATGTGCCATCACTTGACCCAACTTAGGTAATAAGGTAGGTTTCAAACCTGTACTCCCTTCCCTTCCCCTTTCTCCATCCCCCTTCCCCTTCCCTTTGTAACTTATATGGTTACCGCTTAACCGATCTAAACAAAATTTGGCTCGTGGCCATCATTTGACCCAACTTACATAATAAGGTAGGTTTCGAACCTCTACCCTCTTCCCCATCCCCTTCCCCATCCTCCTCCCCCCTTCCCTTTGTAACTTATGTGGTGACTTCTAGACCGATATAGACAAAATGACGAATCCATCATTTGACCCAACATAAATACTAGGGTAGGTTTCAAACCCATATCCCCTACCCACTTCCCCTTTTCCCATCCCACTTTCCCCTTCCCTTTGTAACTTATGTGATTACCGCTTGACCGATCTAGACAAAATTTGGCACATGGCCATCATTCAGATAATAAGGTAGGTGTCAACTTGATTACTTTGACTGATCTAGACAAAATTTGGCACACTCAGTTAAGAGGAATAGGTTTCAAACCAGTACCCCATTGCCATCATTTGACTCCTTAGGTAATAGGATAGGTTCCTTCCCCTTCCCCTTCCCCTTCCCCCCATCCCTATCCCCTCCCCCTTCCCTTTGTAACTTATGTGGTAACTGCTTGACTGAACTAGACAAACTTTGGCATGTGGCCATCATTTGACCCAACTTAGATAATAGGTAGGTTTCAAACCCGTACCCCCTCCCCTTCCCCTCCCCCATCCTCCTTCCCCCTTCCCTTTGTAACTTATGAGGTAGTGGTAACTGCTTGACCGATCTTGACAAAATTTGGCAAGTGGCCATCATTTGACCCAACTTATATAGTAGGATAGGTTTCAAACCTCTACCCTCTTCCCCTTCCAAATCCCCCATCCCCCTTCCCATTGCAACTTATGTGGTAACCACTTAACTGAACTAGTTAAATTTAGCACGTGGCCATCATTTGACTCAACTTAGATGACAGTTTCAAACCTGTCCCTCATTCCCCTTCCCCTTTGCACATCCCCCTTCATCCTTCCCATTGTAACTTATGTGGTAACCGCTTGACCGATCTAGACAAAATTTGGCATACCCATCATTTGACCCAGCTTAGGTAATAGGGTAGGTTTCAAACCCATACCACCTTCCCCTTCCCCTTCTCCTTGCCCTTTCCTTTGCAACTTATGTAGTAACTGCTTGATCTATCTAGACAAAATTTTGCATGTGGCGATCATTTGCCCAATTTAAATAATAGGGTAGGTTACAAACCCGTACCCCCTTCCTTCCTTCCCCTTCCCCTTTCCCATCCCCCTTCCCATTCCCTTTCTTCATTTCTTTCCCTTTGTAGCTTATGTGGTAACCACTTGACCAATCAAGACAAAATTTGGCACGTGGCCATCATTTGTTCCAACCTAGGTAATAAGATAGGTTTCAAACCTGTACCTGCTTCCCCTTCCCCTTCTCAATCCCAACTCCCCCTTCCCTTTGTAACTTATGTGGTAACCATTTGACCAATCTGGACAAAATTTGGCACTTGGCCATCATTTGACCCAACTTAAATAATCGGGCATCCCTCTTCGCCCTTCCCTTTGTAACTTATGTGGTAAATAAACTCTACCGGTTTATCATACCTCATTTAATGTACCTGATACCATAGAAATATGTTACTGAAAATGCTTTTCTTTCCTGTGATTAATAATTCTGTACCAAGGTTTGTGTTTAAGTTTAGTGGAGGGTTTGTTTAGGTTTAGTAGGGGTGTGTGTTCAGGTTTAGTGGGGATGTGTTTAGGTTTCGCAGGGGGTGTGCTTAGGTTTAGATGGGGTGTGTGCTTAGGTTGAATGGTGGTGTTTCAGTTAATTGGGGGTGTGTGTTTATGTTTAGTGGGGGTTAATGGGACAGTCACCACAGTAATATCTGGATAAAATGGGCAGTTACCACAGTAATACCTGGATAAAAGGGACAGAGCAGTAATACCAGGACAAAGGGGACAGTCAGTACAGTAATATATGTGGGACAGTCACCACAGTAATGTCTGGATAAAATAGATAGTCACCACGGTAATAACTGGATAAAATGGACAGTCACTACAGTGCTGCATGGATAAAAGGGGTCAGTCACTACAGTAATACTTGGATAAAACAGACATACAGTACTGTAATACCTGGATATATGAAACAGTCAGCTGGAATACCACCTGGACAAAAGGGTTAGTCAGCACAGTAATACATGGATGAATGAGACAGCCACCACAGGAATAGCTGGATAAATGGGACAGTCACCACAGTAATATCTGAATAAAACGGACAGTTACCACAATAATACCTGGATAAAAGGGACAGTCAGGGCAGTAAAGGGACAGACGGAACAGTAATGTCTGGATAAATGGGAAAGTCGCCGCAGTAATACCTAGGGGACAGTCACCACAGTAATGTGTGGATAAAATGGACAGTCACCACAGTAATACTTGGATAAAAGGGACAGTCAGTACAGTAATAAGTGGATAAAACGGACAGTCACAACAGTGATATCTAGATAAATGGGACAGTCACCACTGTAATACTTGGATAAAAGGGACAACCACAACAGTAATGTCTGGATAAAAGGGACAGTCAGAACAGTAATACCTGGGTAAAAGGGAAAGTCAGCACAGTAATATACAGATAAATGGCACAGTCAGAACAGTAATACATGGGTAAATGGGACAGTCAGCAAAGTAGTATTTGAATAAAAGGGACAGATAGTACAGTAGTTTCTGGATAAAACGGTCAGTCACCACAGTATTTCCTGGATAAATGGGACAGTCAGCACTGTAATCTTTGGATAAAATGGAAAGTCAGTACAGTAGTTCCTGGGTAAAAGGGACAGTCAGTATATGTAGTTGCAGGAAAGATTTTTAAGGGTTTCTATATATAGAATACATACATAAATATATATATATATATATATATATATATATATATATATATATATATATATATATATATATATATGTATGTATGTATGTATGTATGTATGTATATATATATATATATGTATATATGTATATATATATATATATATATATTATATATATATATATATATAAATGAATATATATAATATTTATATATATATATATATATATATGTATATATATATATATATATATATGTATATATATATGCGATATATATATATATGAATATATATATATAATATATATATTCTTTTATTTTTTATATATATATATCCCCGTCAGTACCGGGTTGGTCAGCTATTATACACATGCACATTCACAATTATATATATATATATATATATATATATATATATATATATATATATATATATATATATATATATATATATATATATATATATATATATATATATATATATATATATATATATATATATATATATATATATATATATATATATATATATATATATGTGTGTGTGTGTGTGTGTGTGTGTGTATATGTGTGTGTGTACACATACTACAAAAACCAAAGGCATGCATACTTGCGACTTTGGTGTAAACTGTTACTGAAAAATATGGGAAGATATACACTGTTATTGCTGACAATTTTCCAATGAGTGTTTGCTTTACTCTGGAAGACGGAGGTTGAAAGGAAGTGTAAACAAGAATATTTTCCAATGAATTTTTGAGAGATATAAACAGGTAATCTGTTCAGGAAACACAAAACAGTGTTTGGTAAATGGCGGTGAGTCGAAAAATATGTAATTGCTTGTACGCCAAAAGGGTAAGAAGAAAGCTGGGGAAGAAGGATACTCATAAAAAATCCGGAAATGGTGGTACTGGAAAAGAATAACTAATTAGTTTAACAAGAAACGTTCAAAGAAAAAAGCTACGGAAAAGAAGAAAAATTATTTGAGAAATATTCGGAAGCAAAATATGTATTGCCGCCGAGAGATGTGATAAAAGATAGGCTGTTAAGTGAAGAAATCGAAAAGGTAAGGATGAAGGGACCAATGAAGTTTTTTTTATCATAGGAAATAAAAAAAGCAAATGGAAATAGTCTGAAAAGAAAAAGGATGAGTGAAGAAGAATTAAAAAAAAAGAATTGGAATGGGTATGAGATAAGACATTCATGAAGAGATAGAATAAATGTTGTTATTAAAATATGTACACATAAAGATATACAGAAAAACATTAGTGAGAAACTTTTTTTAGAGAGAAAGCAAGATAAAGATTAAACAAACATATTCACAACAATAATGAATAAGTTTTCTTGTAGATGACTAACCTATCATTTACTCACGAAACCCATCTGAAGACCGATTGCTTACTTTTCTAAACTTATAAATAATGTTGAATTTGATCTATAATTAAGAAATAGTATTCGTCTCTTATCTCTCTCTCCGACATTATTTCACCTATAATCCCTCAACATTAACACTCATGAATGTTTGCATATTTATTTATTTCCTTTTAATATTGAGTTCGGAATAATGCATTTTAAAATCACCTCATGACTCAACTTATATTAGTGAAGTACACGTTCATATTATAAAACCTTTCATTCGTCTGAACATATTTTAAACAGTACTAAGTAAATAGAATGTGATATTTGCCCATGTGAATAGACATCCACGCCTAAAATCGAGTGCTCTAGCTTTTGATGATGAAATTAGGATTAAGAAGGTGAGCAGACATAACGAAAATGCATTTTTATTTATGCATTTTCGCCTCTAGATTTATTTAGAGGATATAATTAGTAATTATATATATATATATATATATATATATATATATATATATATACATATCCATGTATTACTGAATACTATGTATTATGTATACAAATATATATATATATATATATATATATATATATATATATATATATATATATATATATATATATATATATATATATATATATATAATCTTAAGAGGACTGAATAAAGATGCTCCAATGGAGAGACGTTGTCATCAAAGGGTTTTGAGCCCTGGTTATAATGAAAAGTTACCATGTTGCTGCCTCATAATATCTTCAGCAAGATCGAAGTCAAAAAACAGTCTTTTATTGTAATAGCGATAAGGGTGAAATAAAACTTATATGAAATATGTAAGAGGCCGTCTGTTATTATGGCAAAGATACGAAATAAACGCTCCAGAATTTTTCAGCATTTTTCAGTTACTGAACAGTACTTCACTTACAAATAAAATCCTTAGTCATGAACGATTTCCGCCTACGGCTGCAGGTTCTCTCTCTGAAAAAGGCGTAGAACTGGTGAAGAATTTTCCCTTGAAACATCGAGGAAAATGCAAATGGTAATATCTCAGAGAGGTAGACATCCTTATCATTAAGGCTAGAATAGAATTATTTTAAGTAATTTCTCACGAATATTCCTATAAACAATTTTTTTGTTGGTTGAAATATCAAAAATATTTTCGTTGATTTCATTCAAAAACAAAAAGAATAAATGTCGAATCGTTATTAAACTTGCAGAAAACTCACAACTTTTCCAGTTATTTTGAGCTAAAAAAAATATTGATGAAATAAAAAAGAACCTCACTCACAAAACTCAAGATGTTTCTGAAGACTTTTCTTATTTGGTAAGAAAAGGTTACAGAGAGAAAACCATAATTTACTTCTTGTATTGGGATAGACTGGCACCTTTGTACTTGCTCCAGAAGCTAATTCTTACTCCCTGAGAGAATGAGAGAGAGAAAGAGAAATCCGGGCTAGTTTTCAGGTCCACAGCTTTTCTTCTTTTATGAGTACCTTGGAGAACACTTCCCCAGCCTTTGGTGGACTGTGCAGCATTTCTTATTTTCCCAGAATCTCTCTTATTTTTTTCTCGCCCCTTTTTCTAAGGGATTTAAGTAACACGGATTCTGAAATTGAAATTAATTTCATATAGAATGTAAAATGTGAATTATGAACAATTGACTATTATTAAAATGTAAATACTATTGAGACGTGTAGATGATTGATATACTATTCGTGTCTCGAAAACGCATGAGATAATGTCACGTTAGCATTTTTGTAGACCAGTACTGAATATATACTAATATTAATGTGCCATAGTGTACCTTTAATAACTGAAAATAATGGTAAGCATGCTCACAGTACGGTTTTATAAGTAGTGTTTATATATTTCTCGTTCGGCAAAAATTTTTGCTTTACTATTTACCTGTAATCATATAGTACGATATGTTAATTCCCATTTATAAATAAGAAAAGTTTTAAACTTTTAATTGAAGTTTATTTTTTATAAGGGATACACGTAGCTAAACTCTTGCTTTAGCAAAAATGTAATTGATTTGACTGGTCGTTGTTTTTATCCAAGGCCATTGCTTCCAGTAGTTTAAGAAGATTTCCGTTTTAATTCACCTAAAAAAGAAGTGATCTCTTCACTCTGGACTGATTTTCTTTTCTGTGCCATCCACTTCTTTAATTTAATTACTTGAGGAAATAGGGCTACCTACTGATTTTCTTTTCTTATTAACTTAAAACTCACGTTACGACGTTCATAATTTTATAGTTAATAAGAAAATACAGAACCATCATTTGACATATTTTTACTTGTCCGGTTGTCTATTTATCAATTATGAATACTAGAAATTTCCGATGTTGATTTACATTGATTAAATTTCTTTTCTGGTAGAAACTTCGAAATCAAAGATATAGCAGGTTCGTATGTTTATGGTTGCTATAATAACAATATTGATTATAATAATAACAGAACAAATTCCCCTTTTGACAGATACTTGCTTTTCAGACTGCTGATATTTCACGAAGAACCCCCTGTGCTTATTTCAAATTCTGTGTCTGTCATTCATCAGGATTATTTGGAGAATGACGAAATCTTGGAAACCTTTAGATTACTCTGCTTCACTCAAAATGGATAGTGAATCCGACTAAAGGACAAACACTCTTTCTTCGAACGAGATACCTTTATGTGAAACCTCATATTAAGATGCAGTTAAAAAAATACTCTTCAAATTCAGATCAAAACTACAGAATTTTCTTCCCATCCGTATCTGCTTCGGTTAAAGGAAACTCTCGGATCTTGATTTTCCACAGTTCAACTGTTTACATTTAGATGAGGTTACAGAAAACTCTCTGACTGAGATCTCGTTTTCTTTCGTTATGCGAACTGTTTTACCTCTCATAGTTCCGACTTTAAAGGAAGAAGCCACTGTTAATCTTCAACCAGAAAAAAAGGCTGAAAACTAAACGTTAGTCTGTTGAACGATAAAAAAAAAACGGTATGACCAACTGAACCATAAGTCGCCATACGGCACTCCCTATAGGCATCAAGTCACAACAAAAGAAAAGCCTTAAATTGCTAAAATCATCATTATCATCTACGTAGGAAATCATGCAAGCACTTAATATTACGCAAAGTATATTTCACGTGTGAGAGCTCAGAATCAGAAATGCGAATCAAGCCTCATTAATTTTCATGTTGTGTGAATCCGTGGAAGAGGCGCCAGTTGCCATTTCAGGTCAGTGATGTTGGCAATGTTGCCTCATGCCCGCACTTGCCGCTCAGTTTTCAATTTCCTTGTTTAATGTCGTTCATCACACACACACACACACACACACACACACACACACACACACACACACATACATATATATATATATATATATATATATATATATATATATATATATATATATATATATATATATATATATATATATATATATATATATATATATATATATTTTATATATTATTCTATTATTTCCTATTCTATTTTACCTTTTTTCTGTATTTCATTATATTTATATAATTTTTTCCTGTTCTTCTCTGTCATTTTTATCTTTTTATATATTTACATTTTCGCTCCTCTATTTAATTTTTTTTTTTTTGCTTCAGTTATTCCATATTTTGTTTTCTGTCTTCTCCCTGTTTTTCCGAATTTATTTCTTTGTTCTCTGCCCGCAATATAAGGTACAGGGAAGAAGTCGCTGACGTTAATCTTGAATACTATTAGATGAAGCAATCGACTGTAGAGAATTAACTCACCTCAAGCCAAGACTGGTGGGATCTGCCTTTATTTTACACCTTCTGTGAACGCCATCGTTAGTGATAAGATACAGGTATACATCAGGATTCCCCTCACTCATGAATCACCTGCGCCGCTACACAGTCTATTCTGGATGCTCTTTGTTTTAAGTGCAGTGTATTTCAGGAGACGAACTGTGTTTCTTTTATTTAGAAGGTCGCATGGCCAGCTTTCACAGCTGTTTACTAAAACGAGAAACCATTTCCCTTGATATTGGGTGCTTTTATCTAAGCGTCTTTGTCAGATGTACAGAGCCAAAGCAGTTAATCTCTCTGAATCATTTCACAACACCTCATTGAGGAAATTGCTTCATCACTGGGGATCAAACTTAGAACAAAACAATAGAATAGGTAGGACGGAACAACTGTATTTCACAGCTAATTATAATTTCTTTTTTCGAAGTTTAAACTCAATAAGAATGTTATGATTGATCAAATGCTTCTTGTAGACACTTGATACTTTTTTTATTTTTAAAGAATAATAAAAACAATAAATTCGTTACAATGGAGCTTTCGCTAGAGCCTGAAAATCATCCTGTAGACAACACCCAGTGGCGGGTGTGGGGGAGGGGGGGGAATTGTGCATTCAAATAACATGATTCATATAAAAAGAATGCTTTTCATAAATTTCCCAGGATGGTTTCCGGAGTGGATAAATTACATTTATCTAATCTAAACAGCATTGTGCAGTGATTATCATAATATGTTTATGCAAACCAACTCTGGCCCCTTAAGTCCTGACAATAAAACCTAATTATAGCAGAGGAAGATTGTAAGCAAAGGGAATGAATTGCTAAGCAATTCGTTTGATATCCTCTGATGTCATTTGTTTCTGACCGGGTATGCCAATAGGTATCGGGGTCCTGATTACATTCCATACGCAGCAGAAACCCGCATTGACTGAATGCGGTGAATCGTTTGAATGAGCTCTACTCATTCTAAGCAGAGGCGGAATCCTGCTGAATTCGAAGTTTGTTGCCTGGTAGACATGACACTGGTACGTTACGTTACAACCCATTGTGTTTCCTTGACATACTTGTCATTAATGAATATGAACATATTCATGCAGCTAAACCAAAAAGTCCTTTAGCCTGAGAAGTCAGCTTCTTGAAAATAGAATAAGTTTCATTAAAAGGAAGTCATAGCCAGAATAAGTGCAATCATATGCAAAAGAAAGTGAAAAATTAAGATTACCAAATGAACAATAGTTAAATGTAGACATTTAGTGGATGGAAAAAAAGATAAACAGGGAATTAAATCTAAAACAAATGGTTATGGGAAGAAGGAGAGTTCTGTAAAATTGTACGAAACAGTCGATTATCATACATATTCATATATGTCAAAAAATTGTCATTTACAGTAGAAAATCCTTTCAGTAGCAGGGCGACTCGTAGAGAGCTACCGTGCTACAGACGATTTGCCACTGCGATGGGTAATTTGGTGCCAATCCTATATGGACAAAAATAGAAACCATCTCATAGAGCAATAAAAAGTGTGTGTGCTGATGAGGAGCAATGTACGGAGATTCGGTGCATTCAAGGGTGTCTTTATTATATTGATAAACACTAGAATAATACGTGATCAATGACCATGGTTATTAATCATAAACTAGTGATCAGAAATTTATCAGGAGGAAAATGATCCTATTCCTTCCTTTAAGGCTAATACCGGTTTATGGATGACAATTACGAATCCTTTAAAATTTCGGTGTTGTTCTCGTCTCTCTATGAAGAACTTTTTCTCACCGTCTCACCACTAAATGTTGTGACATTCTTTCCGCTTAATGCAGATTTCATAGAATACAGAGAGACTTTCTGTGTTTGTTCATTAATTAGTTATTTCCTTAAATATATCCTTGAAATATGAAAGCCAATTTAATTTACACAAATTGTGCGCAATAATCGTTATTCCGCAATAATTCAGTTATATACAAACACTTCCGTTAGAAACCACGCGAATTCTTAAATAATACCCTGCTTATCTTCACAGCCATTATACAAAACAAGAACTGATATATATATATATATATATATATATATATATATATATATATATATATATATATATATATATATATATATATATATAATATATATGGTTATATAAAGGTTATAATCATGTTTCTCCACTCTGGTTGTGACCCTCCATATTTTTTTCACCCATTACCCAGCTGCATAATTATTGGCTGTTTAAGTCATCAGGGCCACATTGGATTTTTCATAAACGGGGGCTGGAGATGCTCCTGAAGTCATTCATTTTTTAGAAGGCCACCCACTGATATATAATCATAAACCAACCTTCAGACACCCTACTAAAACAACCTCACTTGGACACGGGAGAGAACATGGCCGTATCCAGAAAAGGTAGCAGCATCTACAGATACATCGCATTTCTTCCACTATCAACAAACAAATCCGAATTTTTCCAGAATTTTGACGTATACCTTTAATAAACTCATTTTTCCAGTAATTTACTATCAAAAATATGTTGGGCGTAAAAGATTCAGGACTTCTGCATGACTTGCATATAGGATTTCAAAAGTAAGTATAAACATTTCTTGGCGCGTCTCATCTGAAGTATTTCGGCCTAAGAAATTCTTCCATGTCAAATAAAATCAAGGCACAAAAACCCGAAACCTCATCTGCAATTCAAATATCCTGTCTGCATCTTCCATCACTCGAATCCTCTTTCAGGCACAAGCTTCCAGCCTTTTATAGGGTTATGAAAAATGCATAAAACCTGTTTTCTTTTGTATTTCATTCTCTGTGAGTGGCATGCTTTATATGACTAAGATCCATTTTCCATCAAAACAATTATGTTTCTATCAAAGTTTCAAGTTTTGAGATATAATATGAATAGGTACTTCGACTCAATATTATTTTTGTTGCGACGTCTATGCTCATGAACTAAAATCAGCAATGAATGTAATATGGCATTAATATACAACATCCTCGGGAAGAACTGTGAATTACAGCCATTCTAGATAAATAAGTAAATTTTAAAGTGTTAAAATTTATCCGTGAAATTGTTGATTTCGTATTCCTCTAGAAAAAATTTATATAATGGAATATAATGATTATATACAGTATACACACACACACACACACACACACACACACACACACACATTTAACACACACACATATATATATATATATATATATATATATATATATATATATATATATATATATATTGGTACAGTTTGTCTATATAGGTAATTTATGAAATTTTACTCATTTTTGGCCCTTATTATTATAATAGAACACGTGTCTTATTTCCTGTCTGAAAACTCTAATGGAAATGACTAAAATTATTGCTTTACTCTTCCATTTATTACATTCCCAACAGCTGTTTCAGCCGTTATTTCACGGAAATTATCAGGGCAACTAATTCTACAATGATACTACAATTACTTTTGTGTTTAAAGTCCAGTAAAATGAAAATGTTAAAATATTCTCTTTCCGCTATTTTCTTCTCTCTTTGACGAAGTAGATTTTCTACCTTTGCCCTGATATACCCACTCCGAAAGCGGAAGGGTAATCCATCGCCAGAGACTGTATCATGTAGCAGCTGTGAAGATGCAGAAACCTCGCCACCGATATCCCAGAGAGTGGAAGGTCGGTTACGACAGTCATGAGCAAATAGAATTCAATACACTACCGTTATGTACTGTAATCATAATTTTGATACGTCTTAAATAAATAGTTTAATTTTAACAGTACATCATAAAAATATGTTAATTATATTACATTTACTGTAGTCTATTAAAGAGACATAAAGCCGTAACCAAAGTGAACCAGAGGTAGGTCGACCGTTTAGGTCCTTATTTTTTTTTAGAAACCCCCTTCATTTGTTTCATTTTTTAGGTGGTGAGATTAAGTTAGCTTTTCTACTATTTTCTGACAGTTTTTCACAGTTTTGAGAGTTCATCACTGATTTTTATAGTTTTTCACTTTTTTTTACGGCTTTTCACAGTTTTTTACATTTCTCCACTGTCATTTTGACAGTGTTTCTACTGTTCATTGACAGTTTTTCCACTGTTTTTTTAGTGTTTTTACTGTTTTTCAAAGTTTTTTTGACAGCTTTTCCACTGTTTTTTGGTGTTTTTACTGTTTTTCACAGTTTTTTGACAGCTTTTCCACTGTTTTTTTGGTGTTTTTACTGTTTTTCATATATATATTTTTTTTACTGTTTTTTATTGTTTTAAACTGTTTTTCACAGTTTGACATTTTTTCACGGTTTATGACATTTTTTCACGTTTTTACTGTTTTTCTAAGATTTTGACAGTTTTTCACTGTTTTGACAGTTTTTCTACTGTTCTTTGTCAGTTTTCACCTTTTCTTACCGCTTTAACTGCTTTTTAATTTTTTTTTGACTTATTTTTCACTCTTTTTTGACAGTATTTCTACTGTTCTTTGATAGTTTTACACTGCTTTTACTTCTTTAACTGTTTTTTACAGTTTTTGACAGTTTTGCAATTGTTTTTGACTGAGGTAGTTTTGACAGTCTTGCTGTTTTTGATAGTTTTTCTGTTGTTTTTAACAGTTTTTCACTGTTTTTCAAAGTTTTTGACAGTTTTCACTGTTTTTACAGTTTTTCTACTGTTTTTTGGCAGCTTTTCGCAGCTTTTGACCGTTTTTCACTGTTTATCATTGTTGTTTACAGTTTGCCACTGTTTTTGACAGCTTGTCGCAGTTTTTAAGTTTTGCTGTTTATCATTGTTGTTTATAGTTTTGTCATTATTTTTGGCAGCAGTTTCATAAAGTTATTCACAGATTTTGATCCAAATTTTCACTGTTTTGACAAAAATAAACAGATTTTTTTGTTTTTTCAGTTTTTAAGTTTTTCACTATTTTTATTCTTTCATCGAAAGTAGGGACAGAAACTTACACGATGATAAGTGCCATTGTAATCATTTTAGAATTAGAGAAGAAAATGCTTCGCTGGTATGCTGGACATTACGTTAGTGGGGTACTGTTATCCAACATGCAGTGTTTGTTCAAACATCGCCATAGATTGAAACGGATGTTTGATCAAACGTCAGTATGTTTTGTGACAACGTCTTTAAATGCAACATTTTAAGAATCATAAAAACCTGTTAATTATTTTAGCATATAATTACTGAAAAGCCTATTAACCAGACAGTGAACCAAACGAAAGAGGTATTATTAGGAGTGGTACAAGAAAAAAGAAACCATTCAGGACAAACAGGTTTTGACCATCGATATCGAACTTGCTTGTCAAACCTTCCACCTGACCACACGATAAAAAGTGCCATTGTAATAATTTTAGAAATAAAAAACAATGTTGGACAAGAATGGTTGGCTGGTAATTACGTTACGCTTAATTATTCAGACAGTGACACAGTAGGACCATGGAACGAAACAAGGCCTACTGATACTCTTAATTAACATCTTACTGTTTTTATTAATCAATTGGAGGAAGGTTAACTATAATGCAGCCGATAAGTAAACAGACACGACTGACAAGTCTTTCCAACAGAACAAATGTATGAGGGAGAAAAGCCTCTTCGTTTCCATCTTGTGTTAACATATGCATTTTACCCCATGTACCTGTTTCGGGTCTCTTTACAAAGTAAACTACGAACACTGGCAGACAAACAACATTCGTTATTTTATAGTAGACGCTCTTCTGTCATTGGAAAAAAAAATAACTGTCTATTTGCCGTAAGAACGGAAGGATGGTTACGAGAGAGAGCGCTCCTCTCTTGTGAGCTGATTAACAATCGCCCCTATATTTTTTAGGTCTATCGTAAGTGGATGAAAAAGGGTGAACTTCCTCGTTGTTGGATTTGTGTTTTTACCTGAGCTTGATTGTTGCGGAATAGTGATTTTTTGCGTGTTGCCTGGGGAATGGTTGGACGGATAATTACTCGTACGTTGGCTTGTTTTCAGAGATTATATATATATTGCCCGTAGTGTTTTCATACTACAATAAGAATGATTGTAGAATGAAAATAATGATAACAAAATAGAATTACAATGTGAGTCAGAGCGAACCAAAGGAAGAAAAGTTTCTTAAATGTTATTTTGCTTTAATTCAACCTACAGTCTTCTCACATGCCTGAAGAATAAGAATATTGTCAGAGAGAGAGAGAGAGAGAGAGAGAGAGAGAGAGAGAAGAAGAAGAAGAAGAAGAAGAAGAAGGAATAACTGCCTTTATGCAGATAGCAGAGAGAAAAGATCTTGGCATTCGTGTTAACATACAATGGCCGCACTCATCAAGGCCAAAGGGAAGCGAAGTAGCGTTCTCCAGGATGCAGTTGTGACTTTTCTGTTCCGCAGTAGTGTGAAAGGGAACTGCCGAGGTCTTTGGGGAAGGGGAGGGAGAAGGGGTGTTAATGTGCAAATGCAGGCCCAGAACATGGTAAGTCTCTCTCTCTCTCTCTCTCTCTCTCTCTCTCTCTCTCTCTCTCTCTCTCTCAACTCGTGCTCAAATGTCGTACATTTGTCCCCAAGACAAACTGGTAAATGTTTTTGCCCTGGCTAATGAGAGACGGGAAGCCAAAGATTCTGTTAAAATGAAGTTTTGTTTTCCTTTGCAAGAACTTTGTGCCTGCCTTTCCTCGCTTTTTGTTCGTGAAAACGTTGCATTTGCTTAGGTATTTATGAGAGAGAGAGAGAGAGAGAGAGAGAGAGAGAGAGAGAGAGAGAGAGAGAGAGAGAGAGAGTAATTACACTCCAAAAGCAGCTTGTATAATCTCAGTAAGCCCTAATGTGAACAAACAAATGTGCATAAACAACCGTTTTCTTCGCAATAGATGACTCTGTCTAAGCCGAGTGCTCTCAGGATGAATAGCTAAAGGTAAATAACTGACCTGCTTTCCTCTACTTCAGACGCTGTAATCGGCGCAGGTGAAATCTGGAGTAATGAAAAATCCCACTGACCTTAATCAAGGTTGAGGAGCAAAGAAAAAGACTTACTTATCCCAAAGCATTTTTGTTTTTTTTATTATTTCCAGTAACATGACGCCGATGACATTTACCTCTTTGATATTGATTTTTATAAAGAAAAAGTTGGCTTCCTCTGAACTATTCAAGTACAGTGAAATCTAGTGAATACACATGTAGGAGAAAAACGAGCCGCTAAAAATGCAAGAGGAGGAATGACAGCTGCATTATTAGGCAAAGGAAGAATCTCAGAAAGAGAAAATCTTACAGGAAAATTCCTCTAAGGCGGTTTGAGCTCTGCAGAATTTTTCGTTTGATAAATAAAACCATGTGGCAAGTCCAGCCTTAAAGTCTTGATCTTAGCATAAACTTATGGAAGTCTTTTCTTCATGGTGTTTGCCGCGTAAGAGCGATTCCTGGAATTGCTAGAGGAATTAATTACACAAAAAGAACAAGAGAAATTGCAGTATAAAGGGTGATGATATTCATTGATATTCTTATGGATGATTTCACTGATAATGTATTTGATCGAAATGTTGACTTGTCACTATAGATTACTTTATTACTCCACTGTCATGAATAATACATACATACATACACACATACATGCATACATACACATGTATATATGTATGTACGTATATATATGTGTATAATATGTGTATGTATGTTTTATTCATGACAATGGAGTAATAAAGTAATCTATAATGACAAGTCAACATTTCGATCAGATATTCATATATATATATATATATATATATAGTATATATATATATATATATATATATATATATATATATATATATATATATATATATATACTATATATATATATATATATATATATATATATATATATATATATATATATATATATATATATATATATATATATATATATATATATATATATATATATATACACATACATATGTATGTGTGAGTGCATATATGAATGCAAAAAGATGCTATCAACTTTTTTTATGAATCTTTTTCTATAATTAAATTTTTCAATATTCATTTGATATCAGATAATTCTTAAACTCTTTTTGAAGACGTGTGTTTTAATACTAGCAAGGTGGCCAAAAAAAATCACCGTTGTGATACAAATATTAGTAACATAATGCTTCTCCCAGGGTTGTCCAGTTTCGTCTGGTGGGACGGCCTCTCTGGTCACCTTTTTCATCACCATTAACAGTATTCATGGGTATGGCTATTCTTATTTTGTCTTGATGGTTCTATATATCATTTTTCAGCTTCCACCCTCTGACTTTTTTATTTAGTTTTAAATCAGTCTCTTCTGCGGACTAGCCAGGTTTAATCATTAATATATCATTCAGAAATCAAGTGGGCTAAACGAATAACCTTTCGTATATTCCCCCCCGCCAGAAAAAGAGTGAGTAACACTACAATTTTTGGACAATGGTAGTTTCAGGCCTTCGGAGATTGCAGCACAATAAGCGGAGTGGGATGGATTACCATGAGAGAAATTCTTAACATATAAACTTTGTGGATTGGAAGACAATTTTTTATTCAGAACTGGCAATCAGCGAAACTAACGACCCTTGATTATTTTTTAAGATTAGATTAACGATTCTCTCTCTCTCTCTCTCTCTCTCTCTCTCTCTCTCTCTCTCTCTCTCTCTCTCATATAAACTGACTTGCATATCGCACTCTTGAACTTGCAGTGGTATGACTGGCTAAGCGAGTTGAAGTTAATCTAAATTATTGATCAACCAGCTAATATTCTTGACGTTTTACATTTCGCAGATGCCTAGCCAAGAGAATACGTGGAGGACGGAGAGGGTGGGAGTTCACGTTGAACATATGACATAGTGATCATTCAGTTCCTGAAGGTCTGACCTAACTTCAACTTTCTCTCTCATCTCTCTCTCTCTCTCTCTCTCCTGTCTCTCTCTCCATTGTAGGAGCAAGGTTTCCTGTCTGGCAGCTGTTAAGTTCTTAGAAATGGTTAACAAACAGGGAGGAAAAGTAGGGAAGGAGGAAGGAGGAAAGGAGGAAAGGAGGAAAGGAGGGAAGGAGCAAAGGAGGAAAGGAGGGAAGGAGGAAAGGAGGGTGGGAAGAAACTGGTTAACAAGGAAAACTTGGGCGAATAATGATTCTCTGCCAAAGTTGTCAATGGACGAACTTGGAGTAATATCATCATTTCGGAAATCCAAACGTTCCTAGTCAAAATCGATATTTTCAAAAATTAGAGGAAACTTGAAAAAAATAATTGGCATATAATATGAAGAGCAGAAAAAATGGATTACTGAGCTACTATTATCTTTTAAATGATAAAGATCTTTTGATACAGTCAGTTAAGTTTTGACCGAGGCAAAGACCAATAGGTAGCTATCCAAATGCACAAGAGTAACAGGAGCCTTGGGAACACAAAAGAAAAAAAGAAAAGAAATCAACGAATGAAAAAGATTAATGAATGAGTTATCCATTGAGACAATTGTGCCAGCCATGATCATTGCGAATCACAATATAACCTAAATTCCAGACACCGCGGAAACTTGTTTCTACAACGTAGAATAATTCAAACGGATACGTGCGTACACACACACACGCACACAATAAATATCTGAGAACTTTCAAAGAAAGTGCCTACACTCATTTATTGTAGTTCTGGATGTGTTGTGAATGTGTGTGTGTGTGTGTGTGTAGAGTAGAGAGAGAGAGAGAGAGAGAGAGAGAGAGAGAGAGAGAGAGAGAGAGAGAGAGAGAGAATTGGTTATTTTCATTGGGCTTTTGTCAATTCATGAAAAAGATAAAGTTTCATTGAAATATGGTATGTCATTGAAATACTGTAACTTGCACAGTTGCACTTTCCATTTGGAATTAAAAGCATATTTAAATGAGCTTAGTTTTAACAGCTAATTAATCTGGAAAAGCAATTGCAAGATTTTGCATGGAAAATCCTTTTCATAAATTAGCTTTTTGTCCCATTTTGCACCTTTAAAGAGGGTTTTAGATACCCTAGTGGAATTTTAATTGCTTATTGTAAGTATTTTGCAATCTAAGAAGCTATCGTACAATACTGAAATAGAATTTCGTTACAGTGTCGAGCAGCTAATCCTTAAGGTAATTGATTTTATTCTATCAGTCGTTCTGGCAGACGAGTTCTTCCTTCCCCTTTCTCCCTCTCTGCTTTGCTTTCCCGAAAACGGAAAAAATACCTTTTTTTTTCTTACTACTCGACCATCCTTACCCCACAAATATAGCAAAGACAATTCTTGTTAACAGTCTGTGAATTGTTTCATTCGCATTCACCAGTAGTCTCTCACCTTGAGAAGAAAGAATGGCTTAAAATACCTCTTTGTTTATTTCCTCTTTTGTCTCTTTAGGAACTCTTTTTCTCCAAGATTATCTCTTGAGTTTCTGTTACCTTTAGGCTACGATTTTCTATTTTAATCTGAAATTCCGACTCAGAGACACCAGTTATCATCGCCATCATCAAAAGTCACTCAATCCACATTTCACTGGCGCCTACATTTCATAGACTGATTACCAAAAATTAATCAACAATATAATATATGTTATTACTTCCTGTTTCAGATGGAACGTCATTTGAAGATTTATACATTTCAAAAATAATCTCTTTAAAAATCACAATATACTTTTCAGTAATCTCATTACGTGAAACTTAATACCAGTTAATCATACTTACAATATGATGGCATTCAAAAGCAGTAAAATGCCAAAATACTTAGATAATGAAGTATATTTTAAAGAGATCCAATAGGAATGCCCAATGAGGAAGGTTCTAATTATAGACGTTTCTGCTAAGGTTGCAATCAGAGCATGACCTTGTTGTTGTATTATTCTTCAAAGCTCAGAGCGACGACGTAAAAATAACTTTTGTGATATGTGGTATTGTTCTTTCTAGAGGAATGGCGATAAAAGTGAAATAGAAATAAAATTCAGAGGCCTCGTTTTGTGATAACGGAACCATAAAAATATATAAGATTTTTTGAGTACGACAAAAACTACCAATCGAACGCTCAAAAACTTTCCAGCATTTCCAAATTAGTGAACACTATTTGATGTACCATTCAAATTTTTATTTATGAATGATTTGCACAGACGACAGCAGTTTCTCTACGAATATGAGTCGTAGAATTGTGGGACAGACCTCCATTTTCATTTTGAATGAACAATAATATGCAATCAGTCGAAGTAAAAGTATACTGCTTTTATTCTTACTCCGACAGTAAAAGAATTCATCTTTACCTTATCTTGCCATTTTATATGAGACTACGTATGGGGACACATCTTAAGGATTACCATATAACAAAGAATATTTTTCAAGGAGTTGGAACCACTAGTTACTTTTTTTTCTGGAAGCGTAAAGAAGGATTTAAAGAATGACTACCGAATTTATCTAATTCTTCAAAAAAACAAACCAATCCCCGTCAGTAACAACCTAAACAAACGACTGGTACAACATAACCAAATTACTTCACAAACACAAATTACTTCACAGTACTGAGAAAAAAGACAATAGATTACTTCTTGGATTGGGATGGACTGACAGCTTTGTAACTGCAGCAGAGTAGCTAACCTCACCCCGTGAGAGAGAGAGAGAGAGAGAGAGAGAGAGAGAGAGAGAGAGAGAGAGAGAGAGAGAGAGAGAGAGAGAGAGAGAGAGATCCTGGGGATTTTTTTGGGTAAAGCTTTTCTTCTTTTATGAGTACCTTCTGTAAGAGGTCCCTTGGAGATCTCTTCGCCAACCTTTCATGGCCAGTGCAACATTTCGCGATTTTTCTAAAATCCACCACTCTCTCTCTCTCTCTCTCTCTCTTCTCTCTCTCTCTCTCTCTGACTTCTGATATCAGATGAATAGGGAATTAAAAACAATGATATATTACAATAGAATCATTCTGTGCGTCACACTAAAATTGTGATCATGAATATGCATATAAGTTATTTTATATATATATGTTTATATATATTAATATTAGTAAATATATATATATTAATATATTCATATTTATTTATTAACTTATATGATATATATGATTCAATGAATAAATATGCATAAACGGGTTCTAATCACAAAAATGATTTATTGCAATATATGATTGCTTTTATATATATATAAAAAAAGAAATATATATACTCTACAGGGTTACTATAAAAGAAGAAAATACCCAAAATAATACCCCATATATATATATATATATATATATATATATATATATATATATATATATATATATATATATACATATATATATATATATATATATATATATATATATATATATATATATATTAAACATATATATATATATTTTATATTAAATATATATATATATATATATATATATATATATATATATATGTATATATATATGTATATATATATATATATGTAATACACAATATATATAGATATATATATATATATCATATATATATATGTTATATATATATATATATATATATTTTGCATATGCATATTCCAATCACAATGTTAGTGTGACCCAGGAATGATTCTATTGCAATAATCATTGCTTTTGAAGCCTATTTGTCTGATATAAAGTCAGAAAGAGAGAGAGAGAGAGAGATTAACACCAAAAGAGAGAAGAAGCATTGAGAGATCTTCCAAGAAATGCAAATTTGGCAAAATGATCCGAGCCTGTTACTTTTATAATATATATATAAACAAGGAAATATATCTTATATTTTATAATATATATATATATATATATTCGTATATGTATATATATATACATATGTAAAGTTATATTATTATAGTATATATATATGATGTATATATATGTATATATATATATATATATATATATATATCTATATATATTTTATATATGTATTATAATGAAATATATAGTATATATATATTATATTTGTATATATATAAATATATTATATATTATATATATATATATATATGTATATATATAACTTATATATAATATTATATCAATATATATATGTGTATATAATAAACATGTGATGTGTACAAAATATGTGTAGTTCCTGTATATGTGTGTGTATATGTGTGTATATGTATATAAAAGATTTTGCTGTTGCTGATCAAAAATATGATGAAAATGTGTGTATGATGAAACTGAACCTGAGGTAAAATTAGCAAGTAATACAAAAGAATTATATTCATGTATATGTGTGTGTATATGTGTATTGTATATGTGAACATTTTATGTTTGTAAGTTAATGTGTATGTATATGTGTATATGTTGTGAAGCATTTTCATGATACATTTTTCTGTATTTCTAATATATAATAATAATAATGTGTGTGTAATAATTTAATAATAATAATGTGTAATAATAATAATAATAAAAAGTATTTGAATATGTATATGTGTGTATATGTTTGTGTGGTTTTTTGTTGCCAGAAAGTGAAACTGAAAAACTGAGATGAAACTGTTTAATATTTTATTCAGCTTGAGACCATTCTTCCTGAGGTAATGGAGCCAAGGTCCTAAGTAGTAACAGTTTTTATTGTCAATGATGTTTCAACCAAAATATTATATCCATGTAATAAAAATAATAAACCAGCTTAATATCAAATCTTGAATTTTTTCCTTCTTTAATTATAGAAAAAAATTTTTATAGTGTACAGGATTCTAGTAATGTACATGAACAACCATATTGATATCAATAACTATGTTTATAGCAATGTAAATTACCACTGTAAATGCATAAAATTAAATGTACTCATATCATTAAACATTACTGTATATATATAGAATCTAATTACCAATAAGGGCAATTTCTTTGAAATATCATATAAATAATACACTGTATTGTACCACTTCAATGGCCTCACTATCACAGGCATTGAAAGAAGATTGCCAAACACTGCTTCTTATCCCATCAAGAGACTTCATTCTTGTATTCTACATCTAAAGATTAACAACTATTTGTTAAAAATGGAACCGTGCACGACACTGAGATTTGGTAAACAAAAGATCCAGATGCGCAATTTTTACAACTGCTCCAACCCACATCAACATTTTTTAAACAAATATATCCTTTTATAGTATTATAAAGTTTATCATGTTAATGATACAATAATAATAATAATAATAATAAAGATTTCGGAAAAGACAGGTAGACTTTCCAGCCTTTGGCTTCTGTTTTGGGCGACCATTCGCTGAGCCAGTCCTGAGAATAATGTTTGTGTTATGAAGGAAAGCGATTTTCCTCGCTTTCTGCTCCAGAAAAATCATTTTTGACAGTGTACAGGTCTGGTGAAACCTTGTGGAACATGTCTGTTTATGAATATTTCTTTGGTACATAAGATTTTATAAGATAGGTTCAACATAAAAGAATCTTATTCAAGTCCCAATACTATAGATTTGTTAAAGGAAAATAGTTAAATGGAAAAAATATTTATAAGATGAATTATTAATAACTGTAAGATGCCAAATGCAAAAATAGTAAGTTGAAGGAACCTCCGGCATAAATAAACCGATCTGTTTCTGAGATTTTCAAGAAAGAACCATCACCATTTTCAGAGATTATTTTTACCTTTTTTCATTCCATATTTGTGCAAATTTTATATACCCTTTATAAAATAAATATTTGCTTTTCCTAAGTATTGTGCCCAGCATTAAAAAAGAATATGTATATGTATATATATATATATATATATATATATATATATATATATATATATATATATATATATATATATATATATATATATATATATATATGTATACATATCCTAACCACTGCGACTGAATTTCGATTTCGTTAATGCATTGCGGCTTTGTCCGCATTTCTTGTCATGAGATTCGTTCTACATCTACAAATAAATCTAAGGCTTAATGCACCCCAAAGTAAAAAGTGCTCCACTTCCATTCATCTGCAAAAGACGTCGTTTTCGCGTCTCATAGAACATCAATATTGAAGTGAGGAAGAAACCGTTGCCCTGTTATAGACTAAAGCCCGGTCCGGTATAACTGCCTTAGTGCACGTGAATAGCGTTCACATGGTGACATTATCATGAAGTATTTTGGGCAAAAGTTATTTTTATGTGAAATCTATCTCAGCTGAGTCGGATAAAATGTTAATAGTGAAATGAAAAAGAAAATGTTTGTGGAAATTACACACAATTGTTTTGTCAAACAAATGTTTAGAGGTCACCTCGTGACCATTCTCTATCTTTGTCAAGATTTTGTTCCCTATTTTATTTTGCTTTTGAAATTTAAGTGTTCAACGGATCTTCTTAGAATTTTAAGAATGTTTCAGTATTAGGAATGTATAATCTACTAATCCCATCCCCTGTGGTTTATATAACAGAACCTAAGTTGATAAGCTGTATTATTAAATATATCACCAAATTCGTATTTGACTTTGTACAGAGAAGGAGAAAATGCTATTATCATTTTATTTCTCAAAATAATATAGGTCAAAATATTTTGATGAACATAAATAAATAAAACTCAGTTAATGGAAACTGATAACACATTAATATTACGACCTCCTGTGAGGTTGACGATTTTCTTTCTTAACTCTTGAATTTCTAAGAAAAAAGATCATACTATAAAAATCTAATCCGCTGATCACTATCATTCCAAAGGATAGAATAAAAAAATGGATTATTTTGATTCCAGCTGCGGGTATATTACCTTCGGGATTCATGGTTAAAGTAACAAGACAAAAGAAGCCTTTTAAATGGTTTCAAGTCCTGTGAATGAATTTCAGGTGTTATTTTATAACTTAGAGGCCCTTGTTTTCTCTCTTGTTCTTCTTTATCTATTTTCTTCTGGTTTTAGTCTATCATTAAGTGGGCGTCCTTGCTTCCTTTCCTCCTTAACGTCATTTAGCCGCCTTCTTGGTAAAAATCAGACATTTTAAGGAAGCAATTTGTCCAAATAAAATAAAATCGCATCATACCATTCTGCATCGAAGCCTCCTTCCTGGAATTCGCTTTATTTTGCGCGAAAAGCCAGCCATTAAAACACTTCTAAATACAAACTAGAGAGAGAGAGAGAGAGAGAGAGAGAGAGAGAGAGAGAGAGAGAGAGAGAGAATATAATTGTTTTTAGTAAATTTTGGTTGGAAATCAAAGCCAGATTGCTTTTATGAAATATTCAAAGCCGACATCGAATAGAAATGTCTGGACTTATTTTACCTAGTAAGCATTTCTATGCTTGTAGGAAAAAATGGAGCTTTGAGAATGAAGTAAATAGGATGATATGATAATAAGGAAATACAACAAATCTAAATGTATAAGATTAAGGACGAGTATAGTTATTATCTAACTTAAGAATCCAGAGGGAAGGAAGTTCCACAACCCTGTCTAACCAAATCTCCGGCAACAAAAACAAACTTAATTACTCAAAAGGGTTTAAAAAAAATAAAAGAAAATAAAACGAAGCTAGAAAAAAATAGAAGAAGAAGAATACAAAATACAAGAAACAAAGGAAATGGAAATGAGGTTTCCTACAGATATATTATTCTTAAGAGGTGACGTCCGATGCATATCATTGTGCAGAAGGGACGAGACACCTTGTTCTTTGTCCTTCTTAATGGACAATCATTTTGAAGATGTTTTCTTCTCTTGGCGCTTTTGGCTATCTTGTCCCTCTCACTCATTTTTTTTCAAGTTTTCTGAAAGCAAACTTTGAGAGCCCTAAGAATTCCATCTAACGTCTTTTCTGCTTATTTTTCGTTTGGAACGGTGAGCCTTTTCAACATGGAAATCCTAAAATCATCAAACATACCAAATGTATGTATTATGAAAATTTAAGGTTAAAGTTAGCCAAATCTCATAAATCTTCCCTGATACCAGAACAGTGCCAATTCTTTTCTGAAATGGGTCAACCAATGAGTAGTTTTCCAAGAGAATCTACTGGTCACTTTGATTACACAGACAAATATGTAATTCTAAGAAGCCACAATGCCCTCTTAACTTCGCTAATTGGAGAACCCTAAGAGTTTTTGGATATGCTTTTTGCACGGTCAGGTTGGCTTCTGAAACTTTCTGCCTTATGAAAACTCCTTATTGATTAAGGTAAAAGAGTTTCTATTCCCGCGGCCGGCCGTCACATGTTTTTATTCAATTTCTTCCTTTTGGATCTATCGGCTTCGTAGTTACAAGCATATCCAAAAAGCGGAAGAATTAGCGAAAGTTAAGAGGCAAATGGCTGGGAATTAGAACACACACACACACACACACACTTACACACAACACACACATATATATATATATATATATATATATCATATATATATATATATATATATATATATATATATATATATATATATATATATATATATATATATATATATATTATATATATATGTGTATGTGTGTGTTACATGGTATAATGTTTCACCACAATATACCATAAATATCATGAAGGGGGATTCCCCCTCTATACAAAAACAATTCCCATTGGCGTTCATAGAGCATGATATCCATGAAGGCTATTGAAATTCGGAAGCGAAAAGACCTTTCCTTTTGCACTATACCTTTGACTTAGTTTTAACTTGTCCCTTTTCCAAGTTTCACCTTTTTTTGGCAATGTTGTTTCCAAGTAAGTAAAATGCAGAGAAAAAGGTTTAGGTTGGGCGAGAGGAAATAAGGCACGCAGTGTCAGGTTAAAACTAAAATCCTATGGGCACCGTGTGCGTACATAAACACAGGCAGACTTATACCAGTTTTCTCCCTCAGTGTTATTAGTCGTCGCAATAATGTTGTCTGAACCCTTTCTTTGCCTCTCATCATATGTATTTTATCCTAGTCCTCAATTTCCCCCTAAATTTCTTCACTTATTGTTTAAGTTGTTGCATAATATTTACACTTTCTGATTTTGGAATTTTGGTATTTCATTTTGCAGGTCTCCTCGTAATTTGCTTTGATGTTCGAAGTTTTCCCGGTATGGACTGTAGTAACTGCTCCTAGAAATAAGATTCCCTCTACAAACTGACTTTACTGAGGTAGAGATAACAGACACGGTTTTTAAAGTTTATTTTTCTCTGGTTTCTGTTATTCAATGTTGTTATCTTTCATAATCGTCTCTTCTCACGTTTGCTTTTTTGTGTATAAAGAAACTGAGCCACTGCTTACAGACTCATACAGTAGAGTCACGGGTGATGTAGAACCTTTAAGTAAACGTGGAACTGTTAGAAAAAATATCTAAATGAAATAGTTTTGATTTATTAAAATGAACAGTGTTTCTCTCTATGGTGAAATGTGCTGATTTAATAATACACCCGTGTTTTATGAATAATGTGAGCTATTCAGTGGCCAGGGCTCTTAATAACGTCTTTGTTATGTCGCCGGATGAACAGAGACATGTCAAGAGCGTGTTTCTTTTCAACTTTCATTTTGTATTCATAGCATTAAGCCGAAGCTCTTACTCCAGAAATTCTATTTTCGTCTCACTTGTTATCCTATCAGCCACGAACTTAGTAGAAGGAGCATGCAGCAGTCATGTGTAGCATAAAGCTAAACAAAACTATCTTACAAAACTGTCTTACCATTTGTTCTTGTGTTGACTGATAAGGCAAATATCTTATGTATCTACCGAAGTGTTGTCTATCATGATAAAATTTTCTTTTGGCTTTTGGTCTACTGGACACTTGTTTTTAGTTTGAAATGCATACCGAGCGATTATCCAAATTCGCTGTTCGCTGATTTAGACAATAAAAGCGGTGTCTTCTGAAAGAGGATTTAGCTAATCCTCCGACTCTCTCTCTCTCTCTCTCTCTCTCTCTCTCTCTCTCTCTCTCTCTCTCTCTGCTGGTTCCTTTCTACCACCCGCCCCATATACTTCGACTTTCCCAAGAGAAATAATTATTGCATTCCAAAAATTCACATGACTAAATATAGATAATAAATCAATAATGTTTCCATCATTATTATCAACTGCATTTCCTGTGGGGATATTAAGTGTTTTTGTGATAAGGATTTTGTAAAATTGCATTGATGTTCATTAAATGTCATCATTATCATCAATACTACATGAATTAGTAATCTTTAATATGGATGGCTTGGAAAGGAAGAGACATTCACTGCCATATTCATTCCCTACCTGTTTTTTCAGTGACAATCTTTTTGATTCTTCATAGTATAAATTTGTCGGTGTTTCTGATTTCATTAATGCCATCATTGCCATAACTATGAAAGAGATAATCCCAGATAACTAACATCAAAGCAAATGCAACGTGGCATTTTGATCACTAATAATAAAATTAATTTAATTCAAGGCACATCTTCCTGTCTCTTTCCGTCTTCCTTCTCCGCCATATTTAACGAGGGAAGTTATTAATTAAACTTCAACCAATTTTCTGTCCATAAATCATTAACATTCATTGTAACATTCATTGTATAATGTGATACTATTTTTTTAAATATCATCGCTGCTTTGCTTCTCAGTATATTCAGAGGAATATGAAAACTGGCAGCCATGAAATATCTGAAATATCTGCTGGAAAATCTAAAGACAAAGCATATTTATAATTAAGAAACTTTGTTGCTATGAAAATCAAGACATTGTCCAATTGTACTTCAGAAGCGAGGAAAGAAAAGTCAAGATTTAACAGTTTCTGATATTTTAAGTATAATCTAGATATATTGAAAGAAGCACAGTAATATTTTAGGAAATGATTAGCAAAAGGCTGATACTAACAACAAAGGCTAATAAGAAAACTATCACCGAGTTTCTTCATAAAACTGCTTCCCAAAAGGATCATTTATCTAATTAAAATAGCGTCACGGGGGTTAGCATTCCCCTCTGTTGAAGCAAGAATAGGAAGTTAATAGTTTTCAGGCTAATGCCTTTAAAAGGCCTTCACGATTCAAAGAGTAATGTTGTTCATTCTATAAAACAAAAACAAAGACTAATTATATTCTGTTTTGTGAATATAATTAACTAGCGCTGCCCTTTGTGAAACCGAAATGGAAGCGTTGATTTAATTAACACAGTGTTAACAAAGGCGCCTCTCCGTCATTAATTAATTTTCAACGTCATCAAACTACTTCTACTTCCATTTTATGCATATGCATATATACATGTGTATATATATATGTGTGTGTGTGTGTGTGTGTGTGTGTGTGTGTGTGTGTGTGTGTGATTATATAGCCTATATCAAACACCACAGAAAAAGAAATGAAACTGGGATATAGATCCTGACCGGTGTCGGCTTTATTATATGCTAACTAAGTTATCTTCAGAGGACTGATGCAAAGTGAAAGAAATTCATAATATTTATGCTAGCAGGACAGCATATACGAACATACAAACAGCTAGAAAACAAGTATTTGCACCTGATAGGAGGCGGTAGGCGGGGTCCTAACCTCATGTCCTTCCCCGAAACTCTGTTCTCTTTGAAACGGAGTACCGGTTTCTCTCTCTCTCTCTCTCTCTCTCTCTCTCTCTCTTATCATTGTTTTTCACAGCTTTTACGATTCTGATTTTGCCTCTGTCCCTCTCCTATCTACTCATTTCATTTTCTTTATGTTGACCCAAATAGAGTCGTTGATCTTCCTGTGATCCGATCTAAAATGGAAATCATCCAGACCGACGCGACGTAGAATTCATGAGCTTAGTAACAAGTTTGAATGCATTCGGTGTGTCATTCCCCATTTTACTGCCCTGTCTCGCAAGGTAGGTAATAACATTTAACATTTTATTTTCATATTTCTATACTATAGCTTTGGTATTTCTAGGTATTCATACAGTTTTACACATATATTTTGAATTTCAAATAAGGCTCTTTTATACCTAAATCCGATGTTTGGTCTCTCTTCCATTTTCATTTTCTTCTTTCTCGCTTCTCTCTCTTCTCCAGATCCTGGAACGGACTTATCAGGTCAGGTGGATAGATGACTGCCAATGCTAAAGGCTGTCGCTCAGCGTAGGCGAATGCGACGTTACCGAGGAAGAAAGCAAACAAGTAACAGTTTCTCTATGGCTCACCTGACAGGGAGTTCCTGGGTCTGGTATGGACTAAGATGGTCGAGGATGATGCGTCTCAAGGGATCAACAAGCGATTATTGCATTGCACCCCCGCTTCCCAGTTGGCACAACCCTAAGGAACTCTGTTCACGAACGGGGCATGATCAGACAATCACGCTGGGAGCTTCATACAAGGTTCAGCTGAATTAAAGGCCAAAATTTTCCAGTTACTCCATGGCCCCCCAGAAAGCATACCATGAGTCGGGGCTGGGAAATCGTCTTCTAAGAGCATCCTCTGCAGCAGTAAGGATGGTTAGAGGTGCTGGATAGAGGAACGCCGTGAATTACCAGCGGGAAATTGGAGGAAGAAGGTTATTTGTGATAAAATTGAAAGTACATTTCTTGGAATGATAACATTGAAATCGAATCGACAATAAGTATGGAAATGAAAGTGGAGGGAACAAACGGCATAAAGGAAAAACTTGAGGTGATATAATAATAAGCGAAAGCGAGAAAAAGACCGGCAACATTTTTCTGTGAAATATATATCTTATTTTGTAGCAAGAAAGAACTTTGCGTCAGGAAGGGAAGGGGAGAGTAAGGGTAGGAGGCATTGGGTGAAAATTATGTTCAGAGGGTAAATAAGAGGCATTTTGATAAAAAAAAAATCAAACAAAAGTCACGCAGGATTGTTGACGAGCTGATCGCATAAGCAAGAGCCATACTGACTGAAGGTCATATTAATCTGACAATAAACAACGCCTACGAACCAAATGAGAGTAGGAAAAACTAATGGAGCCCATAAAAGGAACAGAAATGTTAGTGAAAGGAAAGAAGAGATACCCATAAGTAGAAAGGGTAGGAAAGGATGAAAATGTTTGAATGAGAAGATTAACTGTTCCTTTGTACTAGAAATAACATACACAACAAGCCAAGGAAGGAATTTAGGAGGATTTTAAATGAGAAAATATCGTTTATAGCAGAATGGTGCATGGACAAGGTCTTTGTTGTGAATTAAATAATATATGTCAAAAGCTTTTGAGAGACTAAATAAAAAAAGGCAATGCAGAAACGTAGGTGAAGCAAATGCAGAATATAATTTCCTATCAGGATGAACTGGCTTAATATATATATATATATATATATATATATATATATATATATATATATATATATATATATATATATATATATATATATATATATATATATATATATATATATATATATATATATATATATATATATATATATATATATATATATATATATATATATATATATATATATATACATAACAGTAAGCTTCATAGTAGCTGTCAAGGGGCCATCCAGGAAAAAGCAGCACGCATATAAAATAACAGTTTATTTTGCCGAAGGCGTTTCGCAGTATCTCATTGCATCTTGAAGGCTGTAATTTACAAAAAAATATAACTTAAAATCTTATAAAAAAAAAAAAATAAAATAAAATAACAATTTAACTTAAAAATCACTATAAAGACGGACATGACCTACCTAAATGAGTTAAAAGAGAAGCTAAAACACCTAAAAAAAAAAAGGTTAAGTAAAAGTTGAGGTGCAAACCAAAATATAAACAAACAACATGTTATGCTATGGATAGCTGTGTGGAGGCTGTCTGGGTGTTTAACGAGGGGATGGTAGTTTTATTCATGATGGACTCTAAGGTGGTGAGTTCCCCCTCGTCTTGCGTGGAAGATATATGTAATTCTAAAATCTGCAAAATTGATGTTGGTTTTTGCAATGCAACGCTTGATTACCTAAGTTGGACGCTTTGGGTCTGGTCAGTCTGCAGCCAGTTCTGAAACTGACTGCCTAGTGACAGCGGATTCGGACCTGTAGCAACCGCTTTGTGCATCCAACTTAAGTTCCCCTTTCACACTTGGGACATGTGTTTTTATACACGATGCTGGATGACAAAAGCGGGGCCAGTCTGACCTTATATCTGAAAAAAGAACCTGTTGTTAGAGGTTTTTTTATGGAATGAGTTTGGAATTAACTGCTGGTAATTCCCTGTTTATTAGGTTTATTAACTTGTATCGAAATTTATTATTGTAAATGAAAGGAAATTTTACTGAAGAAATAAAATAAATTTCTGGGACTTTTTTATACGTTTATAGACAAGTTTCTTCAGTATAAATTAGAACTGTATTGGTAT
Organism: Macrobrachium rosenbergii; assembly: GCF_040412425.1. NCBI lineage: Eukaryota > Metazoa > Arthropoda > Malacostraca > Decapoda > Palaemonidae > Macrobrachium > Macrobrachium rosenbergii. Next base: position 31,274,060 of record NC_089786.1, read on the forward strand.
ATATACTGAAGAAATTTCTTAAGAGATCGATAAAAGTTCTTTACTGGAAAACTACTATTTTGAGAACTATTTTTTCCAGTGAAGTACGTTTATAGATCCCTCACAAGTTTCTTCAGTATAAATTACACAGTTCTGCATTGGTATATAAAGTCCCGAAATTGGTTTTTATGCAAATTTTATTTCATTTACAATTATAAATTATGATACACGTTAATTAACCTATTTCGATACAAGGTGTTTTTTCATATATATATATATATATATATATATATATATATATATATATATATATATATATATATATATATATATATATATATATATATATATATATATATATATATATATATATATATATATATATATATATATATATATATATATATATATATATATATATATATATATATATATATATATATATACACCTTACGTCTTTTTTCCTGCTATCCGTAAACCCTTCTTCTTAATCTTGGTAGACACAAGTACCCCAACGTAGACTGGTTGACTGCTGCGCGTAAGATCGACGGGGAAACTCGGCCCCAGAAGTCGAGATTTGAGGGATAATTCGCTTAAGCCTTGCACCACTAAACTCATATTACAAGAGAGAGAGAGGGAAGGAGCCTCATATAGGACGTGTCAGAAGTACCAGACTCCATTAAACAAGTGTGTTATGCAATGTAAAAAAAATCATAAAACATTATTGCGAAGCAACATTTTGGTGTCAGGCCATTTTGATTTATTTCCTCTCTGTGGGAGAAATTCCAGTTCCATCATCTCCAACTTCCGCGACAGTATTATCACTGCTCTCCCTGACACCGTCACAAACTAGGTTGCATGACCCGTGAATCATGATTGACCGCTGGAATTCCAATCTCACTCTGACGACCCTCATCGCCATTACCAACGGCATCATCGCAGTCATCAACTGCAGCAACGTCCTGTCATCAACATCATGAACAACTCATGAAACAACAATATCGTCACGCACAGTGCAGATAACCGGCATTACGTGTGAGAGCTTTGGCATTTGTTTGTCTAGCTGTTTGTTCGCGGTTGTTAGGTTGCGTTCTTTTGTCTTTTCGTAGAACTCCACAATGAAGACAGATGAGAACATATAAGTTACTGTCTGTGTACTGTGTCGATAAAAAAAAAAAAAGTAATAAATGCGTCCAATTTTTTCGGAGCAGTCGAGTTTTCTGTACATCGTATAATCAAGACCACCGAAAATAGATCTATCTTTCGGTGGTCTCGGTATAGTGGTGTAAGAGCCGAGACCCATGAAACTAACCACGGCCTGATGATGGCCTGTCCTATATTGTTGCCAGACGCACGATTATGGCTAACTTTAACCTTAAATAAAATAAAAACTACTGAGGCTAAAGGGCTGCAATTTGGTATGTTTGATGATTGGAGGGTGGATAATCAACATACCAACTTGCAGCCCTCTAGCCTCAGTAGCTTTTAAGATCTGAGGGCGGACAGAAAAAGTGCAGATGGACAAACAAAGCTATCTCAATCATATTCTTTTACAGAAAACAAAAAAATTTGAAAATTATAACTCATTCAAAAATACATCTGATGTTAATATATATAAAAAAAAACACCAATAGCGCTTGCTCATTCTTTTCACGTTGTAATAATTCCTTCTTACTTTTCTTTTCTGTCTTTCATGACAGTGTATCGGAAACTGGTAAAATATTGCTTCTCACCACCAAACTTTGCTTGTATGAAGAGGCTCTCGTCCTTTCTTGCGACATGAATATGGACTTTAGTTTTCCGGAGGTCATAATTTCTTCCATAACTGTTTTTCTCCATTTGGTATATGAACATTTAAATATATGAGAAGGACATCTCAAGAACAGTTGTAGAAAATCTGATGAAATTTAGCTGCATCTATTAGATGGCATTCTTAAAAAAAAAATCAATTTAGATAGAAATAAATCAAGTCCGATTTAACAATGTAGTGCAATGTCAACCCTCTCACACATTATAAAACAATGAAGCATTTAAGAACCGAAAATTCCTGTTTTATAATACAACAACGGGACGAAAAAATGTTCAGGTTTTACTGGCTGCTCGTTGAACAAGAGCCTTTCCTGGCATAACACTAGCTTGAACATAAACAGCAACAACGTTCAGGTTGCACACTTTCAAGAGGTCACGACAAGTGAGCCGAACAGCTGTGGTGCTGTGCTCCCTATAAATGGAACAAAGAGTTCATCTTCGTCTCTTTATCCATCACTTGAATTTGGAGGAACGTAGAAGATTCAGAGAGCGCTATCACACGTACCCTATCCTTTTCTTATAGCTGCTTTAACTAACGAAGGTTTACTAATTGCTATTCCAGTGAATAGTAAAAAGATCCATAAGTATTACTGTTGTACCCCTTTTCCTACTTGTGTTGTAAATCATACTTTAGCACTGGATGCTGAACATATAGAGCATCTCATTCAGGAAGACTCACATTCACATCGAAGAAGTAAAAGAAAACTTACACAGATGCGTTACGCACTTTAACAACATATGCGATGCAAATCAGTTAGATTTAATTCACATGCCAAAAACATCTTGCAAAACACTCTTATGCATAATCAGGGTATCCATTCATGTCGATTTAAGGAAGCGCAGATTAAAGAAATGAAGATCACTAACATGGAAAATACATTTGTAATAACAATCCAAACAGGGAAACCTTCGAATTAAAAGTGAAAGTATCACTCACTCAAGCGATTGCAAAGATACACCGTGGATTTGAACTGAGTTCGAAGGGTGCATTTATCTCGGAAACAAAAATGAAAATGGAGGAGCATTGATTCGAGACAAACAAAACCGTCGAGATTCCGAGGTTTACACAATCAAGTGGAAGAAGAGAAGCTAGACGCCCAGTTCAGGATTGTCAAGAATTACATAGCTTTGTACTTGACTTTGATCCTGTTCCCAGCAATGGTACCCGTATATAGTCTTCGTCATGATTTGTCATAGAACGGAGGAAGTCGAACTTGAAGAAGTGGAGACCACAAAATTGATCCACATTGCAGGTTAGGGAACAACAAATTCTACCATGTAAGTAGGACTGAGGCCTTAGTAGAGTTGATATAACTTGGATAGTTAACTTTGCTAAAAGTAATTTGTGAATTAAGACTTTATTTGAAGAAATTTGGTAAAATGTTTAAATTTTGCCGAGACATATTTGGAGTTGATTATTACATTATACACTTACATTTGTTGAGATACTGTCAGCACCTCACCTGCCTTTAAGTTATGTTTCAAGATATTTTGAATTAACATTTGGAATCTGTGTTTGACACACACACACACACACACACACACACACACACACATATATATATATATATATATATATATATATATATATATATATATATATATATATATATATATATATATATATATATATATATATATATGTGTGTGTGTGTGTGTGTGTGTGTGTGTGTGTGTGTATGTATGTGTATATGTATGTATGTATGTATGTATGTGTGTGTGTGTCTGTGGTTGTGGGTGTGCGCTCCTGCGTATGTATGTGTTTTGGTTATGTATATACTACTTAATCAAATAATTTCCCTAATATATGATTGCTCGTTTCAGCAATTTACTACGTGCTCAAAAACGAGATCAAACATTCAAGTAAAGAGTATTTCTGCATCGAAGTCATATAAACAGATATCAGTCACGTGCTCCAAGAGAACTTTATATGTACCTAAAGGGCCCCAATCCCTTTGGTTTAGCCTGAGATGTGAGCGACAACACAGGATGTAAAGCGAGCTGCTTCCAATATTCCCCTTGACTGTGCTGTCTCGCTCTGTTATAATTAGAGGATAATCTCGGGACCTCTGGGACTACCGAAGTTGGGCTGGTCCCTCGTTGACAGAGGAGCCAGAACTTTGGTTAATCTCTTCCACATGGGAGTGCGGAGATTACGGATGAATAATTCCTTGCTTGCTCAGCAGGTAGAAATATCATCTTTGCATTTTATATCAAATAAACTAACCCTATCAAATGAAGATAATTGTCACTGTTTATTCGAATTCGTATTTAACGAAAAACTTTTACGTTTTTTCATAGCCTTCCCTGCAGGTGGTTTTCAAGAAACTAGAAACGAAACGAAGTTACACTAGACGTTTAATATTTTATTCTTGTTCCTAAGGAATCCTTACAAATAGCAGACTTATTAAAGGGGCATCAAAAGTGAATGCTGTCACATAAAGTTATCACCAATAATATATCGCCTTCACGTTGCAACCGTGAAATGCGTCTAAGAAATACTCATAATTCTTGTATTTACAAAGGTACAGCTTTATTGTAAAGGAAGGATTAAATGATCCATACTGAAATGAGGGCAAGAATTCTTTCAGACCTGTTTTCCGAATACATCCTTTCATTTTGTCTGGGAAGGTTTAGCTTTGTCTTCAGGTGATCAAAGCATTATTCTATGAGGTTTGGGAGAGGAGACTTTCTGAGTCCTTTACAGAGACCTCTGACGTTTTTATTCCTGCGCTTGTGTGTGTGTGTGATAAAGTTTATTTTTAAAAGTGATATGCTGATGATGGTGCCTTTGTACTCGATAAGTGATTCTCTCACCGGTTTTTCAATATCAACTCTGGCACTTAAATTTTTTTTCGCTGAATTACCTGAGTATTTTACACTAAAGTTGTTAGTTCATGGATAATTGTTGACGAATTTTACTAATTCACAAAACTGATCTCCATATATTCTTATTCTTGCTGTCTCTGTGCATATCCCATTCCTTGCCTGTTCTCCACGCAGGATTTCATCATGTCTGCGTTTCGCAGAGTAATCCAACGGCTGGGGTCAGTGTGTGTATATATATGTGTGTGTGTGCTATCAAATGAAAAGAATGCCATTCTTGTAAGCTGAATCCTTTCGTTCCGTTAACAACAAACGATTAAACAATCTAATGATAGTAAACCAGATTGACTTCTTTCTCCGTAACCGAAGTGATTTGGACGTGAATCTCTTGAAGGTCTTACTTCGATCTATTACTTTGATGCTGCTGTGTCTATTTGCAGATGAAATAAGAGAGCACGATACATAATATTTGCAGATGAAATAAGAGAGTACGATACATAAACACCAAATGTGTGCTGATGCACATTTATGAATACCTTTTAGCATGTGATATGAAACATATGCAAACACACACAATTAATGATAAATCCTCGTTCCTGATATCATTAAACATCCAAGGATGTTAGACTAGCAACTTCGCCCAACAAATCTATACAGAAAACAGGCAAGGTTAACGTTGTGGTAATAGTTGTTGTTGAGATAATGTAGAAGAACCACCTTGGAACACCATTATATTGCAAAGTAATCTTCCACGAGTAAGAAATCGCCATGAGAAACGAATGAGAGATCAGAAAAAGGAAAATAAAAAATAAATAACAAAAGAACAAATGCATACGTACAAAACAAAAAAAAAAAAAAAATTTCCAGTTATAAGACGAAAGCAGTGGTCTGTGATACTTTCAAGTATTATTGTGTCTCGCTTCTGAGCACCGCATTGTTATCGCTCCCACGGAAACCATTCGACCAGTTATGTTTTGAAGAGAATACAGATGCCTTCATTAAGAACGAACATCATTTGACTTTACTGAAACAGGTTGCTTATTTTATCTCCATTTCTCTTTGGGTTTCTCTTACTCTTTTCTATTGCTGGCGCAGTTTCACCCCGTCGAGGTATTTTGCTAAAGCATGCATTCCATTTGTAATTTTTGCTTAATATTCGTACTGTATCATAATCCTTTTTTTGGCTACTCTCCTTTCTTCGGTATTGTCAGCGTCTGCCTTAAGGGGGATAGTTTACTGCGCTACATCCACCACAACCTGAATGCTTCCCGACTTTTTTTTTTTTTTTTTTTTTTACCTTATTTTTTTTTTTTTTTTTAGCATTACAGCTCGAGAATCAAGTTGTCGTTACTATCATTATTATTCGGTAGATGAACCTTGTACATGTAGATCAGGCCTCCAGGGACCATTGGCTTAAAATTCAAGCTTTCAAAGAGTATATGGTGTTCATTTGAAAGAAATAACAGAAAATAACAAGAAATACAGAGAGAAGAAACCAGTTATTAGATAACAAATAAAAATTAATACATAAATAGGTAAAAACGTAAATAAATTCTTGAAAACAGAAGGAGAATCATTTTAGGGTGGGAATGTACTATATCTTCGTCTTTGAGGAGACCGTTCCGCAGTCCAGCGGTTTGAGGAATACGAGACCTCTGGAAACGAGAAGTTCGAGAGCGAGGCCCATTTACTGCACATTGCTGCTGCTGCTGCTGTTCAGGAAATCTGGACGTTCTCGGCATGAAAAGAGGACCAGAGACCAATAATATTGAGAAAGCTAAATTTCTCTGTTAAAATACAACTTATGAAAAATTGACAAACAAGAGACCACCCGTCGGTGATCCAAATCATGACAGCTAATGTTAGGAAACGGAAACCTATCATCACGAACCATTCCGTTCAAAACAGATGAATCTTGGCAAAAGAGGATATCCACACCGGAGAGTAGTATTCTAGTAAAGGAAGGACAAATAACCTTAAACACGTTGCACTGATTTTGCCATTGTTATAAGTATGTGTATAATATTTAAGTTCCGCGCAGCATTTGCTTACACTTTCATTTGTTTTTTTTTTTCAAAAATAAGATGTGTTTCAAAAGTTACACCAAGTATAGTTAAAACTCCAGACTCATTCAGCAGTCCCATATACATGAAGGGAAGGATGGGGTGGAAATCAGTACAGGATCTACTATCAGTTTCGAACTGTGTAGGAAGCCAGCATCTCCACTACCATCGTGCAGATTATTATAAGTTGCGCGTAGAGAAATGAAAACTCTTTGTTAATGGAAATAGTGAGATCATGGCGATACAGACTGTGAATGCTGAAGCTCTGGAAAGGAATTAGCTAGAACTCATTCTAAACGAGCAGTTGCCAAAGCCGATGGAGGAAGTTTCCTGGGTGAAATATCTTGATGGAAGAAGGTCAGACCTTCATGTTGACCATAATTGCCGTAGTTGGGAAACTAAGGCTGCCATTTTGAGTAATATTGTTCGCCTAAAAGATAAAGATCAAATGATCTAGACAGGAGAACAATTTTCCACTCGATAGAGGAGCAAAAGAACTGAAGCTTGCAGCAATAATCCCACCATCTCATCTTACATTTATATACCTTTCCATCGTTTTCCATCCCTCCGGCAGCATTAGAAGATCCACTTATTAAATGAAGTTAAAAACTGAACAACAGCGGAAAAGAAAAACTTGTAGATTTTTTAAAAGAACGACCTTGTAACTGTAAAAAAAAAAAAGCGGAAATTTAGGCACTGAAGAATGAAGAACTTGTACTTCGAAGCAAGGAAATCTTTTACGGGAGAAGAAATGAAAAATTTTGCTGCAGAAAAACTGAATACTTTTTCCACAAGAAGTCGACAGGTAATGACCGCTAAAGAGGCTATCAGTCTTCCTTGCACGATTGAGACAAGTACAAAAAAGAATATTGTTACTACGATTTCTCTTTTTATCTTCTATGAAACAAGTAATTTCATTTCTGTTGATCTAAGTTCCATGGCAATAACATAAAACACGTTTATAACCATTCCACAAACTAAACGCTTGGAAAAAGGACTCTTTTATATTGAATTCTTTGGAATTCCGCCAAGGACATTTCGTTTACCTTCCACTTGCTTAGAATTTATGTACACATTCTGTAAAATTGTTACCGAACATTGAATGACATTCAATTCCCTACGTATTCAAGAAATGCCTGATCTAAATTCGTTACCGAGAAAGATATCATGACAGCCAAGCAGAAACTGAGTGAACATGAAGAGCCCTTCGAGACACTGAAAAGGAATTATCACTGTGGCTGCAAAAGAAAACAAGTAAAATAATGCGCCGAAGTTTCTTCAGCGCAACCGAGTTTTCTGCACAGCGTATAGTCACGGCCACCGAAAACAGATCTCTCTTTCGGTGGTTTTGGTATAATGTTGTATGAGCGGCGGCTCATTAAACTTTAATCACGGCCCGGTGGTGGCCTGTTGTATATCGTTGTCAGATGTACGATTATGGTTAAATTTAACATTTAATAAAATAAAAACTACTGAGGCTAGTGGGCTACAATTTGGTATGTTTGATGATTGGAGGGTGGGCGATCAACATACAAATTTGCAGCCCTCTAGCCTCAGTAGTTTTTAAGATCTGAGGGCAGACAGAAAAAGTGCGGACGGACGGACATAGTGGGCACAATAGTTTTCTTTACAGAAAACTAAAAGACAAGAACAAACAATGCACTGCTCTTTTGTGTGTCTTATGCATGTTTTTAGCTGATATAATTCTGTTTTCCGACGATTATCGAGTCTGACCAATATAAAAGTGGCCATATGACTTACATGGGATTTGAAATAAACATCCTCCAGCCATCTTCAAGGGAGTTCTTTAGATGTTTGTCTCTTGTATTGTTGACATTTATTGGTCTTAAATGCTACTTGAACTCTCTAAAGTTCTTAAGTATCAATACCTGTGCTCTGTTTCGACTCATCTGTCACCAAAAATTCACATTCATTGACAGGTGGTCATGGCTACACTGTGGGATGCACTCGCCCGCACACAGACAATAAGAGAAAAATCCTTATGAGTGGGACGACAGGGAGAGTAACAAACAAATGTAAAGAGAGAGAAGAGAGAGAGAGAGAGAGAGAGAGAGAGAGAGAGAGAGAGAGAGAAATAACGGTGTTCTAATTGTCTTAAAATTCCGTAATATAGGACCATGCCTGGACTTTTTGAGCTTTTTACTATTGATTAACAGAGGACGGAATTCGTTATATTCACGTAAAAATTTTTACATCAGATAACATAAGCTGTCCTTTTCTAAGTTAGTGCTCATAGCAAGTGCCTAAGATTACCAGTTAGGCTGAGCTCTTCCATATCACGTATTAGCCTTCATTATTTTGACGGGGTCTGAGGTGAAATCGGCACCCAGTAGAAAAACATCCTCTCTAATTGTGCCTCCTGTAATAGGCTTTTCAATTTCCTTTCTTTGGATTAACAAATACATTTTCAGTGATTATATACCTTTGATGCATTTAGCAACAGAGAAGGAGGAATGCCTTCTGGCGCGGAGGCCTAGACTGAATTTACCTCACACCAGCCTTGCCCGCTCACGGTGCCTTCAGAATAATCGACCAATACTCAGATGCTTTGATTTGACTTGACAGTTAATGAAAAATATATGACGAAAATGACGTACAGTAACTAAAATCAGTCAATTAGGCATTAGTAGTAGTATGAACTGCATATGTACCTCCAAGATCTCGTGAGAAGCCGATGCAATGGATGGAGTCAGTAGTACTGTTTCCAATTATAAAGGTTGTCAGTTATAAAATACTTTTATATAACCATCGGTGATAATAAAACAAGTAATAATGCGCCGAAGTTTCTTCAGCGCAATCGAGTTTTCTATGCAGCGTATAATCAAGGCCACCGAAAGTAGATCTATCTTTCTTTGGTCTCGGAATAATGCTGTATGAGCCGCGGCCCATAAATCTTTAACCACGGCCCGGTGGTGGCATGTCATATATTGTTGCCAGATGGTACAATATATAACATTTTATTTAAGGGTAACTTTAGCCTTAAATAAAATGTCATATATTGTTGCCAGATGCAACAATATATGACATTTAATTAAGGCTAACTTTAGCCTTAAATAAAATAAAAAAAAAATACTGAAGTTCGTGGGCTGCAATTTGGTATGTTTGATGATTGGAGGTTGGAAGATCAACATACTAATTTGCAGCCCTCTGGCCTCGGTAGTTTTTAAGATCTGAGGGCGGACGGACAGACAAATCCGGTACAATAGTTTTCTTTTAAAGAAAATTAAATGTGCAATCAAATCTTTTGCCGTATTTACAATAGTTTCATGCGCTTTCAAGAATGTTCGCATAACATATAGTGCCTACTAAAACCAAGAAATTTTACATTATATGAATGCAGACAGCGACACTGGGATAAAAGCGATAACAGCTCTTCATTTTCTGCTGAAGATCTGAATCCGAAAGTCTAGTTAGACAATCTCCCGCGGCCGGCCTCCTCTGCTTGTCATATCACTTTTACTAGTACTTTTTGCTGATACCTACTTTCTATATTATTATGGTCCAGATGCATCTGTTGTAACTCAAAAGGACATATTTTTAACTAAAGTTATTTGTACATGTTACGGGGTACATTCGAATAACACCGGAATTAAGCCAATAAGTAGCCGATATCATCGGCAGTGTTGCCATGACAGATGTTCATAAAAGATAATTCTGGTGACAGATCAGCTGATTTCGACTATTGTTTCAGTTTTCCTCGTAATCTGCACACACACACACACACACACACACACACACACACACACACACATATATATATACACATATATATATATATATATATATATATATATATATATATATATATATATATATATATATATATATATATATATATATATATATAT
>NC_089786.1:31289605-31297105 GCF_040412425.1 Macrobrachium rosenbergii
TATAAATGGAATAAATTTTTTTCCTGCTGTTTGAAGTGGTTGTGAGCGTGGCTTTAGAATATATAACGGGGTCCTTTCTTTGTAAGAAAGTCACTTTTCACAAAATGGACTGATAGAGAAAAATACTTCAACCTCAAAGGAATTCGTTGAATATTAATGTGTCAGAAATTTCCAATACCCAGATTTCATCCACATTTATCAAAATAATTTCCAATCATCAAGAATAAAAATTGCCATGCCATTCTGGTCTGACCTTCACATACATTCATTCTAAGCCATATTTTCGTGATGTCTTTCTTATCAAACCTTATCAAATAATGATGCAGCGTGACGAAAGAGCCATTTTGTTATTAGAATACACATTCATCGCTATGAAATATTTATCCTTATGTTCTGTTAAAAACGATATTATGACACCTTGCGACGGCTAATCAAGCCCCTGAAACTGAAAAGTGAATTAAAGTATAGAACTACAACTTTACAAAGTGGTAGTGAATGGTTTCGAGGTAGCTCTAAATTTAGATTTCGCCGAAAATTTACTAAAACTATGTCTTAATGAGAGAGAGAGAGAGAGAGAGAGAGAGAGAGAGAGAGAGAGAGAGAGAGAGAGAGAGAGAGGTGAAAGTTCTCACTTGAGAAAACCTCCTATTTATAAGTAGTTTCCACTAGGATTTTTGTAACACTTCATCACTGGCACTTTAACTGGACTTCCTTGAAATATATTCTAGCTCCAAGTAACCTTTAACGTGTAATGATACATGGTAAGACGAATATTTGAGTGAACAAGTGTATATTTCTTCCTGTTAGCTGCAACAGATATTAAGGCAACCATTTCATCTTCATTCGATTATTCATGTTGCCCGAGGCAAGATAACAACGTCTTTTTGCCATTCTTTAATTTTAGAATTATTTGTACATGTGCAAGGAATATCATAACTATAATTAGTCGAAACAGGAACCGGAAGCACAAACACTAAAGAGAAAAGTTTTTTTTTCTGTTATTTTTAGTGTTTAATAAAATTCTTATGAAACGTGAACACAATACTCTTTTTGTGAATGTGAAAGTGGAATTTCAGCAAAACACTAATACCTTTTTCTCACAAATAAGCATATAGTTTCTGTAAATAATAAATGAAAATTTCTACAATCGAAAAAAATTTCTAATACTTTTTGTTTCACCAAACTACTGTACTTTCTGTAATTTACGGTTGACTTTCATAATTTCTGTTGTACCATTCATGGATTTACGCTCTTAGCTACTACGACAGGCGATCTTTTCTCTCAGTTACTTTCTTTTAACAGTAACTTAACGCTGCATTTGACACAGTATATTACGAAACTTCATAAACAAGGAAAAAAAAAAAATAGGTCATCTGGAGGACGGCTACATATCGGTATTGTCCGAAGAGTTCTACGGAATTATGTAAACATAGGAAATTTCCTGCCGCACAAAGAAAAAAAAGTCTCTTTACAACATAACGCTAGTTTCCAGGACCTAATAATAAACATGCTTTGGGTTTCGCACCAATTTTAACTAAAACTCTGCTAAGTGACTCAGCAGCAAGATGTTTATTCCCAGGAGATGGGACTGGTGCAAATAAAAGATCATCATCTATATATGCAACGATCTTGCCTTTAATGCTAACCATATATTTTGCTTACACTGCACTGAGGAACACCAATGATGACATTCAGGAATTAAAGCTAAATTGTCCGAATCTATATTTTTTTCTTAATAAAAATAAAGCTAAAACATTTTAAGAAGCTCGTAACATTATTCTACTTTAATGTATTTAAGTACACGTGTGCTGCATCTATATTCAGTTATTTAGTATTAGTTTACAGGCATTTCTTTATAGTAATAAATTGCGGAGTGCTAAAAAATAAACCTCAAGGATAATAAGAAATAATATAGAATCCTTTTTCACAATTTAGCCAATCATTTAACTCCTTTAGTCATACCATCTATCAAATAATCTGTCCTTTACACAGTTCTTGAATTTTTGAAAACAAATTGTCATGAAAAACATATGATTTACAAAGGATTTTTTCAGCTAGAATTAGGAAACCTATTTTTTTTTTTAGAGTAATATTAAAGTTATTTTATTACTCTGAAAGGATTTCATTAGTTGAACATCTGCAGAAATGTCATTCAATACTAATATTCTTTCACGAAGCTTTTAGATATTTCAAATCAATATTGCTCATTGAAATTCATTCCAAACTTACTTAATACTCTGCAGGATCAATGATTTGGACTAATCTACATCTGGTTCAGTTTCAGCGAGATATAATGATATGAGAATATAGATGATTATTCGTTCTGACTTAATAATAATAATAATAATAATAATAATAATAATAATAATAATAATAATAATAATAATAATAATAATAAAAATAATAGTTGATGAAAACCATAGCGATTTAATGAACATTTAGATTTAGATATTTTTTTAACTGAAAGATGGCAATGATTTCTATAGAGTTTTTTTTTTTTTTTTTTTTTTTTTTTTTTTTTTTGACAACCAAATGTGGACATCTGTGAAAATCTATAGGAACTTTTCACCAAGTGCAATGTTCGCATGGTGGTAATGTCAGTTATAAAAGTAAACATTTCCAGATCATGAGAGCTGATTTGATTCTCAGATTTTTGTGTAATTCTTTTATCTAATTCCAAATTTCTGTGTTCAAGTCGATGATATTACTGGGTAAATTAGTTTAAATTGGTCATTTCCTTTTCGTCATTTCACGAGTCTCAAGTAAACAATCTGTGCTCATATTTTTATGTTTATTGTATATCTAAAGCATCAGTAGAAAAATCGAAATATTGGTTAGTCAAACGTGTGAATTCAATTAAGCAGACTCATATCGTTTTTATATTTTTAAGAGTAATAAAAGTAATAAATTCCCAGTATAGGGGAAGTGTGCTTTCTAATAGCATGATTCATTTAAGCAGACAGTTTTCATAAATTTCCCAGGATATTTTCCGGAGTGGATAAATTACCTTTTCCTATTCTAAATAACCTTGCTCAGTGATTATTGCAATATGTTTATGGAAACCAACTTTGGTCCCTTGGGTCCTGACAATCAAATCTAATTATAACAGAGAGAGATTGTAAGCAAAGGGAATGAAACAATTCGTTTGATATCCTTTGCTCTCGCTCGTTTCTCACGGGTTAAGACAACAGGCATCGGGGTCCTAATGACATTCCATCCGAAGCAGAAACCCGCATTGACTGATTGCTCCTAGCCTAGACCGGATCCCGCTGAATGCGGGGCCGGTTACCTGGTAGGACAAAGCAGCACAGGACTGGCACGCTTTGTTACAACCCGTTTTGTTCTCTTGATCTACTTGCTATTGATAAAAATGAGCAGAAATTCATGCAGCAAAACTCAAAAGGCCTTGATCTTGAGAAGACAGTTTCATAAGAACAAAATAACCATGTGTCATAGATAAGGAGGTCGTAGCCAAAATAAGTGCAATCATATGCGAAAGAAATAGAAAAATTAAGATTCAAAAACCAAAAACATTCAAATGTAGACATATAATAGATGGCAAAAGGTAAACAGAAAACTAAAACTAGCAAAAGGGTTATGGCGAAGAGAGAGAGAGCTCCGTTAACACAAACCATACGAAATTGCTGATTATATATATATATATATATATATATATATATATATATATATATATATATATATATATATATATATATATATATATATATATATATATATATATATATATATATATATATATATATTGGTATAACATAACGATTTACCAATACAGAACCAATCCTTTCAGTAGCACAATCGATTCTTAGGGAAGCAACTACGCTACAGAAAGGATTTTGCCATTGTACTGGGTAATTTATTGACATCAAAATCTATATCGAAGAAAATTGGAAACCATCTGGCAGAGCAATAAACATTGTGCAAAATTTGACGAACTGAGACTCAGCGCATCCGCAGGTCGCTTACTCTACAAAGAAATAAAAATATACCAGGCTCGGTGACGTTCATGGCTCTTGGCGATGTCACTCGACAACAGATTTCATTACAGGAAATGATCCAATTCTGCTAACTTCGATTCTAATAACCTTTTGCATCAGACTAATTTGAAGCCATTAAGGGTGGGGCGTAGTTCACATCTTTTCGTGAAGAACACCTCGACTACCATCTCTCTCTGCCTCACAACTCAGTGTGTTGACTGACTTTTCAGTTACAACAGATTTCATATAATACAGGAAAGCTTTCTATGTCTATTCAGTACTTAGTTATTTCCTTGAATGCATACTTAAAATACGGTACTAAATTTTACTTAAAGAGAACAAGTTTTGCATAAACGTTTTTCCTTCGTATTTTTTTTATTTTATATACAATGTTATTAATAGCAACATGTATTCACACATAACTACATGTACATCTCAGATTATATATATATATATATATATATATATATATATATATATATATATATATATATATATATATATATATATATATATATATATATATATATATATATATATATATATATATATATATATATATATATATATATATATATATATATATATATATATATATATATATATATATATATATATATACTGACCAAATCTGTTCTCGGAAAATCTTTTTTAAAGTAAAAGGCTACTAGTCATCTACTTTCTCCACCCTGGTTGTGACCTACCAGAGTCGACTATTGGCTAGGTATATGATTCACTGCTCAGTTCATTAAGGCCACAGAGCATTCTTCTGAAACGGAACACCAGATGCTTCACTCCCGACCAGGAGTCAATTTCTCCTTAAGTTTCCTTTCGAGAAGATCATCCAATGATACATCTGCCAGGGGTCATCAGGATCTTTTATCCAGTCTTCAGACACTCTCCTAAAATACTCGCTAAGATGCGGGTGAAAACATTATTGATTTCAGGAAATAAGTTCATCCCCTACAACTTTGCATTTCTTCCGATGGCTAGAAGCAGAACTATAACAACAATTCTTATAAATTTCTCATGTTTTTACATTTGCCTTTCATAATCTCACTGCCCAGCAATTGCCGTCGAAAACCAGCTGGACGTAAAAGATTTTTAGAAAGTTATTGAAAGCAAATCCTTGGCGCGTCTCTTCCGTAGTATTTCTTAGTACCAAATCCGTCCACATCAAATAAAATCAAGTGCAGACCAAACTGAAACATCATCAGCAATTTGTATTTCCTGTCTTCGTCTTCCATCGCCAAAGTCTCTTCCCAAGCACAAGCTGCCTGCCTTTTGGAGTATGAAAAATTCAAGGAAACGCAATATTTTTTATATTTAATTTTTTTCTGAATGTTAATCAAGGTCCTTATTAACATTTCTTTATGACAAAAATCCATTTTTCTCGAAAACAGTTATGACTGTAATATAGTTTCTATCTATGTGATTTTATAAGGATAAGTTTATGACTTAATATTAGTTAGTTAGAATAAAAATACCAAATCATCGTCGGGAAGAGTTGTAACTTATTGCTTTAGATAAACACGTTTATCAGGAAAAATCTGGTAAATTGTTAGTTTTCATACTCTTTCTCAAGAAAAAAGCTGTATATGATGACACATGGAATTAAGTGCCAAAAGTATCTGAAAAATTATTTGACTTTCATACTAATGTATATATCGTTATATGTGTTTTTATATATATATATATATATATATATATATATATATATATATATATATATATATATATATATATATATATATATATATATATATATAATATGATATAATATTTTTTATAACTTTTTTGTAATTGTTTGTAATTTCTCTGTAAATTTTTTTTTTTTTTTTGCTTGCAAGATTCGTCATTTGTTGTGAAGATGTGATTTTAAAATGTCTTTTCTTATAAGATATGGTGTGTGTTATGTAAACTTATGATTCTGTGGTGTGTTTTTTCCCTTTTTGTTTAATGTTTGAAATTGTATTTTGAAATGCTTATCAGATCACCACATCCTGTCTGCCGAGAGAGAGAATATAGGCTATTTTCTCTTGTTTGATCAGGTGTTTGAGGAAAAAGCATTTACTTGTGTTATTGTGACTAGCTGTCACCCAGTCAGCGAGCTAAC
The DNA here is from genome assembly GCF_040412425.1 of Macrobrachium rosenbergii. Classification (NCBI taxonomy): domain Eukaryota; kingdom Metazoa; phylum Arthropoda; class Malacostraca; order Decapoda; family Palaemonidae; genus Macrobrachium; species Macrobrachium rosenbergii. The sequence goes on from NC_089786.1 coordinate 31,295,717, forward strand.
TGTTATATCTTTAGTCCTGTATGCTTATTCCGTCTTTATTAACTCTGCCTATGCTTATTATGTTCATATCTGAGAAAGAGAGAAAGAGGAACAGCAGATGAGTGGTGTCCCGTTGGTCTAAAAACGTCTTTATTTGTTTACCCAGCTGCCTCAGGCTGACAAAAGATTTTGTAAATTTTCAACAGGAAGTGTCCATCAATGGTTGGTTTGCTTCAAAGCTCAGCCGTGTGTACGGGTATACACTGTATACACATGTGTAGGTGTATTCATACATGTGTATTCTCTGTGAACACCCTATATGTATTCTCAGCCTACGAGACTTAAAAACCAGTGTCTTCTAAAAGACATCAGTAGTCTGCTAGGAAGGGCCATTAGAGGTAGAACCCCCTCTCTCTCTCTCTCTCTCTCTATCTCTCTCTCTCTCTCTCTTGATATATATATGGGAATAACAGAAAATATCTGTTATAAAGCTCTGTTAAACTCACCTCAGGAGTGTGTTAATTTTGTAGAAGGTGATCAGGAATATTATTTTGTGCAAGTATTGAGGAGATTGTAATAGTGAAATATTTACAAAAGGTATTGTGATGACTCATGAGTTTTTGTTAAGTGATATTCTTGGTAAAAGAGAATTGTTGTGTTTGAATAAGTCTTAGAAAGATAATTGAGTCTAACTTTTTCTTTTTATAGGAAAAAGTTAATATGAAAGATTGATATAATTCTTAAGCACATTATTGGTGATTGTGGTATTTCCATTTTTGCATATCGCATTCTTATATGTCTGTGCTATTATATTATTGTGATTTATTGTTACTGTGTTTTGCTGGTGATTTCTTAATATTTTGTTAGTGCCTACCTGTTATAGAGATTTTAGAGAATGCTATGTGGATTCCAATCAGTAATATTTTGGTAACTGTTTGTAATTGTTAAATCAGGTAAAACCTTGGCACTTAAGTGATAGTTAATAGTTTGATTCTAATCTAACCAGATTGTTTTCTTGATAAATTAAAGTTTTGTGAATTAAACTTGATTAAGAGATACTTAAATCTTACACTGTTGTCAATTAATGGTAAATCTTTTTGAGATTGTGAACTTTACATATAATATTTTGAACTTAGAAATAAACCTGTTTGTTTAAAGTTTTTCAAACATAGCGTTTCATTTTGATTACCAGTACTTACAGACATTAATGAGTATGTATAGGTAAGTGATGTATCTGTTTGTTCACCTGAGACTTATTTAGGTAAAATAGAACCAGAGAGACAGCTACAGTGCTGGTTGAAGTGAAACCCATATTCCATTAATCTGGATATAACTTAATAATTGTTACCTCATCCATAACTTGATAAAGTTACATTGATTTTCTCAGTGATAAGTAAGTTTATGGGATCA
>NC_089786.1:31302105-31314605 GCF_040412425.1 Macrobrachium rosenbergii
TGACTTTATTGTTATTGAGTTCGTAGTAGTGTGAAAGGAAACTAAGGAGCTGGTGGGGACAGGAGGAAGAAGGGGTTTTACTGAGCAAATGCAGGCCTAAAACATGGTATACGTCTCTCTCTCTCTCTCTCTCTCTCTCTCTCTCTCTCTCTCTCTCTCTCTCTCTCTCTCTCTCTCTTTCAAAACTCGTGTTCAAATGTTGTACCATTATTTCGAAGGTACACTAATAATGCGTTGCCCCACGCTAATGAGAGACGAGAAAAGCAAAAATCTGCTAAAACGACGTTTTCTTTTCCCTTCCAGGTATTGTTTTTAGTGAATACGGTGTGTTTGTGTATGTATTTATAAGAGAGAGAGAGAGAGAGAGAGAGAGAGAGAGAATTACACTCCATAAGCATCCTGTGTAATCTTATTAGGGCCTAAAGTGAACAAACAAAATATGTTGTTAAACATACGTTTTCTTCACAGCGGATGACTCTACCCCAGGTAAGTACCCGCAGAATGAATAGCTGGGGATAGACAATCGACCCACTTTATTTCAGACGTTGCCATCCTCACAGATGAAATCTGGAATAATGGGAAATCCAAGTGAATTTAATCAAAGTAGAGAAGCAAAGAAATAGCCCTATTTATCCCAAAGGAAAATTAAAAGTAGTTGATTATTTTCATAACCAATAAAATATTATATTCTTACCCACAGCTTCATCAAAAGTAGATTTAAACCCAGGGTTTTCGAAATAGCTTCATCTTTCAGAAATTAATTCTTACTTTTATTTGAGTGATACGTTGGATTTTGCTGTTAAATAGTTGATACAAATAATTATTTAATTCTTACTCTATTGTATATTTGGATTCTTGGGATTCAAAAAGCAATTTTCAGTAACGTGATACAGCTGACATTTACCTTTGGAATTTTCATTTTGAAAAAAAAAAGTTATTTTCCTTTAAAATTTACCAGTATAGTGAAGTCCATTGGATACAGGAGAAGAACGAGCCACTAGAATACGAGGAATGCCTGATGCTTAGTTAGGCAAAGAAGGAGTCTTAGAGGAACATTAAATTAAAACAATTTGAGCTTTACAGAATTTTTTTCTTATGAGAAATAAAAACATGTAGCAACTTCAGACAGCGAAGATTTGTTCTTATCACAAACTTGTTATGTAAATGTTCTTTCCATGGCATATCTTCCCGAACTTTTCTGCAATTTGTAACTTGAATAAATGTTGCCTGCCTAATGATTCCTGACATATTTAGAAGAATTGATTATAAAAAAGAACAAGAGCGCGATAAATACATACTTGTGCCCCCTCAGTACACTGTATATATATATATATATATATATATATATATATATATATATATATATATATATATATATATATATATATATATATATATATATATATATATATATATATATATATATATATATATATATGGAGCCTCGATGGCTCGGTCGGTAGAGCAGCAACATCAGACTTCATAGAGGTCTGTGGGGTTCAATCACCCCAGCCGACCAGTCAGAGAAGGCAGATACTTTGCTATCCGTGTAGACACCCCAGGATTACGTATGTAATCAACAGATAGATTTGCTGAGGGCAAATGGGTGTTACAGACTAATACACACATCAACAAAGCCACTCCAACATCTTCTAAAAACATAACAGACACCTCACACATCTTGAACTGTCAACCTAACCGCCTAGTTCTCCTCGCTGCTGGGAGAAAGGGAGCTGGGGATTTGGTACAATACATGTACACATTCGTTACCGGGGTCTAAGCGACGTCAGGTACTGTAGCCGATCAAGGCTACGGCCTACCCCACTACCAAATCAAAAGTCCTTCAAAAGAAGGCATCATGCTTACTGCACATAAAAATGGGAAAAAGCACGTTAAAATGAAGATATATATATATATATATATATATATATATATATATATATATATATATATATATATATATATATATATATATATATATATATATATATATATATATATATATATATATATATATATATATATATATATATACTACCAATAATCGGGGAATACTTACTTGGCTCTGGGCTGCAACGGATATCGCAGGGGAGTTCCTTTTATTTATTACACATCTGATTCAATATTAGGACAATTCGTAGAAAAAAACAAAGGAAATCTGTGGCTTAGGTCTTCTTCATGTGAGGGAATTACGCAAACTAAAGGGTTCTCTTAACTAATTATATTTACATAACAACACAGATCAGAAGAATGAAGAATTACAGGGCAGGTAATAACAAGGGCCTGCTAAAATAGTGAATCCTACATAGAGTAAATATTCTACGCTGGCGATATCTTCGTAACAGGGAACATCATAGTGGAAAGGGGAACTGCACATGGATCTGCCAATAGATTTCACAGTCGAGGCCTATCTGCAAATACAGTATATGCAAGACGGTTACTTGCAATAATAGTAAGATGCACAAAGGGAAACTGAGGAATGCACAGATGGTGCCAGATAATTCAGTTCAACACTAATGCATAATTACACTAACACTGAATACTCGAACACAAATTACTGAAGGTGATTGCACAATGGAAAAATAAAAGAAACATTTGACAGAGAAATAACAGGAATTGTGACTGGCTAAAAAGGACCTTACTCCAGCACATTACCTTAGTCAGGATGACGATGTCCTCGTTCAATAGGGCTCTAGCAATGGAGGAGGGAATTTTAATGCCACTGGTTGATTCGAGCCCTGGGGTCGAAACACGTGGTTCAGAAGAACAGGCAAGTCAAAGATGTCTATACTCGGTTCATGTTCTAAGCGTTCTCTTTGATTTCTGTTTTAGCGCCTATTTATAACCTTCGAGGATTACCCTGGGCATCTCTTCCAGATGACGCAAAGGTCAATTTTTGTCACGTTTTCTATGTCGAACGCATGGTGTCAGTCAGCCCATGTGGAAGGTTCAGAAGGGGGGTGGGGGTAACTTTCTCTTTGGCTCTCTTGCCTTGCTGCACTGGATGCAGGGGTACCTGGAATTAGGCCTAAAAGGCAGTTACTTTGAACAGAAAGAGAGGGTTTAATCTTATCCATTTTGGGGAATGAAAGAGAGAGTTTATTAAGGGGCAAGTTGAAGCATCAGTTGTGGTAATTAATGAGGGATATTACATTTTTTTTCTCAATCACTTTGTAAATGTAAAAACGGGTGAGGTTGCAAGAAAACGACCCCAGTCGTTGCACCTCCCCAACCAAGTTAGCTTTCACACCCTAGATCGGGTGAGAATGATTACCAGCGCACAAACACCCTTAGATGCTTTACTTAATTATCTCTCATTTCCATTTGGTGTTTTCTAATTTAACTTAACCTTCTGCATAGCAATTAATTTCAAGAGGCAAACAACATTGTGACATTTATGTTGACACAGAATAAATATTTGCTGACAGAAATGACATATTTTTATCATTAACTTCCTATTACGTTAAGGCAGCATTACTCAGAATATTTTTCACAACACAATGGTATAGTTAAAACAATGAATCAGTGCTAGGTTAATTCTAGAGATACTTCAAGCACTCTTTATAATAATCAGTTACGAACTTTGCACACCTGCAGTTAGTCTGTCTTGAAGAGGCATTACAATAAGGCAAGCATTGTCTTGGTTAGGTGTTTCACAATACTTGAGGAACAGCTCAGTGCCATTCGGGCACTATAAACACAAGGCCGTGAGTCTGAGACTCGAGATTTATTACAGAGATTCACAAAGAGAATAGATGACAGATTCAGAGTAATCAATGATTGTAAAATAAGATGATGACTACATATGCCAAAATTACATTCCTTGGCCTATGGAAGACAGCTAGGATCATTACTTAACCCAAGAAAGCCGCAAAGGTAGCCAGAGGGCGCGACCCCTCCTGTGGGATCATTTGCCAGCATCTACGGTAATGGCACTGTGCCAAGTTTTCACTTATAATAATAACAACTAATGTCGATGGCATATCGTATTTTAAATACCCCATGCTGTGGTAGATATGAAAAGGAACTCATAGGATTTTTAAACAGTTGGCATATATCTGTCAATGGTACTGTGCATGGGCAAAAGGGATTAACGTAAAATGGTGGCCTTGGTAAGGCATAAAATAAATGTGAGTAATAATGAAAAGTAAGGAAGGAAATGTTATTGGGGAAGAATAAGGATAGAGTTATAAGGAAAATAGAATAGTGAAGGACCCTGCCATCCTCTTCTGGATAGAGGTGCCATGTTGGCACGGATGCCAGGAGAGCTCTGGAGCTCTCTATAAGCTACCTTGAATCATCCATGCCTGTCGGTATTAGAATGTCACCTCTGTTGGCTTCCTTGATGGCTGATGCAGGGACCTTCTTTACAAGCTCTGCAACAATCTGTCGCAGTTCCTGGAGTTCATCTGCCATTTGAGACATGGCAGAATCCTTACTCACTGCTGTGTCTGCAGAGGACCGGGACAGAGAGGAGGCGGTCGTGGGTGGCATGAGAGGCTTGCAGGAAAGAATGACCTGCTCAGGCACGGGTTGCGAGGCCGCACCTTTGGGTGAGCTTCTGCTGTGGTCAGGAGGATCCGTCTCTCTTACCAGCATTGGTAGCGGAGCCAAGCAGGGAGAAGAGAGACGGCCTGGACTAGGATCAGGGCTCTGCTCTGGTGCCGGCACTAAGGCGGGGTCAGGCATTAATAACTGATTTGGAATTTGCTTGTTGGTTTGGATGGATGGAGCTTGGCACTGCTCAGTGCACCCAAGTGACTCTGGCAGAGATTGTGAATCAAGAGTAGGATCTCCTAGAGGGGGATCTACTTGGGGCCTTGGCACTGGCACTCGGGCAGGGCCGGGCACTGGAACAGGATCAGGAATCGATCTTGGAGGAGGGGGCCACTGCACATTGCACTCAGGTGGCATGGGCAGTGGAATGAATCAGGCATTTGAGTTTTACTCAAGCCTAATAAATGATTTGGGGGATTTGGACCCCTGGATTGCTCTAACTTGGATGGGGACTGGAAGTCCTGTGCCAGGAGGAGGTCATAACCTCCAGGAGTATATCTGGTGACTGCAAGGTTGCGAATTTCAGATCTTTGAGGTCTCGTGATCCTCAACTTGACGGTAGGAAGTGTAGTTTTGAAGTGATTGATACCCACAATCGTGACTAGTTTACGTCTGTTGATGATAGCTCCATGGGGAACTTTGTCTTCCCTTATGAGGGACATTTGTGTGCCAGAATCATCAAATGCTTTGACCTAGCTGGCGGGGCACCTACCTCAGGGAAGTGCCACATAAATGGGACCCTGGGCTGGAGGACCTAAAGCGGTTGGATCGGTGACTGCCAAGGCGACGGCAGGTGTACTAGATTTATTGTTATTAGGGCATTTTGTCCATTGGGCAGAGTGGCCATAGACCTTGCAAGTGGGGCAATAAGTCCGGCTATAATCTTTACTTGGACCTGTCCCATACGAGGGAGCTGGCCCTTTAGCCTTCATCCACAACCCAGGTGTGGCTCGGGATGTTGTCCTGTTTGAGGACGTAGAGGGGCTTTCTGGTTGATTTTCAGCCTTCAGGCGTCACTGGGGAGTTGGTCGAGGCAGGTGAGGAGGGATATAGTTTTTCGGCCACGGGAACTATGATGGGGATGATGCATATCCCATATGTTAGCCCAACGGCAGCACTCGACCACTGTCTTAGGCAAGAGCTGGCAGGGCATAAAATAAGAAGTCCTCAAGCTGGAAAAGTTCGAGGACTTCCTCCACACTAGTTTCTTTCAGCAATTCTAGCCATCATTTTAGGGCCTGGGTCTTTTTGAAGATCCACTCCAGACTAGGTTGTCCTGATTCCTTGGGCATATTTCTCCACGTTTACCTCCAAAGGTTGGGAGTTATTTCAAAAGCCTTTATAATGGCTTGGCGGGCAAGGTCAAGGTTTCCTTGATCCTTAGGAAGGAGAGCATTGAATGCAATAGCACCCTTTCCTTTATGGTGCCATCCTAAGATCAGAGAAATTTCTTCAGTAGAGGGCTGATAGGTCGTCAGGACCTATTCAACATGGTCGAGCTTCAGGCTCGGCTTTGTCCCATTTTCTTATGAGGGTGCCTACACTGCTGAGGGTTGAGCGAGGAGAGGATGTTGATGTGTTGCACTTGTTGTGAGCTGCCATTGCAAGCTGATGAGCACTTTCCTTCTCCCTCTCCTGTCTGTCTGTCTCTTCTCGTTTCTCCTAGTTATTCTTTCTATCTCCTTCTCCTGTCTTTTGCCTCTTCTTATTTCTGAAGATTCTTTCTTTCTCCTTTTCATGTCTTTCAGCTTCTTCCTCGTTTCTCCTGAGTTATTATTTCTTTCTCTTTCTCCTGTCTTTCTGCCTCTTATCGTTTCTCCTGGGCCCTTCTCTCTGCCTCTTCTCATTTCAAAATTCTTTCTTTCTCCCTCTCCTGCTTTTTCTCCCTCTTCTCATTTCTCCTGGGCTATTCTTTCTTTCTCCTTCTGTCTTTCTGCCTCTTCTCATTTCTCCTGGGCTATTCTTTCTTTCTCCTTCTCCTGTCTTTCTGCTTCTTCAAGTTTCTCCTGAGTTATTAATTTCTCCTTCTCCTGTCTTTCTGCCTCTTCTCGTTTCTCCTGGGCCCTTCTCTCTGCGTCTTCTTATTTCTCCTGGGCTATTCTTTCTTTCTCCCTCTCCTGCTTTTCTCCCTCTTCTCATTTCTCCTGGGCTATTCTTTCTTTCTCCTTCTGTCTTTCTGCCTCTTCTCATTTCTCCTGGGCTATTCTTTCTTTCTCCTTCTCCTGTCTTTCTGCTTCTTCTCGTTTCTCCTGAGTTATTATTTCTTTCTCCTTCTCCTGTCTTTCTGCCTCTTCTCGTTTCTCCTGGGCCCTTCTCTCTGCCTCTTCTCATTTCTCCTGGGCTATTCTTTCTTTCTCCCTCTCCTGCTTTTCTCCCTCTTCTCATTTCTCCTGGGCTATTCTTTCTTTCTCCTTCTGTCTTGCTGCCTCTTCTCGTTTCTCCTGGGCTATTCTTTCTTTCTCCTTCTATCTTTCTGCCTCTTCTCGTTTCTCCTGGGCTATTCTTTCTTTCTCCCTCTCCTGCCTTTCTGCCTCTTCTCGTTTCTCCTGGGCTATTCTTTCTTTCTCCTTCTGTCTTTCTGCCTCTTCACTTTTCTGCAGGGCTATTCTTTCTTTCTCCTTCTCCTGTCTTTCTGCCTCTTCCCGTTTCTCCTGGGCCTTCTTTCTGCCTCTTCTCATTTCTCTTGAGCTATTCTTTCTTTCTCCTTACCCTGCCTTTCTTCCTCTTCTCGTTTCTCCTGAGTTATTCTTTCTTTCTCCTTTTCCTATCTTTCTGCCTCTTCTTGTTTCTCCTGGGTTATTCTTTCTTTCTCCTTCTCCTATCTTTCTGCCTCTCTTTCTGCCTTGGCATCATCTACTCTCTCTTAGACCCAATCCCTCGGTGCTTGTCCTGATAGTCCCATGTCCTTTCCAGAGGACATGTAGAATTTGAAGTCCTCATTTTGCTGGGCTCTGGAGATTCCAGACATCTTGAAATAATGAGTATATGGGCTGCACCCAATAGAAAATCAATATGTCTGAAAAACTCAGGTTGTCTCTGAAGGCTCAGGGTGTCCCGAAGGACTCGGGGTGTCTCAACAAAAGACTCAAGGTGTCCCGAAGGACTCAGGGTGAATCAAAAGACTCAGGGTGCACCAAAGGAATCAGGGTGTCTCGAAGGACTCAAGGTGTCCGAAAGGACTCAGGGTGTCTCGAAAGACTCAGGGTGTCCCAAAGTACTCAGGGTGTCTTGAAAGATTCAGGGTGTCCCAAAGGACCCAGTGTGTCTCAAAAGACTCAAGGTGTCCCAAAGGACTTAGGTTGTCTCGAAAGACTCAGGGTGTCCCAAAGGAATTTTGGTGTCCCAAAGGACTCAGGTGTCTGAATACACTCAAATTTTCTGAAAAGACTGAAATTTCAGGTGTCTGAAAAGACTCAGTTGTTCAGAAGGAAAATAAAAGGATATGTCTGAATAAGACAAATTTCAGGATGTCTGAAGAGACTGTTATTTCATATGTCTGAATAAGACAAATTGTCAGTATGTCTGGAAGACTTAGTTAAAATTTAATACTTCTGAAGAAGACAAATCTGAAACACTCAATTGTTCAGAGTGAATGAAGATTAGTTTGTCTGAATAAGATAAATAAATAAGACAAATATGTCTGAGTAAGAAACCTAAGGGTGTCTGAAAGACTGTTAAAATTTAATATGTCTGAATAAGAAAAATAACAGTGAGAAATTTATATGTTTGAGTAAGACAAAATTCAGGGCATTTGTTAATATGTCTGAATAGACTTAGTGGTTCTTAATGAACGAAAAATTATCCCAAGCTAAAGTAAGCTTTTTTGTATATTTTATTTTGTGGAGAGATGCTGCAGAGCTAATAAAACAAAAAGCTTACTGTGTTATACACTTATGGTGTGTAAAGGAAATTTTTCTTGCTCTGTTACATAATTTTAAATGTGCCGTAATGAAAACAGTACATCGATCCTATCGAATTTTAAGATCTCCAACGCACGAGGGTGAGAGAGAGAGAAAAAAAAAGAATTGCTTAATCTCATAACATGCACGGAGGCAGTGCGGACGTGCTTGGGGAGGGAACAAATTGTTTACTTCTGGTCACATAACGTCTGCCATCAATGGGCGAGTCAGGCGGGTGGTGGGGTGGGGGGTCTCATGACCATGTGTCGGCCTTTCTACCTGGCCTACAATTTTGTAATAAATGAATGAGGGAAATTTCGCAAAGCTTATTGCCTTCAAAAATGCGGCGAGGTGTACGGAGATATAAAAAAAAAACTAGCTAGTGAAAGAATGGGTTTATATATGCGCACTGTGTGCGGTATTACAACAATGGAATTTCTAATAGAACTCACAAATCAATGATGGCGGACAGTTATGGATAGACCGACGTGGCCTGGAATTGAAAATTCCGTGTCAGAATTTATTTTGATTCCTAAATACTTCCTAGCTTTTCCTATCAATCAAGCGATGAGAGAGAGAGAGAGAGAGAGAGAGAGAGAGAGAGAGAGAGAGAGAGAGAGAGAGAGAGAGAGAGAGATAATAAATCCAGCGATGCGAAAATAGCTGGGGTCAAAGCCTTGGTGGTCGCCTACAGTGTGCCTATCTGCTAATTCGGGACCTTCAAATTGTCCTTCACATGTGGAAGAAGGAATAGGGCTTTATTCCTTTTATTATCTCTTTGACTGAGTTGTTCCATAGCTTCCTATTCATAAAACAAGCAGCTAAAATGCAAGAGCACAAAATTCTTGTGGAAGTGTTAACATGCTCTCTCTTCTCATGAACTGATTTGGCATGCACTTGGTCTATCAATTACCTAACACTGATTGCAGTCACTTTTCGCACCTAGCATAAACTTTAAAATATTTTGACACATACTTACGCTGTGAACTGGCTCTTCTCATGTGCTTAAAATGGAGGGGGTATGATATGAAAATCGTCTCCAGTTATGTAGACCAGCTAGCAATTGCTATTCTACTGATAATTGCAAGGCAATCGGATCCTTGGCAAGGTAGACAGTTGCTACAAATGTCCAGGGCATACTTACTTGAACCTGGGCTGCAACGGATACACAGGGGAGTTCCTTTTATTTACTACACATCTGACTCAATATTAGGATAATTCGTATAAAAAAACAAAGGAAATCTATGGCTTAGGGTCTTCTTCGTGTGAGGGGATTACGTAATCTCAAGGATTCTCCTATGCCTGCTAAAATAATGAATCCTACACAATGAATATGCTACGCTGACGATATCATCGTAACAGGGAACATCGCAGTGGAAAGGGGAACTGCACATGGATCTGCCAAGAGATTTCACAGTCGAGCCTATCTGCAAATATATGCAAGACGGTTACTTGCAATAATGGTAGGATGCACAAAGGGAAATTCAGGAATGCACTAATGGTGCCAGATAACTCAGTTCAACACTAATGCATAATTACATTAACACTGAATACTCCAACAAAAGTTACTGAGGGTGATCACAGAATGGAAAAATAAAAGAAACATTTGACAGGAATCGTGACTGGCTAAAAAGGACCTTACTCCGGCACATTACCTTAGTCAAGATGACGATGTCCTCGTTAATAGGGCTCTAGCAATGGAGGAGGGAATTATAATGCCACTACAAAGTACACTGGCTGATTCGAGCCCTGGGGTGGAAATACGTGGTTCAGAAGGACAGGCAAGGCAAGGACATCTCTCCTCGGTTCATGTTCTAAGCGTTCTCTCTCGATTTCTGTTGCAGCGCCTATTTATAGCCTTCGAGGATTACCCTACGCGTCTCTTCCAGATGGCACAGAGGTTAATTTTCGTCACGTTTTCTATGTTGACCGCATAGTATCAGTCAATCCATGTGGAGGGTTCAGAATGGAGAGGGGGGGCGGGGGGGTGGCTAACTTTCTCTTTTGGCTCCTCCCTTGCTGTGCTGGACACAGGGGTACCTAGAATTAGGCCTAAAGGCAGTCACTTTGAACAGAAAGAGAGGGTTTAGGCTTATCCATTTTGGGGAATGAAAGAGAGAGTTTATGAAGGGGCAAGTTGAAACCTCAGTTGTAATAATTAAGGAGGGAAATTAATTTTGTTTCTTTCTCAGTTACTTTGCAAATGTAAAAACGGGTGAGGTTACGAGAAAATGGCCCCAGTCATTGCAATATATATTTATATATGTATATTCATGAAGCTACAAATGTCGTTTAATATCAAATTCATGCTACTTCAGGAATATCCCCGATGGGGAATTATCACCGAAGGGGAATTTATAAGTGATAAATGGATCAGTACTGCCAGGTCTCGACCCCTCAGTTACCATCCAACAACTCCAGTCGACGGTGAATTTGATATTAAACAACATTTGTAGCTTCTTGAACGTATATAAATCACGGTGTGATAAAAATTTCATAATAAGAGCTGCGTGTTCCAAATATACCAATGAGCTGCCATGGTGGAGGTGGGTTAATGCCGAAGCTAAGTATAATTTCCCTGCTCTCGACGGGTAAACAAGTACACCATATTCGGCATTAACTTATACCTCTATTGATGGCTCAGCGGGTAGACCATCAACTGGAGTTGTTGGAAGGTAATTGTATCGAGTTGTCGAGACTTGGCAGTACCAATCCATTTATCACTTATAAATTCCCCTACGGTGATAATTCCCCATCGAGGATATTCCTTAGTACCGTGAATTTGATATAAAACAACATTTGTAGCTTCATGAGTGTATATAAATCACGGTGTGATAAAATCTCACATATACACACACACACTCACTCATATATATATATATATATATATATATATATATATATATATATATATATATATATATATATATATATATATATATATATATATATATATATATATATATATATATATATATATGTATATATATATATATATATATATATATATATATATATATATATATATATATATATATATATATATATATATATATATATATATATATATATATATATATATATATATATATATATATATATATAGAGAGAGAGAGAGAGAGAGAGAGAGAGAGAGAGAGAGAGAGAGAGAGAGAGAGAGAGAAAACTCAAGTAAAAAATGAAGGTAACGAAGAGGTAATAAAGTTTTTCGAGCTAGGCAGACAACTATATCCTAAATTAACTTTTGTATCAGCGTAAGCTATGGTGTCATCAAGCAAGAATTTTGGTTAGGAAATCTGTTTACACAGCGATTTCGGATCTTATTTCCTTAATTATTTATTCACTTTGTCTCTCCTTTTGAGACTTGAAGAATCTGCTGAGAGTCCTTATATTCAACAATAAATCAAAACGTTATATATCTGCATATTTTACACAGAAAGAGACACGTGTCAGTTACAACTTCCCGTATTGCGTTCAGAAGCATCAGGATCCAGTAACTAGTTCATGCTACGAATCGTTCACTGAACTGTTCCTGGAAATAAAATTTGCCTCCGTTGGCCTAAGCAGTGAATAGGGTAACTGGTTGTTAGTAGACTATTTTGGATAACAACCATCGGGAAGAGACAAAGACCTGAGCTATCCGTCCCCCGTCAAAATGTACTCCATCATATGATTAGATACAAATGGTCTCCACGAGGCAAACAGTCTACTAGAATGAAAATAATGAGATTTTGTGACCTATCTTTTCAGAATTTCGATATTGTTATTAACCACTGTCTTCACCCTTCTATCATTTAACACTTAACTTATAATAACCTTTCTTTAATGATTCTTGATCGTTACTTGATCTGGTTTTTAACCCATTTTTTTAAGACAATTTTTACTTAAAAACTTCCCCTTTTCCAGTGGTTTTTTTTTTTTTTAATGTTACAGCTATACGTTATCCTTCTTTACATTATATATTTTCGTTTCATGCAGAGCAGTGCTAGCTATTGCGTTTTAAACTGTGAGTGAGAGAGAGAAAGAGAAAAAGAATCAATGTAA
>NC_089786.1:31324605-31334605 GCF_040412425.1 Macrobrachium rosenbergii
TCTTCTACCTCCTCACAAATGTCATCCATCCATTTCTCCTTTGCCCTTGTTCATTCCCCTCTTAATAGTTCTATCCAGAGCTCTATATCTATCTTCATTTTTACCCTTCTGTAGCCTTCTTTCATCCATCATTATCAAGATATCTTCTGTCATCCATTCTCTCCGAGCTCTCCTTTCTGTTGATGGTATTATTTCATTACCTTCTCTTATTGCATTTTCCATATTTTGCCACTTTTGCTGAGGATGTTGGAGCACTGGGTCTTCCTCCTTAAGCTGGTCATATCTATTTCTTACAATTATATTATATTGGTTCTTCATTTCCTCTGTTTTCAATAATTTCAGTTGCCTCTTTGATTTAGGTGTACTCTTCCTCTGATTTTTTCAACTTCACCATCACTGTTGCTACAACTGGTACATGGTCACTATTACAATCGGCTCCTGGGTAGGTTTTCACTTGCTTGACAGAGTTCCTAAATCTTTTATTGATGGTTAGAAAGTCTATTTGGTTTCTAACTCTGTCACCAGGGCTTTTCCATGTCCAGAGATGTCTTGGTGGTGCTTAAACCAGGTGTTTGATATAATCTGTTCTCTCTCTAAGCACCAGTCTACAAATCTGTTTCCTCTCTCATTTCTTCTACCTAATCCAAAAGGCCCAACAATATCTGTTGTTCTTCCTTGTCCCACCTTCGCATTGAGGTCACCAATAACCATAATTACTTCATGCTCTTTGCACTGCTCTCTTGCCTGATTTAACTCTAGATAAAATTGATCAACATCCTCTTCATCACGTTCAGATGTAGGTGCATATACTTGTATTATGCATATATTGAATGGTGTGGCTTTATACGCACCAACAAAATCCTGTCAGATACAGCCCAATAGCCTATCAAACATGGTTTCACAGATTTCTCTAGAATCACACCAACACCTCTCTCAGCACCCTGGCCTCCCGAGTATATGAAGGTTCCTCCTGTTGAAGTTGGAGAACATCCTACTCCCTGGCCATCTAACCTCACTAAGCCCTAATACTTGTAGCTTCATTCTTTCCATTTCTCTCTCTACATTCATTTTTCTTTCCAGCCTGATATAATGTTCTAACATTCCAAGTAGCTATCCTTATTTTCCTTGTTTTCTGTTGTCTTTGGGTTGTTATTACATTTCTTTCTTTTCTTTTTGGGGCAGTAGCTTGATGACGGTCAAATGCCACCTGCACCACATGACTAGTTTGACGGGGCGAGAGAGACAACCACATCATCCATTCTGACATAGTTCCCACTAACGCCGTTCATCTGTAATCTTCTTTGTGACGTAGCCATGATTATTCTTGGAGGTTATACATGGTGAGGTCTCCAGTTCTCTTCCATGCTATGGTTATAAGCCATAGACCTAGCCTTTACCTAAAAAGGTTGACCATACAAGGCAGTAGGGGTTTTAAATTGGGAGTTTTCCTTCTCCTTAGCCTTTAACTAAAAAGGTTATCCACAAGGCAGAGGAGCTGTACCCTAGCAAGGGAGGTTTACAGGTACTACACCTTTCCCAAGGGTGACCTGGAGGTAGTTGCAATTCAAGGTAACCTCATTATGTCCTTTAGCAAAGCTTTGCAACCGGATACAGTTTAGCCTCATATCCAGGAGGACATAAATATATATATATATATATATATATATATATATATATATATATATATATATATATATATATATATATATATATATATATATATATATATATATATATATATTATATATATATATATCCACACATATAAAATGGATATAAATAGACAGGTATCAATAATAGATTAGGAAACCTAAAATGATAATATGTGTAATAAACCGTCGTTTGCGGAGAATTTCACTAACACGAGAGCACTCAAAATTTCTCTCTGCTTAATAATCCGGTATTATGAATTAAATCCTCCATGAAGACCCCCAAATACTCAGTCATTGCAATCTCTCAGATTTTAATTTTTGTTTAACGAGAGTATTTACATATTCAGGAGGTGGCCGAATAGAAATATTATTTTTCTAGACAGGAAAGGTAGTCAGGAGCATTGCCATTTGGTATCTCGCTTACATACTGTATGACGGATTCTTATAAGCAATTTCTCAAACATTATCTACAAGGAAATCCATTTCAGGAGAGGGGAATGATGTGTGTCCATTTCATCAAAAAAATAATCTTGATTCTATTTCCATTAGTAATTAATTATAGAGAACAAGACTAAAGCATTCAGCATCTAACCCTTCAGAAGGAGAGTATACACCACATATACAGTATATATATATATATATATATATATATATATATATATATATATATATATATATATATATATATATATATATATATATATATATATATATATATATATATATATATATATATATATATATATATATATATATATATATATATATATATATATATATATATATATATATATATATATATATATATATATATATATATATATATATATATATATATATATATATATGTATATATATATATTATATGTATGTATATATATATATATATATATATATATATATATATATATATATATATATATATATATATATATATATATATATATATATATATATATATATATATACATATACTGTATATACACTGCATATATAACGTTAATTTGTACTTATATGTCAATAGAATATGAACTGCACACACACAAGCCATAAACATGCTTAATAAGTGGTCAGGTAATAAAAAGGTTGATATGTCAAAAATGGGAGAAACCTTCAACTACGAATGGCCTTGTAAGACAATTCGCTCGGCCTTCCCCACTCGACAGAAATATTGCAAGAGAGGAACGATGCAGTAGCGTAGAAAGGAAGCAATCGCTCTGGAAAAATGGGGAAAATGTTCCCGCAAGAAATAATGCGATAAACGAAATTCATTATGAAATAGTTGAGATTCAAAATTAGGTGATGAGAGAAAAAGTATATCTTAGTTTAACCAGACCACTGAGCTGATTAACAGCTCTCCTAGGGCTGGCCCGAAGGATTAGACTTGTTTTACGTGGCTAAGAACCAACTGGTTACCTAGCAACGGGACCTACAGCTTATTGTGGAATCCAAACCACATTATAGCGAGAAGTGAATTTCTATCACCAAAAATAAATTCCTCTTATTCTTCATTAGCTGGTTGGAGATTCGAACTCGCGCCAAGCAGAGTGGCAGCTGAAAACACAACCCACTCTCCCAACGAGGAACTAGGTGATGGGAGACGAAGAAAGGAAATAATTACGGAAAAAATCAATATATGAGAATTTATGGGTTTATTGAAGAAGTTGTCACGGAAATAGAAAGGTTAGAGAATTTGTCCTGGGAAGAAGAGCGATAACAAAGTCGATACCAGAAAGTGATATTAGCAGAGATAAAAGCGAAATGAGTAGATATAATGATAAAACTGAAAAGATATAAAGCGATTTACTTTAAAATGATACGAAAAAAAATATTTTCGAAATAAAACTCAGGAATGAAATCCAGATAATTAACATCAGGTAAGCCAGGGTGAAGAAAGAATCAGGGAAAAGGGTAATTAAAGGGTTAAAGTGAACGTAAGATGTGAGATAGAAAAGGAAACGGCAGTAAATTAAGGAGAATGGCAGTTATAAAGTAAGTGAAGATAGAAGAAGCTAAAGAAGAAATTAGAGGAAGCTAAAGAAGAAACGTAATAATTGGGGTAATTATTAGAAATATTGATTACATACTCAAAGTAATGTCATCAAAATTCTGAGATGACTTGCGAGTAACTTGTACGTAAGGATTGGCTTCTTGATAATCATTATTTTTTCTATTAATTTCTATTTATTCTTTCATTTTATTTTTTTATCTATGAATTATTAATTTCTGTTTTAGTGCATTAAATCGTTTTGCATTCCTGAGTAAACAGTTAATAAAAGCTGAAAACCTTGCATGCTGACCTATCTTATTTGACTTCACAATTACGGATCACTTTGAACAAGTAAAATATGCGTCGAAGATTCTTCGGCGCAGTCGAGTTTTCTGTACAGCGTATATACAATGACACCAAAAATAGATCTACCTTTAGGTAGTCTCCGTATATTGCCATATGAGCCGTGGTCCATGAATCTTTAACCACGGTCCGGTGGTGGCCTTTCGTATATCGTTGCCAGATGCACGATTATGGCTAAATAGGATCCCTCTGAAATGAGAGATATGCACATTATACGCCAGTAATGAAATAGACAAAGGAATAATGAATTCGAGGCTGCACTGAGGGTGCCAAAGGAGTGATAAGACTTAATACTGCCGATGCAAGAGGCGCACGGACATTAGACAAAGGTGCTTTCTGGCTTTTTTTTAGAAAACAAATATTACGTTTTTTTTTTGACTGAAATGGGCTCTTCCAGGGCACTTTACCATTTTAGCAGATTTTCCAGGGCGCGTAGAAGGCGGTCCGTGGATGACTTCGATTTCCGAGGGCGAGTTTCTTCCACGTGGTGAGATGCAAGGGCTTTCGTAAAGGGGCAAGGCGATGGGGACTCCTCGAAACTCCAGCAATGGCGTGTGGGCTCGAGGCAGGCCAACGATAAAAGCGAACACTTGGAATCCGGTCGAAGGGCACGAGGAAAAGTATACTTTGGAAAGGGCCACGTGGTTAGGCTGCAAAGGGCATCGATGGGGCCAGGTGTTGGGGACGTCAAACCATATCTTCCAGCCAGCGTGTGTGTCGAGACCTCGTGGGCTTTTTTGCTTATCCTCCTATGGGGCAGGGGTGTCCAACACAGGGTTTTGACTCATTGTACCTGCTTCGTTCAGGAGAGGCTTTGCCTGTAAGAAAAACGCCCAAGACAGAGTTAACTTTTTTTTCTGATAGGAAAGTTCTTTATCAAAAAGGGAGCAGCGTTAATCTTTTAAACCATTGTTTTTTCTGACTTTTTCTAAATCGATAGACAGATGGTCTATCGATCATCGACTAGCAGTAAATGAAACACAACAGAACAACCAACAACAACAAAGGAGGGGGGGGGGCAATTTGCTCGAATTCTTCTAATCATAATAATATATATATATATATATATTATATATATATATATATATATATATATATATATTTTATATATATATATATATATATATATATATATATATATATATATATATATATATATATATATATATATATATATATATATATATATATATATATATATATATATATATATATATATATATATATATATATATATATATTTATATATATATATATATATATATATATATATATATATATATATATATATATATATGCCAAATAATATCCATTTTATATATATGTTATATATATATATATATATATATATAATATATATATATATATATATATATATATATATATATATATATATATATATATATATATATATCTATCTCAGGTTGAAAGGTAAAGGCATCATGTCTCTTACAAGAACAAGTTTATCGGCCAACGTTTCACATCACATGATGCATCCTCAAGGCTGGAAATTACAGATGATAAATCTTAAAATGTCACTTCCACAATGGGAAAAGTATTCTTAAAAAATTTTTAAAATTTACAACTACAAAAAAATTAAAACAAGAACTTGAAAGGAACACCTACCAAGGCAAGAGCTAAAAAGTGACTAGAAAGACAGGGAGGAAATAAACAAACGAAAGAAACCTATAACGAACGTGGAGAGTAAACAAACAGGCAGTTATGCTATAAACAGTTGTCTGGACGACGATTGGGTGTTTTAATGTTGGTACATTAGTTTTTAAAAGCGACTCAACACCATCAACTCGTCTTCCTTACGGGCAGATCCAATAATTTTAAAATCATTAATATCCAAGCGGGTTTTACAAATCTTGGAATGATTCCAACATTGGATAATTCGGGATTGGACAATGTGCAACCCGTCCTGAAGCTGACACCTTGGTGGGAGCAGTAAACGGACCTTGAGAAGCCTCCCTAGTACATCCAACGTAGGTTCCCAGACTACATCTGGGACAGGTATATTTATAGATAATGTTGGATGTCAAGGAAGGACTCAGTCTGTCCTTCACTCTGAAAAAGAACGGATATTTAGGGTTTCGTGGAATCTTTTCAGATTTACAGCTGGCAATTCATGATGAATTAAATTCATACATTTCTTTTTAAAACTTTTGTCATGAAGGAAAGGAATAAAAACCAAAAAATGGAACAACCTATTCCCACATATATGCGTTCCCAAATTATGTATTTATGCTAAGTTCCCTTTCCTTCATGACAAAAGTTTTAAAAAGAAATGTATGAATTTAATTCATCATGAATTGCCAGCTGTAAATCTGAAGTTGATTCCACGAAACCCTCTAAATATCCGTTCTTTTTCAGAGTGAAGGACAGACTGAGTCCTTATTTGACATCCAACATTATCTATAAAAATATACCTGTCCCAGATATAGTCTGGGAACCTACGTTGATGTACTAGGAGGCTTCTCTTGTCCGTTTCTGCTCCCCACCAATATATATCATATATATATACGGGTTGCACATTGTCCAATCCTGAATTATCCAATGTTCGGAATCATTCAAGATTTGTGGTACCCGCTTGATATTAATGATTTTAAAATTATTGGATCTGCCCGTAGGACGGCGAGTTGATGGTGTTGGAGTCGCTTTTATAAAACTAATGTACCAACACTAAACACCCAATCGTCGTCCAGACAACTGTTTATAGCATAACTGCCTGTTTGTTTACTCTCCAATTCGTTATAGGTTTCTTTCGTTTATTTATTTCCTCCCTGTCTTTCTAGTCACTATTTAGCTCTTGCCTTGGTAGGTGTTCCTTTCAAGTTCTTGTTTTAATTTTTTTGTAGTTGTAAATTTTTAAAAATTTTTAAAGAAGCTTTATAAATGGAAGTGATATTTTAAGTATTTATTGTCTGTAATTTCCAGCCTTGAGGATGCATCATGTGATGTTAAACGTTGGCCGAATAAACTTGTTCTTGTAAGAGACATGCGTGCCTTTACCTCTTCAACCTGAGATGTTTGTCGGGTCTGTTTCCCCTGCGATTCTTATATATATATATATATATATATATATATATATATATATATATATATATATATATATATATATATATATATATATATATATATATATATATATATATATATATATATATATATATATATATATATATATTTAGTAATATTCTATTGACAGTTTTTAATAAAATATTTTACAAACAGCTTTTAGTTAGTTCTAAATAGTCTAAATAAATATGACAATGCAATAGAAAGTTTTGGATTAACAAATAAAAAGAAAATTTTAATCAGCTTTTATGGTCTCTAGAAGAGTGCTTATGCGAAACAATAATATATTTTCTCTTAAAAAAATGAAAGTTGGTGTCTTTCCAGATTGAGGTTCCTCAGACCTAAACACTCTCTCGAGACAATAGGGAATATCTAGCTTTGAACATGTAAAAAAAAGGAAGCCATTTCTAAAATATAAAGAACTGAAGGATGGGGAAGTTAGTTTTACATTTCTATTTTACTTTTTCATCTTTCTCCTCTTCCAAATATCGTGATTCCTTTTCGCGCTTCCGTTATCCGTCTTCAGGAAGAATGAAAGTAATAGTCCCCTCCTTGATTTGACTGCTGGCCGACTAACGACTCGGCTACAAGAGCGAAAAAATATGGTGCAACTCAGCCCAGGCATCAATGGAAAGACTGTCATCCTTACGGCCCTCCGCATAAAAAGACCTACACAGAACTAGTACGGACCCTTAAACCCTAAAGGTTAATTCACCTAAAAATAATGTTTTACTTTGTTCAGAAAAGTCAGCGGTGTGCAATTAGTCCTGTGACATCACAATAGAAAAATCTGAAGTCAGAGTTAAAGTGGAACTTTTTGGGATACTAGGAATTTTTTGATACTCTTAGGAGAGAGAAATATTATAAATAAACTGCCGTTTATATAGATCTTTGTGAGTCAAGGGCTTTATCGCATTTTCAATTAAATTAGAATTTCTCATTCCAGGTTATGAAATCGAATCTTTATTTACAGAGGTTGGATATGGCAAAGATTTTGCAAGTATGATATTGATTTATGTATGTAGAAAAATAAATTCAAAATCTATCTTGTATGAAGAACTAAGCTTTTGTTTTTCGTAAGTATGGGTTTGGTTTGAATATTTTTGATAATAAATAATGAATTAGAAACAGGTAATATATTTTTTTTTCCAAAAATATAAAACAACTCGGTAAATATTTATTCTATATGAAACATTTTATTATCCACGTACATTTAAAAATATATTACGTGAAATCATTGTGATAACCAAATGGCAGTGAAACTGTTTAATATAATGACATTACAATCATAAATCCAAAGTACATTATAAGCTTATGATATTCCTTGCGACTCTTGACGTACAAATGACTTTTTTGCGCACAGGTTTATGTTAGAGTGCCCCGTAGCGGGGTAGTGCCGTCAGTGCACCTCATGCGGTGCACTGTAGGCATTGCTTAAGGTTCTTTGCAGCGTGCTTTCGGCTCCTAGCTGCAACCCCTTTCGTTCCTTTTACTGCACCTCTTTTCATATTCTCTTTCTTCAGTCTTACTTTCCACCCTCTCCTAACAATTATTTCATCGTGCAACTGAGAGGTTTTCCTCCTGTTACACCTTTCAAACCTTTTACTGTCAATTTCCGTTTCAGCAATGAACGACCTCATAGGACCCAGTGCTTGGCCTTTGGCCTAAACTCTATACTCAGTTCAACTATGTTAGAGTACTGTGGCAGGAACCAGGCACCAGGCGGTACAGGTGCTCACTTTTGTAGAGATGGCCTCGGCCGTGAGTTTGAAGATACGTGCGTATATATTCCGAATTCCCTAAGTGCAATGTCAGACTTAATCATGCAAAGCAAAGGAATGGTGAAACTCACAGAAACAATGAAAACTTGTTAGGAAATGGGGCAGTTATAAACTTTGGTATTGCATCACAATATCGAACGTGTGATTGTTGCTGCTTTTCGAGTACGACACGGGTCCTGACTGCATATGAATGAATGAATGAATGGAATTATTGTTGTTCATGACTCTGTGTAGTTTTTATAGCAAAAAATCAGGTGAATTAAAAATTTAATTTGCCTGGCACTGCTCGTGGTAAGCTCAACACCAATAGAAACAAGTCTTCTGGAATAGGTAAAGAATTGCATGATTATATAATGAAAGACCTTATTATCAATGCGGTAGCTAAATAAAACGCACACATGAGATGAACAAGAAATAAGTAAAAACGACTTAATTAATAATGAATAATAAGTACTTTAAAGGATAAAATTAAGCGAAAAAGTTACGGATAGAAAAGTTAATAGTTACAACGCTTTATACTAACATTTTTGCGTAAATGGACGTGAGCATGTGCCTATTCATTCCTCATGTGGAGGACAGCCGGATAACAATTATCGATTTCTAATCCTGACTCAAGTCTCGTCTCGTGACGTCTGAATCCTTTCACGATATATCGACTAAGATCTCCACTTTCGTCTGAGACGTGATCTGGGATTTCCTCGTTAGATTGTTATTGGCTTCTCTCTTCAGATGGAGTAGCTGAGCTGATTCCGCCGATACCGGATTTGCTTTGAGAGGCCGGGAGGGAGGCAAGTGGGTAACGATTGCTGAGAGATATGAAGACAGACTGAACTCTCTCTCTCTCTCTCTCTCTCTCTCTCTCTCTCTCTCTCTCTCTCTCTCTCACACACACACACACGCATTTCATTCTGTAGTTCTGGCACTGAGCATATCTTGCTAAATTAGAGCCATTTACTCTGTCAGTACAAAATGGTTTATGTCAGATCTCTCTCTCTCTCTCTCTCTCTCTCTCTCTCTCTCTCTCTCTCTCTCTCTCTCTCTGAAATAATGCAGACAACAACAGCGTTACAGCCCTATACATTTTATTTTCGTATTGACACCGTTGCACAGTGTCGATGCGTGTGTATACCTGG
>NC_089786.1:31339605-31442105 GCF_040412425.1 Macrobrachium rosenbergii
GTCTTCAAGCAGCAGATTGTGGTTAGTTGTGTCAAATGCTGCACTTAGGCAGGATGCCACATTTTCCATTTGTTATAATTTCTACCATATCATTTATAATTGCACACAATGTAGTCTCTGTTGAGTGGTTTTTTCTGCATGCTGACTGCTCATCAGGTATAATGTTGAGTTGCTTCAAGTGTTTCCATGTTTGTTTGTGAACATCCGTTTCCATAAGTTTTGATAAGTACGATAGGTTCGATATTGGTCTATAGAAGCTTAGATTTTTTTATCACCTTTTCCTTTATAGGCCGGCTTTATGCAAGCAAGATTTTCGCTATTTGGGAAAGATGCCTGTGCTAGACTCATGTTGACAATATAGCTCCTGCAACTGATAAAAGTTTTTTGCCTCTTTTATCACTTATGGGAAACGGGTCATTTTCACAATAGGTGTTTTTTACTTTTCTCATCGTTTTGTCAGTCATTCATGTTCAGTTCTTTAAACTTACTGAATCTGCTATTTGTCATTGCGATCACCGGTTGATCAGGAAGGATCTCCTTATCTAAACTACGACAGATTCTTTCAATTTTTTCTTCAAAGCAGTTCACAAAGTTATTGGCCAGGTTTTTGTAGTCACTAGTTACATCAGGTAGAACTCTTTCTTTCTTGAGTCTCAATATTCCGGCTAAATTGGTCATGATTTTTGGGGAGTTTTTTCTCTAACACTCAACATTTTACTGTTATACATTTTCTTGGTTTTCATAATCAAGTCGCTGCAATGATTTCTAGCTGTTTTATACAGTGACCAATTTTCGCTACTTCTTGATTCTTTCGATCTTTTCCATAGACCTTCCATTTTTCTTTTCTTTTTCTTAGCTTCACATAATTCACTGTTAACTCATTTGGAATTTTCTTTAACTATAATTTGCCTTGTTACTTCTGGACATATATCGTTGTAGCTTGACGCCAATATACTTTTGCTACAGGATGTAAAACAGCTTACACATACTTGGACGCCTGTCAAGGTATTCCTCAAATTACACCTGCACTCCTGGCTTGTTTCTCTTATTTTCTTTATACTCTCAACAATAAAGTCATCAGCTTTAAAGTTGGTTTTTTTTCTGTAAGTGATAGTTTTTTTCACTGTGTAACCTTTCCAGATATTTATACAAATGTAACTAGTTTATGTACTGGAACTACCCACGGCGTTCAGGCTCAACTTGTATGTCACTCACAATCTCGTTGTCGGTTTTTTCACAACATTTACTAGGTCGTGGCTTTCAAGTAACTCTCTATATTCTTTGACATATTTGTCATCGTTATCATCCAGATGTAGGTTGAAGTAACCACAAATCAGTATATTTTTGTTATCAGCTAACAAGTCGAGGAAGTCATTGAATTCATCTAGGAATGATCTTGTACTTGTGCTTGGTGGTTTATAAAGTGTTATGATTTGTATGTGTTTGTTTATGTGTGCAATTTTGGTGTTGATGTATTCAAATGTACTGAACACATTTTGGCTCATTATAGATACTTTGTACACTTTTTTGGCAAAGATTCCCACTCCACCACCGTTTTTTTCTCTCGGTACATGGTAAAAGTTGTGAGACCCTGGCGTCATTTCTTTTATTTTAGAATAATCACTTACATTACCGCTTAGCCAAGTCTCCGTTAGCAAGCATACGAGTATATCTACATTGTGATCATTTATAAGATTTCTAATAGTGTTAGTTTTATTTCCTACGGACTGTATGTTTATTAAATTGCACAGAAGATTATTAGCCAAAGGCATGGTCCGTATTTTTTTTCACTTTTGACACATTTTTTATATAATGTGCACTTATTGCCATCATATGTTTTCTTTACACAAGTTTTACACTTGAAGATGCTGCTAGCATATTCATTTGATTTGTGATTTTCACCAAATCTAGGGCAAGCTTGGTCATATCTACAATCTGTTGCGCTATGACCAAATTCCTGACATTTATAGCATTGTAACAGTTGTATACTTTGCACCGGCTGTACAGTGTACACAATTTGTCACCTCTATCATAGATAGCCTTTCGTTTTTGTGGTGAGAATTTGATGATATAGTGTTTGTATTTGTCATCTGTGGCTATCATTTCCTTTATAACTTTTAGGTCGTCATTTTCAGAAATGAGGCTACCTATCCATGGATTTTTCTTTACAATGTTATCGACAATGCCATCTTCATCCTTCGGGACATAGATTACTTTTATTTTTGGTTTACGTTTACCCTTCTCATTTACTGATATATTGCTGATTTTCTGAATCTCCATTTTTGGCTTTTCTAAATTTTACCCTCTCTGGAAATCTTACAAATAAGTGTCCATCTCTTGTTGTTTTAGCATGTTCAACTGGCGCCGTTATTTTATCCATAATTTGTCTCTTTTCATTTGCTGCTGTGCTCTCTTCGTTTGTAGATTTGATCAGAAGGACTTTTTTTGTCTTTAGTGATTCAGCATAAGTTTTGTCCATGTTTGTCGTGGTCTTTTCATCTTTATAAACACTGTCAATTTTGTTTTGGATTTCATCTATGTTGGTCATTACTTCACTAATTTTCTGAGCCGAATCAAGCTCATGTTCAATGAGTTTTTCGTGTGTTCTTTGTTCAGGCTTCTTGCAGTTATTACAGATGTACAATATGTTATCACTACGAAGTATGGGTGGGTACCTGACCTCGATACCTTAACATTCATAGCGGAACCATACATCACACATTTCACAGCAGGTTCCTTCATCATCTCAACTTCTCCAGAGCAATGTCCGCAGGTTGCTGACTCTCTTGATTTTGGGTTAACTCATCCTTCTCCAGTATTTTATTTAGTGTTCCATCTTTACGTGCTGCTTCGATAATTATGAGATAATGTTCGTATGATAGTTTGATCTTCCCTTTACTTGATTTAATTTCTACAGTATTTATTTTCTCTTTTTCCTTCCTCTCTTGTTTTTCGAATAGGCCCTAATGATTGCTGTTTCATGAGTAATAAAATGAAATTCACGGGGAAGGTTTGGATGAAATTTGGTATTATGATATCTTTTTAAATCCGACTTTCTTGGCATAGAGTGTAACTACAAATAACCTTTATGTATGGTGGCTATTTGCGACTGACAAAGTTCTTCTCTCAGTCACTGAAACTACCGTATTCATTCTTAAGTTGATAACTACAACAAAGCGAACTTAAAGCTATGTCTTTTTGATGTGAGTTTTTTCTTAATTTTTTACTACAAATTGTAATTTTCAAACTGGGTTATGGACATTAATTAACCCTTTCGTAGCGGCAAAAGAGGAGGCATAAGAGGAGGAGCGGGCTGCATCATATGATGATCATTGTTTCGCTCCATGGCAATTTTGAAAGAATTTTGCCGGAAAACGTTCAAATCACTTGAATGGGCATAAATGAGTATATGGCAATACTTGTGCAACACTCACACCTCAGCTCAGGATACGAAGGAGAATAGGCAACTCGAGGTTTCATGGGAGAATGTACAACACATCCCCGCCCCAGTACGTCTCATATTTACCCATAGATATACTCAGGGATTGTTGTTGGCTTTAGTTCCTATCTTTAAGGGCAGTATATCTGCTGTAATTGTAATTTTGCAAGATGAAATACAAAAAAAAAAATTATTAGAAAGAACCTGTATGACTCACTAAACGGTACATCTCCCCATCCCGATACATTCTCGTAGAATATTTGTCCATAAATATACTCAGGGATTGTTACTAATTTTAGTTCTTATCTATTTATTTATGTGAGCTGTAATTGCAATTTTGCAAAAACAGTTAACAAAATTACGGCCCCTTGGAAAGAGTAAAACCAGAAGCAGCGATGACAGCTATTTTTAGTGCAAGAGAGAAACAGAGAACCAGAAGCAGAGAGAGAGAGAGAGAGAGAGAGAGAGAGAGAGAGAGAGAGAGAGAGGAAGGTTACTGGTTACAAAACACCTGAAAGGTCAGCCAAAGTAATGAGAGGGTTGGGAATAATGACTTCAACTTCCCGTGGAAGGTACAGACATTTTTTTCTTTTTTCTGCTTTTATCATGTGCAGTTGCATATCTTTCTCCTTCCAGTGACTTGTCTTTTTTTTTTATATTATCCGTCATTAAAGTTTGCCTGGTTTTGGGGATTGTTAACGTACAATTACCCAGGCCTTTAATTAAGATCATTCAGTGAGTTTATTGAAAATGATGTAGTCCTTAAGTATTGCGCTCGATTGTTTGTGCATGAACTGATAAAAGGCTATATTTCCTACATATAAGAATACTCTTGAATGGCTGTATTATCTTGTACTTCTTCATATAATTTGTAATTGTAACATTACTGGCACCATCATTTTATCAAGATACAAGTAAATAGGTGACAGAGAAAGGAATATTGACAATTATCAGTTAAAAGTATTCGAAGTAGACGACGAATTTCTCAGAGATATAGCGTCAACTGATACTAATTTATATCCCATAGAATCATTTATTCATTTAAAGGTTTACATAATGATATGCCGGTCAACCTTTGATGTTTCCCGTAGGAAGGTAGTGCCGTCAGTGCAACTCACGCCGTGCACTGTAGGCATTGCTTAGGTTCAATGCAACGTTCCTTCGGTTCCTAGCTGCAACCCCTTTCATTCCTTTTACTGTACCTCCATTCATAATCTCTTCCTTCCATCTTGCTGTCCAACAGCTCTTAACATTTGTTTCAAAGCGCAACTCCGAGGTTTTTCCTCATTGTTACACCTTTAAAAACCTTCCTACTCCCAATATCCGTTTCAGCGCTGAGTGACCTCAGTTCCCAGCACTTGGCCTTTGGCCTACATTCTATATTGCATTCCATTCCATTCCACCTTCAATGTTTTAGAAGTTTGTCTCATAATATTGGAGCTGTCATATCTAGAGTAATTTTCTAGATTTTTATTTCACATTTTGCATTTAGATTGACTCATTTTGCTTTCAAACAACCAAATTGCATTAAGGGTTTGAATTTAGGTGTTATCTTTCATCTGGCACTTTTATCATCCAAAACCAGGTTTATAATTTGATGATTTTGATAAAGCATTGATATTGCTGCATCCAATCTTGAAGTATAAAACCTTTTTTTTTATTTTGTGAGAAAAATATGTTGTATTTCACAGGTTATACATTTCAGGTTTTCAGGCACATATAAAAAACTAATATGCTAATCCCGAAAATGTCACAGTGGTCCTTTATCTATGTTGATGCAAGATGAGGCTTCACTGACTGACTGAACTGACAATGTGCTGGTTTTCTTATTCTTTCCGATCTGTGGTTTTGTTTGACGCTGGATCACTGGCTCTTTTGTTATGGAACTGATGCTCAGTCATTTGAGACATCCTTTTTTCCCACTTCATCTGCATTGCACCTCAAGTGTTGCAACTACACTTTACTGGTAGGTGGGTGGTTTTATACATTAATGATTGCATTGTTCTGTTGCTTTTCTTCTACGTTCTTCTCTTCACATGGATAATGGGAAGTTCTTCCAGTGGACTTCGGTCTGTGGTGGCTCACCACTCCTGAATGGTACAAAAAAACGTAGACAGAGGCCTAGCCACTAATGCATAATGCTACATCAGAAGTAATAAACAACAGCTTAGCGAAAAATTGTTCGACAAATCTTATATATTGTGAGTCTCAACTTACTCTCTGCTAACTTTACGGTTTTTTCGTTGGTTAACTGTATAAGGAAAACTACCTAACATTTGAAAATTGTACTATATATGATATTTAGCCCTTTAACAACTATTTTTCCTGTCGGATACTTGTGTAGGGAAACGTCATAATACCACTTATGTTCTTATCCTGTAAAAAACGATCTGCCTGCCCTTCTTTTCAACGACAAAGATAAAAGGAAGGGGGTCCTTACCGTCCTGAAATTGTAGGCAATCGGACAAAGTAAGATACTGAGGAAATCCCGAGATGAATGTCTCCCATACAAATAAAAATGATATCGCCCTACTTCCGGCACGTTGCAGTAGCCGTATTTCAAGAGTTATCGCTCCCTTCAAGTAGCTCAGCTGATATAATGCCTGCTGTAAATAGCTGCAATCAGTCTTAGAAGACAGACTTATGTGCCCGCCAGACGTAGATAATGCTTCTGTAAGTAACAACCGGGCTTTCCTCACTTCCTAATGTCAAAACAGAACTAAGTGAAAAAATAAACGCTGGAAACTTCATAGTGGCCAAACAGAAAAAAGCTTTTTGCTCATTAATAGAAATGTTTTTAGCAGTAGCGTAATTAAATAACTTAACTAATGCTTTCATTGTGACTTTTAACTTGGCTAATGACGAATGTCTATGCATATTGATCTCTTAGTGAATGTGTACAGCAGTTCCGTATTCTGGCAAACAACCGCAGTAGTTCAGTCAACTAGCAGGTAATATCTGATGAGACCGCTCCGTCAGATCTCATGAGGCCACTTTCAGCCAATCATTGAATCAAATGAACCTGTAGAGTCGATTACACCTGGAACCATTCATTCTGATGTCGGCGGATCATGGACCCAAAGTGAAAGTGGGAGGGGGTGGGTTGCCCAGAGGCACAGAGAAGAAAGGGCAAATAAACCCGAAAATTTTATAACCAGATTAGTTCTCCATCTTGCACATATACCACAATGCCCAATTAGAAAGGAAAAATTTTTTGTCTCTGACACTTTTGAAGTTATAGTGAGTGCCTTCACTTGTGTTCTTCCTTATCTTATCTCTCTCTCTCTCTCTCTCTCTCTCTCTCTCTCTCTCTCTCTCTCAGTCACGTGTGTGTGTGTGTGTGTGTGTTTTACTGAATTATGAACAAAGTGGTAGTCTCATCCCTGTCCCATTAATCATAATAGATAAAATGTTGACTGTTAGAGGAACTGTCTAATGCATGTGAAGACCAGAGTAATTACGGCACAATATGAATGTTCAAATGCTGACTATGCAGAGCGATACAACATTAAATTACAGAGATTCGATAAGATCTTATGATCTCCTCAGAGGCATTAAGTAACACTCCGTCTAATTTCAAGCTTTGACCTCATTGCCTACGAGAAATGTTAATTATTGACTCTTGCGCGTCAACTTCTATCTGGTTCAATATTATGCTCCAGCTCCCGTTTGTTGCTTTATCATGCTGGTTATTTGTTCATAACTTAATCAAATAACTCTCTCTCTCTCTCTCTCTCTCTCTCTCTCTCTCTCTCTCTCTCTCTCTCTCTCTCACCCGATTACATTGAAATTACTATGCTTTTGTTCCAACGATGCTATTCCAACACAACAATTGTTCAGTCATGTTCCAGATTGTCTCCATTAAATATGCTGGTTCCTTTCTCCTATTCTTGGGAACTTAAAGACCGCTGTTCCAGTTCCCTGGAAAAATAATGGTTTTATAATTCATTCTTAATTATTCCTAATTTGTTATTGTTTTTTTTTGTGAATATTTAAAGTGATGGTTTTTCATTTTTGTTATATATTTGTACTGATAAAAACTGTAAAATATGCCATGATATATATATTTTAGATATTTATTTCGTTTGCTGTTTATATTTCTAATACGTTCCGTACCTTGTAAGTATATATTTTCATATGAATACCAAATTTCCATGATATTATTTAAATGTTCATAAGACATTAACTTTCAGTGAATGAAAACAACAGAATATCTAATCTGTGTTTCTTAAAATTATTTTTTTTGCTACATATTTTTGTTATTCCAGTTCAAAAAGCAAAATTACAATTAAGTATATGCTATGATGAAAAATAACTAATCCAAAAATAAGCAAAATCTGTATTAGTTCTCGTTAAAATTATGAAGTACAGAAATACATAAAACATTTGAAACAACCCTTATTAAGGTAAAAAAAAAAATAAAGGCAGTAAAGGTCAGTTTTTTATGTTTTTATGTGACTGCCAGAATACTATAAAACTTTTCTGATGCAGTTAGATTCTTTCTCCTGAAACCTTTGAAATCTGCAACAAGTTATGATGAGGAGCATTGAACGCTTGCGATGATGTCACCTTCAGCACTACTCACTGCTATTTTTTGGTGATATTTTCCCTGCCTGAGTAAAAGTCTAGAGTAAAAATGATAACGTTTTCACATGTATAGCATCTGAGAGAATATTTCGTTAACATACTTATTATCGGATAGCGGTAGTAAGTGTAGTTAACTGAAGAAGAAAAATTTCCTAATAAAATATGTATACCTGCTGGCTGAAATATCACTTCATTCAAGTGAAGACATGGTACCCTATAGCAAATGGAATCATCTCGATTCAGATTTTCTTTCCAAAATAAAATAAATTGCACAGAATTGCCGAACGAAAAAAATATATTCCTAAGATATCTTTCGTCATAAATATAATTTCAACCACTCGTGCAGTAAAACCTCAAAATTAAAACTCCATACCTCCAAGCCTCTAAAAAGTTAACCTCAAAGTTCTTTCTTCACTTTTCTGGAAGCTTAGTCTTAATGACGCAGAAATGGGAGGCACTGAAATAAATCCCGAAAATTTTCTCTCGGATTCGTCCTGATAACAGAAAAATCTAAAATTCTTATAAACTAATTCAGGAAATATTTCTAAAAGTGAGTGTGAGATCAAAGAACGGACAAGTAAGGCAAACTTTGGTTAGCTTTGCTCGCAACCACTAAATTCACATCTTTATTAGAATAAAACTTTTTCACGTCATGGAAAGGAAGATAAAAGTTTTGGCACCCATGAAAAGGGTCGGCGAGGCAGTTATTAGTAAAGATAAAATTCTGATTAATTAGTCAGGAGAAACACAAAAGAACACATGAAAAACAGCAATGTCTTCGTTATACGGCTATTGATGATATAAAAACCAGAATTCATTCTGATCTCAGAAATAAAGGCCATTTTCTTTAAACAAGATCTCAAAGATCATATATATATATATATATATATATATATATATATATATATATATATATATATATATATATATATATATATATATATATATATATATATATATATATATATATATATATATATATATATATATATATATATATATACTTTCATTCTAGCTGAACAACCAGAAACTGCTGGGAAAATTCTGAATGACGGTCTACTGTACATGTAGGGGAGGGAAAATAGAAAGGGGAAGGGGAGGAGGTGGGGAGGGAAGGGGAGGGGACGGGAAGAGGGAAGGGGAGGGGAAGGGGATGGGTTTGTTTTGATGGACTGAGTGACAGTTCTACTTTTTTCATGAGAACGTTCACCCTCCGAACAGTCGTCGGTGAACTGCCAGGTATTACTGTGATGACTGTCCCTTTCATCCAGGTATTATTGTGCTGTGTATCAGTTCTTCGTTGGAGGGGTAGGTAGAGCTGTCACCTAGCATGCTGTTGGCCCAGCGTTTGACTCTCCTACCGACTAATGAAGAATTAAAGGAATTTATTTCGGGTGATAGAAATTCATTTCTCGTCATAATGTGGTTCGGATCCCACAATAAGCTGTAGGTACCGTTGCTAGGTAACCAGTTGGTTCTTAGCCACGTAAAATAAATCTAATCCTTCGGTCCAGCCCTAGGAGAGCTGTTAATCAGCTCAGTGGTCTCGTTAAACTAAGATATACTTAACTTTTTTGTGTTGTCTGTCCCTTTTATCCAGGTATTATTGTGATGTCTGTCCCTTTTATCCAGGTATTATTGTGCTGTCTGTCCCTTTTATCCAGGTATTATTGTGCTGTCTGTCCCTTTTATCCATGTATTACTGTGATGACTGTCCCTTTTATCCAGGTATTTTTGTGGTGACTGCCCCTTTAATCCAGGTATTATTGTGCTGTCTGCCCCCTTTTATCCATGTACTACTGTGATGACTGTCCCTTTTATCCAGGTATTATTGTGCTGTCTGTCCCTTTTATCCAGGTATTATTGTGCTGTCTGTCCCTTTTATCCAGGTATTATTGTGCTGTCTGTCCCTTTTATCCATGTATTACTGTGATGACTATCCCTTTTATCCAGGTATTATTGTGCTGTCTGTCCCTTTTATCCAGGTATTATTGTGCTGTCTGTCCCTTTTATCCAGGTATTATTGTGCTGTCTGTCCCTTTTATCCATGTATTACTGTGATGACTGTCCCTTTTATCCAGGTATTTTTGTGGTGTCTGTCCTTTTATCCAGGTATTACTGCTGTCTGTCCCTTTTATCCAGGTATATTATTGTGATGTCTGTCCCTTTTATCCATGTATTACTGTGATGACTGTCCCTTTTATCCAGCTATTATTGTGGTGACTGTCCCTTTTATCCAGGTATTATTTTTGTCTGTCCCTTTTATCCATGATTTACTGTGATGACTGTCCCTTTTATCCAGGTATTATTGTGCTGTCTATCCTTTTATCCAGGTATTATTGTGCTGTCTGTCCTTTTATCCAGGTATTATTATGCTGTCTGTCCCTTTTATCCATGTATTACTGTGATGACTGCCCCTTTATCCAGGTATTATTGTGCTGTCTGTCACCTTTTATCCAGGTATTATTGTTCTGTCTGTCCCTTTTATCCAGGTATTACTGTGGTGTCTGTCCCTTTATCCAGGTATTACTGTGATGACTATCCCTTTTATCCAGGTATTATTGTGTTGTCTGTCCCTTTTATCCAGTTATTATTTGCTGTCTGTCCCTTTTATCCATGTTTTACTGTGATGACTATCACTTTTATCCAGCTATTTTTGTGGTGACTGTCACTTTAATCCAGGTATTACTGTGCTGTCTGTCACCTTTTAACCAGGTATTACTGTGATGACATCCCTTTTATCCAGGTATTACTTTTGTCTGTCCCTTTTATCCAAGATTTACTTTTCTGTCTGTCCCTTTTTATCCAGGTATTACTTTTTGTTTGAAAAGCATTTTATAATAATTTACTTTTATGTCTGTCCCTTTTATCCAGGTATTAGCCCATGTGATTATTTCTCCATTTATCCAGATATTGCTGGGCTGGGTCTGAGGAAAGGAAACCAGGGTATTGGGTTTGAAATCTGTCCTATTATTTATCCAGGAGGTACTGATGTGACTGTCCCTTTTATCTGAGTTATGGCTCCACTGTCTGTCACCTTTAATCAGGTACTACTATATCTGTCTATATATATATACCCTGGTATTACTATATTGACTGTCCCTTATAATTTAGTTATATACTGGGCTATATGTATTTATATATATATATAATATATGTGAGACTATATATATTTATCTAGGTATTACTCTGGTGACTGTATATATTTATCCAGGTATTACTGTGCTGTCTGTCACCTTCAACCAGGTATATATATGCTGTCCATATATATTTATCCAGGTATTACTGTAGTGATTGTCCATTTTATTCAGTTATTATGTGGTGACTGTATATTTTATTCAGGTATTACTGTCATGACTGAAAAGCATTTTCAGTAATATACTTATATAGGAAATGTATCAAGTACATAGATAATATATATAGGCCCATAGAGATTATATATACCATATAAGTCACAAAGGGAAAGGAATAGGGACGGAGGAAAGAGAATATATATATATACATATATATGAAATCTATATATTATCTAAGTATGGGTCATATATATATATATATGCCAAATTTTGTACAGATGTCAGCGATTATATTTCTATAAAGCACATGTTACAAACTATATATATATATATATATATATATATATATATATATATATATATATATATATATATATATATATATATATATATATATATATAAATAATGATATGTGAATGTTCCTGTAAAAGTAACATGTTGTCTGTATTTTCATATGCCTTTCTTTCAGTGATGTGAATTTTCTTCCAGCTGTCCCATGTCTTGTGAAGTGTGATGAGGTAACTTTGTAATGTATGTAATGTTGTGCAATGCTTATAAATGTTAGGTATTCTTTTATGTTCGTAACATGACATGTTTTGTGGGAGTTAAAGTTTCAGATCCTGTAAAGAGGGTTATTTTAGTAACCAGGCAGATAAGTACATCGTGTTTACACAGCTGAGTACGTAGCTGTCCAGGGCAATCGGTAAGCGAGGGCAAGCACTTAGGTTTTTTAATGAAGGTTGATAGGTCTTAGCCATGATGAATTCCAAAGGCCTGTGTCTGTTTGCACAAGTGTCCAGCCAGGAAGCTGGCTGTTAATCATTTAGATAAAAGAGTAAAACATATTTCCTTTCCAAGCCAAAGAATAAGTCCAAGAATACTCTGGTTATTCTGTTGAAGAAGGAATTCCGTATTCTGTGTATTCTAGTGTAGAAGAAGGAGTTCAGTTTATTCTAAGATTTTAAATGACCATCTGGCAACCCAGGCTTGTAGTTATAACAGGCACTGGTGAACAAAAATTAGTTAGTCAGGAAAGGAATCTGGTAGCAGTAAGAACTCTCTCTCTCTCTCTCTCTCTGTGTCTGTCTGCCTGTCTGTCTGTCTGTCTGTCTGTCTGTCTGTCTGTCTGTCTGTCTCTCTCTCTCTCTCTCTCTCTCTCTCAACCCATCTTTAAATAGAAGGCTGTGAGATTTTGGTCACTCTCCCACGAAACTTAAAAATTTTGAGAATGATTTAAAATATTTGTGTTATACAGACATTGTGTAAAAAATGTATTTTGTTGATAAGAAAAGAGGGTATAATAGATTACAAAAAGGAGTAAGATAATTTGCTTATTTACTTGTTTTGTACCATGTTAAAAAAAACTGAAGTGTTGTTTTGGTGAAAGATAGTAATATTTTTTGGTAAGAGGTGAATTTAATCTTCTTAAAAGTGGAGGTAATCTTTTAAAAGATTTATGTAATCTTTACACATATTCTGTCTTAGTGAAGTTGCTGCTGGTATATTTTCTGGGACATAAATTTTAATGTCTTTATTTTCACATTATTCTGTTGTGATTATGTGTTTATAATTTCACAGCATTGTCTAAAATTATGTGTTGATATTTTAACATTGAATACTTGGGCTGATTTCCATATCTTGAGATTTCTTTTTCAAATTTAGAATAAATCTTAAAAGTTAAAATTTTGCTCAGTTAACTTAATTTCTTGATAAATTAAAGTTTTGTGAATTAAACTTGTTTAAGAATTAATTAAATCTTACATTGTTGTCATGTAATAGTAAATCTTTTTGAGATTGTGAAATCTAATTATAACTTTTGAACTAAGAAATAAATTTGTTTGTTTAAAGTTTTAAAGGCACAGTGTTTCATTTTGACCACCAGTGATTAAAGATGTTTGTGTGTGTGTACAAGGTAAGTGATATGTCTGTACCATTCTCTTTTGATATTATCAAAGTGAATTAGAACCAGGGAAATATTTATAATGTTTGCTGGAGTGATGCCTTTTTTCCCCCTAGTTTATTTGTTTACTAACAGTTGTTACCTCACCCATAACTTGATAAACTTTGATTGATTTTTCAAGTGTTAAGCAATTTTTAAGGGATCACTGTTACCTTTAGCATCTTTTCTTCTTCTTCGTTTTACGTGCTTTTTCCCATTTTTTTATATGGGGTAAGAAAGATGCCTTCTTTTGAAGGACTTTGATTTGGCGTTGGGGTAGACCATAGCCTCGACATTCCCTGTCTGCCTAGACATCGCATGTGTGCATGTATCATACCAAAACCCCAGCCTCCCTTTCTCCCAACAGAGAGGAGAGTTGAGCGGTTAGGTGACAGTTCGAGACATGGAGGTGTCTGTTGTGTTTTTAGAAGATGTTGGAGTGGCTTTGTTTGTGTGTGTATTAGTCTGTAACACCTATTTGCTTTCAGCAAACCTATCTGTTGGTTACATACGTAATCCCGGGGTGTCTACACGGATAACAAAGTGTCCGCCTCTCTGTGATTGGTTATCCAGGATTTGAACCAGCGCCGCAGACCTCTATGAATTCAGAGGCTGCTGCTCTACCAACCTAGCCATCGAGGCTCTATCACTGTTACCTTTAGAGTGTTCAGTCTTAATATTATTGATATGAGGTTTCAGGTATCTGGCTGAAATTATTGAGGTAAAAGGTATTTGGATTTGGACAAAAAAAAAAAAAAATATATATATAGGTAATATACTATATATATATATATATATTATATACACACACATACACACATATACATATATATACACACACATACACATATATATATATATATATATATATATATATATATATATATATATATATATATATATATATATATATATATATATATATATATATATATATATATATATATATATATATATATATATATATATATATATATATATATATATATATATATATATATATATATATATATATATATATATATATATATATATATATATATATATATATATATATATATAAGACTACACTCATAACTGTTTTGATGAAAAATACTCTGCAGAAATAAACACCAAATATTTTTTGTTACTCATATTGGTACATTATCTGTTCAGCCTTCCTTTATCTTTTTCATTAGAGACTGGCCTTTTTTTCTCATGTTTCCTTTCATGTCGGGTTTACGATTATGTTTTTGTTACATTTTCACTGGACATGTTTAGGTATCTTTGATGCATGCTATCTATCAACAAGCAATCATGAATTGCGTTTTTCCACTGGTCCCACAAATACTGTACAGTAGTAATCATTCCTGGTGGTGACAAGTAAATTATCCCTTGGCTGTATTCTCATTCACCTTCAAGTCCGTCAGTGATGAATTGTGATGTCGGAAACCAAGTCTATCAAAGAGGCCAATAAACGAGATTCATCTAGTAACAGATCTCTACAGGAATTTCATTTTCCTAAATTGGAACATAAAAATGCATGTATGATAACGATTTTCTCCAATTTAATGGAATTTCAACCTGGAGGAGAAAAATGAAGATGGGGAAATGGACGCTTAGGTCAGTAAATCCCTTTGCCTTTTTCTAGCCCAGGCTGCAATAATCAAGAATAAAAAAAAAAATAAAAACAAGCCAGGAAGAAGAGCTGGGAGTTTCAAGAAGCAAGAAGAAAACTCCAGGTCTTGGTAGTGAATATCGAGGTAATCACTGTTTTTATGAATAAAGAAATATCATCAGAGTCTCTGTCTCTTCAAATACTGGAAATATTGATTCAGTGACTCTCAGTTCACTCACCTCAGTCAGCTAATCTGTCTCTATCCATGCGCTGCTCTTTCGTTGTTTGGTTACTTGGTACAGATTACCCTGGCCTTATGCCAGAACGATCCCTTGCACAAAGTATGATAAGTATGATTAGGGGTTTTGTTATCTGACAAGTTTATTGTGCTTAATATCATAAGCAAAATAGTTCTAATGAAGCGCATAGGACACACAGCCCAGCATGCTTGCAATCGGAAAGATTGCCTTAACTTATGTGACAAAAGTTATGAAATATCATGAGTCATTTGAATGAACTTTCTTTATATTTCAAAACACATTAGGATCTAATAAATTGCAGAGAATAACATGGAATGAGGAATATTCGATTTTTTTTTTTTTTTTTTTGCCTGAAATGAGTTGTTGTACACACAAAGATAACGGTGTACTTATGGCCGTATGGTATGTTATCGACTCTACCTTTTCGTATTACAGAACTTCTGTCATTTGTTACCTCAAGCAGGTACTAACCCAGATGTAGTCTACGGTAGCTGGTTTGGTACTCTCTGTGTATAGGCCAAAATTACATAGTTCTATCTGACCTGTCTGTGACGAATATAATTTCGAACCGAAGTACTTTCCATTACGCATCATTTAGTTTTCCTTTGGAATTCATTAAGGCCTACCTAAAAGCACCATCGTCAGTTATGTTAAGGACCTCGTAAACTGAATTGTAACTATTAATTGTATTCCTCGGGTAATTGACGGTAGTCCTATATCATGTCTGATTGTTTCGGCTTTTGCTGTTCTGGGGCACCCTAGCTTAATTCGTTTTGCTTCATTTTAGAAGGCTTCTAGGAACTGTATCATGTGCATGCTAATATTAATCATATGGCTTGCACTATAGTTAATTACGAAACTTATCATGGAAATGTAAAGTGTCTTAAGGACTGGGACAGAGGACCCAGCACTTACTCATGCTACCTTTCTCAGTAAAGCCATCCTAGGTTGACATGTCAGTTTTAGTTTAGTAACTTCATTGTTCCTTTGATTGCACTGTCCAATTACGACACCAATATACTTGTATGTTGCTACTTCTATTTGTTTTCCTTACAGTTTAGTAATCTGTTCTCATTTCTTAATATTCTAAATAATTCATTCTTATTTCTTTCATGTTGTGTTACTTTTTTCTCCTGGCAAACAACTAACCCTTGTGAATTACAAGTGACCTCTGTTTTGTATCAGTTACTGTTATAGCTTCGTATGAATATACTTGCACTATTAATCATCTACCTTTTGCTGCCCAAGTGCCAATAACATTCCTTAGAAAATTCGTAAGTGTTGGCGTCAAAACACCATTTTGAGGCTTACCCAGATCCATGTTTTTCCGCTTAGGGTAAACATTTTCGATACATGTTTTACTGTACTTGTCTGAGATAATCTTCAGTAAACCTGCCAATGATACCGGAAATAATAGATAACAATTCGGCCAAAATGGCAAGTGTATTAGTTTTGAAAATAAAAGCTTTATCAATAAAATCCGCGAATCTCTTATTCCTGTTAAGACCTTATGAATGCTATGCTGTGTACTTTGACCTAACATGAAACCATCCAAATCATTCGAAAGTTTCAGTTTGATTGTATGCATCAACCTTTTAAATAGATTCTTTCAAAAAAACTATGGGAACTGGCATGACAAGGGCCTTCTTCCACATTTTATGCAGATGGACCCCGCTCCATATCATGTTGTAAAGTCTGAGGACTCGATTGCCACTGGCTGTTGACAGCAAGCGTATAACGTCAAAAGTGGTGGCATCCATCGCAAGAGCAGTGGATTTCCAACTCTTTATTTACGCATCCTTTGAACTCCTCCTGAGTGATGGGCTCGTTATCTGATGGAGGTCTTTCTTTGAAGACTCGTTGAATTTTCCTGAATCGTTCCTTCAGTTCTTTGCGAGTGCAATTCTTACTTCGAGCGGTAAGCAATCATAGCTTGAGGACTGTGCGCATTATTCAGCTAGTTCTTTTCTCTTGTGCGTGGAATTGGGGTGTCGGCCCTCCCTTGTCTTTACCGCTTGTTGAATCTTGACTTTCCTAGAAATTTCTCTGAGTAGTGTTTTATGGTACAAGGACTGGAGGAAGCGATATCAGCCCACCTCAACCATGATACCTGATTAGTAGGCTTGTAATATGTGGCTAATTGTAAATTTTTATCGCATACATGGTAGCATTTTGTACATTCACAAATATTAGGCCACGAATTTCGTTTCATATCCAAGTCACTATACTTACAGCCACTTATCTAGGCAATTAAAGACAAGATTTAATTCTTGGACATTGTTGGAATTCTCTGAAAAATCTCTTTGCATTCCAGATACAGTATTTAAGGACCAAGTTGACTGTTGTTACACGAAAAGGTGACTCGGAAAAAACAGAATTTCTCACTATTGGAGTGAAAGACATTAATAATTATTAGAATGTATATGTTTATATTTCTTTCTTGAATTATCGTCAAAATAGTAGCCATAAATGGCATAAAATATAGTATTTCAGCCTTCATTTTCTTCTTTTTTGCCAGGCAATTTTTTATAATCATGTAGCGGAGGAAAAGGAAACATCAGGTAGGTTGTAGAACTCAGGGAAACAACAGCCAGGAAAGGAGTAACGAAGCTTGGCGATAGTGAGATAATACTTGTTACCGAAATCCGTGCAATGCAGATGGGCATTCATATTAGCTGGTCCGTTGATATAGTGGTTAGTGTCTTGGAATGTCACTCAGATGTCGCGGGTCCGCGTCTCCCACAGGGCGATGAAAAATCACTGCTACAGTGTGGTGTCTGCGGTGGGAAGTTGAAACCAACATTCTTTGGAGCTTGATTTTCAAATCAGTGGCCCCTGTGTGCTTGTTCCATGTGAATAGGTGTCATCTACTCAAATAATAATAATAATAATAATAATAATAATAATAATAATAATAATAATAATAATAATAATAATAATAATAATAATATTTGCGATGAGCGTCTGGGTAATATATAAGAATTCTCATCAACACCGCATCGACCATCACATGAACAAAACATAAATGACCTTTTTCATGAATATTGTAGTAAATAAATTTACTCAAACACACACACACACAAAATCTCTCCCTCTCTCTCTCTCTCTCTCTCTCTCTCTCTCTCTCTCTCTCTCTCTCTCTCTCTCTCTCTCTCTCTCTCTCCGTATTTTTTTTTTTTAACGAATCACGCTATTCTAGGCATGAAACAGATTCCTGCTCTTAAAACCCCTCGCTTGTCCCGTCTTTTATTATCTCTCCGTTAATTCACAGTAACTGACTCCAATTCTGTCTTTCATTAAAACTTTTTTTGAGTCTTTGTTAGATCAGGGGAACTCAGCAACAACAGCATAATTGACGGAAAAGTTTTCTGCAGTTTTTTCAGACTTTATAGTGTGGTCGGGAGGCCGTTACGGCTATCGGCTCAATTTTTAGTATCTGTACCTCCAGTGGCTTGGATACAGGTTTAGTAGACAGTGATATAACAAAAATAATGACGATTAGATTATTAATTTATTATTATTATTATTATTATTATTATTATTATTATTATTATTATTATTATTATTATTATTATTATTATTTTATTATTATTATTATCACAGTCATCCTATTCGACTGGATGGTTTTTATAGTGTGGTGTTCCAGGTTGCATCCTGCCTCCTTAGGAGTCCATCACTTTTTCTTATTATTATTATTATTATTTTGTATTATCTAATAAATGCCACTATATAAAAACTTAAAACTAAAGGACTGCTTTTCATCGAAGAAGTGCACAAGAATCGAAACAAATCTGATACAAACATAATAGAATAAGCTGGTCTTATATTTCCATCGTTCTGGATTTTCCTAAACGATTCTCATTCTATCATTAATAACAGCTATTATTCATTAACTGATATGACATTTATCCTCACTCAAGTTTGCCTCTCGGCACTAAGACCTTTGAAGATACAGCGTAGGTTGAAACACCTTTCATTGCCACCTGCATTTCATTAATTTGGATTAAAATTGTTATTCTCTTTGTTTTGACTTGTAATATTCCACTGAATGGTTGTATGTGGCAGAATGTTATAGATAACGTGTCTTTTGTATATATAAATTGCATGATTTGTATAATATTAAAGACCATACTCAGCTCTGCATATTCAGTGAAACATTAAGATAGCTTAATTAAAAAAAGATATATTAAATTATTTTACGATTTTCTTCTATTGCACTAAACAGATGATCTTAAACAATCTTCCCTCTCTCTCTCTCTCTCTCTCTCTCTCTCTCTCTCTCTCTCTCTCTCTCTCTCTCTCTCTCTCTCTATTTTAGGTGTACAGGTACACAGGATTAGTACTAACTTTTTTAGCAAAATAAAATGCCCTTAAAAGCCTCATACGTAAATTAAATCAGAGGTATGTCAGAGAGGGTAAATCTAATTTTCAAGTTTTTTTTCCCATTTTGTGAGGTTAATGAATTTTGAGGATTTAATCTTCTCTTTGGCTTATTTCAAAGGCGTTAGTCCTTTTTGAAAAACAGGACCAAATAATTTTATTCTGCAGATATAGGAAGTGTACAGGAAACAAAACGAGTAAAACGTACGCCAAAGTTTCTTCGGCGCAATCGAGTTTTCTGTACAGCTTGTAATCAAGGCCATGAAAATGGATCTTTCTTTCGGTGGTCTATGTATAATGCCGTATGAGCTGCGACCCATGAAACTTTAACCAACGCCTGTCCTATATCGTTGCCAGATGCACGATCATGGTTAACTTTAACCTTAAATAAAATAAAAACTACTGAGGTTAGAGGGCTGCAATTTGGTATGTTTGATGCCTGGAGGGTGGATGATAAACATACCAATTTGTAACCCTCTGGTCTCAGTAGTTTTTAAGATCTGAGGGCGGACAGAAACAGTGCGGACAGAAAAAGCGCGGAC
Organism: Macrobrachium rosenbergii; assembly: GCF_040412425.1. Taxonomy (NCBI): domain Eukaryota; kingdom Metazoa; phylum Arthropoda; class Malacostraca; order Decapoda; family Palaemonidae; genus Macrobrachium; species Macrobrachium rosenbergii. Next base: position 31,359,644 of record NC_089786.1, read on the forward strand.
TGACAGACGAAACCGGCGCAATAGTTTTCTTTTCAGAGAAATAAAAGGAAGTGAGCATAACCATTTTAGCTAGTCACCTTTTAAGAATAAACATGACGAAACAGCATATAAGAAACTGAATTTTAATGGTGAATTTTGATGCGTTTCTCCTGCAGACTTTGTAATGAGTCTTTTCTCACGTAAACTTAGAAACACGTTCTCTCCGTAAAATTAATGAGTAGGCGCATTAACTATCACAGAAGAGTTCTTAGATATAAACTATACAAATTTAGGAAACGAACTGATCTTCCAGTGTTGAGACTGCGAGGTAAATTTCTTCTTAAATTCAACCAGTGTCTGTTATTATCGGAAACCACTGCTATGCAACCCGCTGGAAAATTAAGAAGGCAATTAAGGAGATGCTTAGAATTACACAGTTAGATCTCTCTCTCTCTCTCCTTTCTCACATACATACACATTCACAATGTGCAGTCTTAAATCTCAACTTAGGCTGCGTCCACACGACCGAACTTTGACGGACTTTGTTCGATGTGACGTCAGAAGCGTAGAAACGGCTGCAAAGTTCTGTATAGGTTTTTCCGTATGATTGTCGAGTAACGATAATCATCGTTGCTAGTTAAGATTGGCGATGGGTTTGAGAAGTCGTTGTCTGACGTACAAAGTTACGTTGTTCATCAGTGTCAATGAACTATCATTTCTTTTATTCCCTATATTTAAAAATGTCCAAGGTTTACTGGTCTCGTGAGTTAACTTTGAGCTTGATAGAGTTATACCATCAACACCCATGCCTTTGGGATGTGAGAAGCGATGTAGCCTATATAATGGTCCATTTTCTCGTACATCAATCACTCTTGCTGCCGTCAGCACCAGGATCACAAGGGTCAACTGTCATCATTTGGACACCAGCATAAATACCTTTGCCGATCTTTGTTCGGTAAGCAAAGCAAAGTTCGATGATGTTGACGCAGCTAACCTTACGTTACCATAAAATATCCTATGATAGGCAATCTGCTTTCTATGGAATTTGATTTTTTTTTCTTATGTCTAATGATTTTCCTTTAAAAGATATATTTTATTTTAACAAATTACCTATATTTTCCCCCAGTTACTTTTCTTGATCGTAAATATTCTTTTTCTTGATTTTAGTTGTTACTGCACTTGCTTTCTTACATATGATGACTTCCTTTTACAAACCTAAAGGTATAAGACGGTTTTCACTCCTTTCAGACAGATACTTCGGACAAAAGATAAAAGCGAGTCTCTAAATTTGAAAGGAAGCAGCTATTTCACGCAAATTCTGCGCCAGTTAATGACGACTTTCTTAAAGAAAAGTGATGAAAATGTTCCATTATCAGAATTTTATAATTCGTTCGTATTACTTCCATCTTTTTAACTGTTTGCTGGTCTCTCAAATATAAGGCCACATCAAAGGCTTCCGAGGACTCAAGTGGGAAGAACAAATTCCAACCAAAACACTTTATACCTGTATATCAAATACTTTGTTCCTCTATGTAATAAAAAAAAAAAAAACTCAATGCATATTCAAGGCTTTATTCAGCTAAGTGACGGTACAGACCATCAAACATGTATGATCAAATTGGCGTTTGACACTCCAGTTGGAGAATGTAAGGGCGTGTTTGAAGGATCAAGCATGTTTGACAAGTGTGTAGTGAAGTTTGATCATACATGCTCATTGAACTTTATCAATCATTTCCTTGTCTGTGGAAGATAAAAGTTAGGAATATAAAAATAGAAACCTAAAGGCAAAGTGTTACCTAAAATTGCTTGATAAATTGAAAGAACATCTCTTCAGTGCCACAAAGGATAAGATACCAAAGAAAATTAACTCTCTTCGTACTAGCTACAGGAGAGGATTAAAAAAGGTGCTTCAAAGTGAAAAATCCGGTGCTGGAAGTGAAGACATCTACTGTACTGTATGTACTCTCTTTAAGGTTTTTCGGCGCTCTCAATTTTCTCCGGGACCAGGAAATTCAGGAAGAAGTGATCTCTACAATAGACATAGATGAAAAGGTGAGGAAATATTTAAACACGTTTAAGGCAGTGTATATATTTTAGGTTTTTGCACACTCTGTAAATAAGGCTTTCAGTATACCCAAGTGGTAGCAATTAATAATCTCTGATAAACCTAATGTTATCACGAAATGATAATATCTGATAGTGTACAGAATCGCATAATATTTTTAAGTAATACTACATCAAATGATGAAAAATCTTTGATTGTGGTCTACATTATACAAATGTAACTTCCAGTGTATTAGAGTTAGTGAATGTATTACATATGTAGAGGGGTGATGTTTATAATGTATTGTCAGTATGTTTCAGCAATGCATATATAAGGTAATTACCTATGTTTTTAGGTAATTTGCCATATTTTGTCGGACAAAACACTACCATGTACGGCAACATAATGCAGAGTTGCCCTATAAAGTTTCCCGTTAGATTATTAAGGTAACTGAGCTGTCTAAATTAGAGTTCACCTAACTTCCATGTGACCCTACATACTTGCTAGGCCACCGATCTTGGGCCATTAAAATACTGACAGTACTTGTCGAGTACATCCTTGGCTGACAATAATGGCTGTTGAACATTTGGTGTCAAAGGAATGAGTCGTCTACTACTGCCAGTTTCTACATATTGTTCTCCATCCCCACTCATATAATTATGCAAATAGCAACATGCCAGGATTATTTTTGACACTTTAGCTGGGTCAGATGTTATCACAAATTCCAAATGATCAGCATTCAAATGTACTTGAGAAATTTTTTTTTGCAAAAATAACTTAATGTGAATGCATCTATAGGATGCATTTATTATTTTGCATTGCAGAAATTGATTGTTGACGGTAAAATACGAAACCTAGATGACAATATGCCAAAGGTCCTTTCCACTACATTTTGGGCTTTTGACATCCTGTAATTGTAGACTTGTTGATCTTTACTAAGATCGGCATGACTATATGGCTTCATGATTTTCTCCAACAGAGGGAACGCATCATCCCCTACTAAAACATAAGGAACAGGATCAGTTGTTCCTGGTAGAGAGCTTGGTACAAGAATATGTAGTTTATCCTCTGCAAAGTCCTGACTAAATCTTGTGTTTGCATAAACACCCCCATCTGATACTCTTCCATTTGTTCCTATATGTACCATCAGGAATTCACATTTGGCATTAACTATGGCCATTAAAACTACACTGGAAGCACCTTTATAGTTATAGTATTTTAACATGTTTTCCATCAATAGTACCTAAGGGGCAGTAAGGAAAGTCCCATTTCCGATCAAACTGTTCAGACACTGACATCCATTCCTCCTCGCACTCTGGTATCTGTGAATATTAATAGGACGAGTTAATAAATGAAAGCATAAGTTAGGCAACTGACAACAGCAACAACATCAACGACAACTGACAATCCTCTCTCTCTATTCTAAAAATGCAACGCTATTTCTGTATAAATGTTCATACCATTTATTATTTTTGTCGATCTTTTCTGGGGTAGCCTAATTGAGATTCCTCTACCCAGTGAGTGTCCATTTCATAGTATATCCTATACCCTTTAGTTAACCTCTTGACACAAGGGACATTTGTCTGTAATGTTAACATTAAATATAATGACTATCACAATATAATGTAGTAATTGACTTTTAACCCTTCCCCGTCTTTTTGTAGGCGCCAGGGACCTCTGGATGTGACACAGAAAACTCCACAAAGAAAAGAAAAGTATCTGCTGAGGTAAAAAGAAATGAATTACTAGATTTAGCTTGCAAGCACCTTGAAAAAGACGGTGGTGTTGATCCATTAGACAGAGCTGGGCTGAGGAATTTAGAAAATTAGAAGAACAGCAGCAAATTTACACTAGAAAATCAATTAATGAGATTTTATTTGAAGGTCGCCCCGGGACACTCCACAGGAACACTGTGAAAATAAATGAACCACAGAGTTTACCATCAATCACAACATCATCTCCCGTTTCCGTTAACAATGCACACGGTCAGTACAGAATTGGGATCATATGAACACTGTAAGAGTAATTACCCCTCCTGTTGTACAAGAACATAGGTCTATAGCAGATCTCTTAAATGATCCACAATTTAGTTAGATTAATATCTGTGAGCAGCGATAACTGCAAGATAAGTACATAATGTGGAATGTATTGGAATGTATTTCTCATGCACTCTTCATGTAATTAATTACATACAGTATGTGTTTATGTATATAGACAGTCGTGTAGACCTTATATATTTTTGTTTAAAGACTCTCTCTCTCTCTCTCTCTCTCTCTCTCTCTCTCTCTCATATGCAATGACATTTGCTTGCAATTGTGGTCAATGTTACTCTATTTTCATAAACTACTCACTACAATTGGGTTTCACTGGGCTAATGGGTAAATAATGTAACTGCAAAATATAAATATTCATCAATTTGTTTTCTTTACCATACCATTATTACATCTTTTAGTGATGACACTATAGCATCACACGTCTCTATCACAATGATACCAAGACTTTGAGGAGAGATACAGCACGCAAACTTCAGATCTTCGAAACTGTCTCCAGTTGCAAGAAACTGGAGTGTACATGACAGTCGTTGACTTGCTGGTATAGCATCTCTCAGTTGTGTTTTCTTTTTCCCAATCATTGGTAAAACCATCGTCAGCAGGTTCATAAAGGTGTCGTGGTCCAGTCGTAGGTAATTTCTATAGTCTTCAGGTGATGATGCCAGTAGCTTATTTAACAGGCACTGACGAGACAGTTCACATTTCTTCTTGCACGACTCTTTAATCCAGAATCGTTTCTTTCTCTTTTTATCGTTCACTTCTTCGCTGGCAATCGCCAGCAGAATAGCTATAGGCTACAAGCTTTTCTCTTGCTCATGTTTCCGCTAAGCCTCTCCTATACGTACTGACGTTTGATCAAACATATCATCAGTCTATGGCAGTGTATGAACAAACATTTTGGTCATACATGTGTGATAGTCTTCAGGTGATGATGCCAGTAGCTTATTTAACAGGCACTGACGAGACAGTTCACATTTCTTCTTGTACCACTCTTTAATCCAGAATCGTTTCTTTCTCTTTTTATCGTTCACTTCTTCGCTGGCAAGCGCCAGCAGAATAGCTATAGGCTACAAGCTTTTCTCTTGCTCATGTTTCCGCTAAGCCTCTCCTATTCGTACTGACGTTTGATCAAACATATCATCAGTCTATGGCAGTGTATGAACAAACATTTTGGTCATACATGTGTGATAGTCTTCAGGTGATGATGCCAGTAGCTTATTTAACAGGCACTGACGAGACAGTTCACATTTCTTCTTGTACCACTTTAATCCAGAATCGTTTCTTTCTCTTTTTATCGTTCACTTCTTCGCTGGCAAGCGCCAGCAGAATAGCTATAGGCTACAAGCTTTTCTCTTGCTCTTGTTTCCGCTAAGCCTCTCCTATACGTACTGACGTTTGATCAAACATATCATCAGTCTATGGCAGTGTATGAACAAACATTTTGGTCATACATGTGTGATAGTCTGTTGCCCCACTAAGATCCCAACACAAAGAACTGCAGGAGTCAACAGAGTAGGGCGCACTCAGAACGTCAAAAGTAGACAAATACTTCATGAACGACAGAAAAGATAACAACCATTCGCTAATGACAAGCACAATTTAGCTAAACACTCAGACATGCTATCAAGATAAATACCAGATTACCACATTCACCCCGGCTTTATTAACACTTACATACGAAACAAATTTCTATAATTATTATATACAACATCTGACAAAAATAAAATTGCAGTGTTATATTACAAGAGTTTTATAAAACACAGTAAGATTAATTATACGTCAGACGATCTACGGGGCGACGTATGAGTTGTGAACGCCTACAACAACTGACAGGTCAGCATCGCTATTTTTAAGTTTTAGCATTATCATTGATAGCCTGTTCTATTCCCTGCGAACAGAGGCATCGTCTTTACTGATAGCTTCAACTTCATTCTCAGGTAAATGGACATCAGTGTTTCCAGCAAGCTGTGTCTCGCCTGTCTCGGGTGTTGACGGCACATCACGAGTATATCGCGCTAAGTCACTGATAGCAACAGTATCTTCACGTCCGTCTCTAAATCAATGTGCGCGTATGAAGCGTTGACTTCTAGCAATTAAACTTCCTTTCTACGCACGCGTCTTCTCAGAAGAACAGTTTCCGATTCGCACAGCCATGTGAGAGGAAATGAAAATGATGGAAAGTAAAGTGCCCTCTGTGTCCTGTTCAGAAAGGGCTGGTTATATCCTGCTCGTCTTTGTCTAACTTGCTGAAAATGGTAAAAAAAAAAAAAAAATTGGCATGATGTATATTCTAACTTACAGACTAAATCAGGATGGTTTGGAACACTTTTTTGGTTGTATAATGCAAATGAGAGCCTCCTATCAGCACCCATCACCAGTTGCATTTAAACATCGTCCCAGCGCCCACTTTTTAGGAAAAGACAGCACACTTGTAAGCTCAAAGAGCAACGTTGAAAACCCATGAAAACATGGGCTCATTTCCTACATCCCTGACAAACAGGACGCATCGTTCGAAGACGAAGGAAATTCTCTTCAGAACGAGCTCAGTTTATCAGCAATATTGTTTTGCTTACCAGGATTTGATAGGGATGATCAAAGTGATGACTTCCAAGACCAGGAAGTCGAAGAGCAAATATTGGAAGTGCCACAGAAGAAGGAGGTTTGCAATATGTTGGCAGTTTCATTGCTCGCAAATTTCCACAGTATGAACTTTTAGGAGCAAAAGTAACAAAGGGAGATGACACATGTATTGGTGCCATGAGCTTTAGAGAGGGTAAATTAATGAAACCTAGTGAAGAGTTCCTTGAACATTTGAAGTGTACGGATATGTTTGATTCTAACCATGGGGCGAAAAATGTTTAACAGTAGGAAAAGGAGCGATCATTAAATTAGCTGATATAATTAGCAGCCACATCCAATTACCTTCAGAAGTCATAAAATATTTTGTTCGTTGCCATACATTTTTTTAAATTCGAAATTTTAACAGAGACATTAGTTGTTCCAGAAAAGTGGTGAATAAGATGAAAAGGTTAGTGACATAACTCTTAACATGTGGTTAAAATATGTGCGAAATGTAATTTTATGGATATATGTTAAGCGTGTATAATTCTAGACATTTATTTATATTATTGTTTAGAATGTTCTTTAGAAATCCCTTATGATTATTTGTTTTAACATAATGTAATAAAGTTTTTTTATCTATTATTTTCATTAACAACCAGATAGTAGTATTTAAAAACGGAAAAAGAATAAGAAAGCAAAGGTAGGTTTTCTGTAGTTTTAATGTTATTTGGCGAAAATGTTCCAATGACCTTTCTTATGAAGATTCCTCTTAACATAGTAGAATGAAGAATCTTTATCTGACTATTACTTTCAATATCGAATGGCTGAGAGTATTTCAGAAAAAGGAAAAAAAAAGAAAGTAAAGGCAGGATTTCTATAGGTTTAAGGAGCCTGACATTGTGACGTCACGCACCTCGCCGTTTAACCCTCTACCACGGATAAAGCAGCGCGTGTCAAACGAGCCTCCTATATTCTCTCGACCTTGTCATGAGAGGTCTCACCAGTGTCAGTGGAAAGCAAAGTGCGAGTCTAATGCAACGCATCATCGAGAACCGTTCCCCAAGTCGTTGGTTGTAAATCACAAGACTTCAAGGCAAGCATCACGACTTCCAAACGGTCCCAACAAAACGCTCGCATTGGGCATTGTCAGTTGGATGATGGGACGTAGAACGACTTGTTGCAAAGCCATGTTTAAGGAGGAACGATTTCAGTTCGAGGGCATGAAAGATGCTCCTCTGTCGGAGTGCACGTAGTTCGGTAGACCAAAAATCGAGATCAGCTTAGTGAGACTAGAAATATTGCAGTGGCAGTCATATCCTTGCAAGGAAAGGCGAAAGGAAATATAATATATTCATCAACAATTACCAATATGAAATCAACAGTTCAACGACAAAATGGTTTCATGACTCGTATTAGTTGAACAGGAGGACCACGATAAAAACTAGGTTTGCATTTGCTACAGGTAGGACAAGTTTTCAGTACTTTTTCCTTGCAACTAACGTGCAATAAATGAAAGAAAAACAAGCTAAAAGCTATAGTTGTTCTTTAAACAGATAACCCTTTTAATGTACCTGAGACTGTGCAGGGCACTCCGAAGTTTCCTTTTGTAAGAATACATACACATTTGGTAAACATTATATATATATATATATATATATATATATATATATATATATATATATATATATATATATATATATATATATATATATATATGTGGCTATATATATGCCTGCCTGATGGCACAACCAGCCTGGTTACAGCAGCAGCTTGGTGACTTGTGTAGAGGTCTGTGGTGTGGGTTCAAATCCGCAGCCGACTGATCACAGAGGCAGACACTTTGCTATCCGTGCCAGACATCCCGGGATTATATATGTAATCAACGGATAGGTTTGCTTAAAAAGCAAATGGGTGTTACAGACTAAATACACACACAAAACAAAGCCACTACAACACCTAAAAAAACATAACAAACATCTCACACGTCTATGTTCTCGCCCTACCCGCGCAACAACTTCTCGCTGCTGGGAAGAAAGGGCGTTGGGTCGGGTATGATACATGAAACATACGCCATTCACCTTACCGGGGTCTAAGCGATGTCAGGCAGGGCAGCCGATCGAGACTACAGGTCTACCCCAAAGCCAAATCAAAAGTCCTTCAAAAGAAGGCATCGTCTTACCCCATACAAAAATGGGAAAACTGACTGCAAGTTAAAAGAAGAAGAATATATCATTTATATATATATATATATATATATATATATATATATATATATATGTGTGTGTGTGTGTGTGTGTGTGTGTGTGTGTGTGTATGTATGTATGTATATATGTATGTATGTTTGTATACACGCGTGCGTGTATTATTGAGCCTATTTTAAACCAAAATTAGAAAGAACTGAATGAAATGGAGACTGGAAACTGACTGTCGTTTTTAAAGAACCGTATGGAGTAAGGTCCCTTTCAAGAGAATTCCGGAAAGAATCGAATTCGGTCTCATTAGTGGACGTCAGGGTTGAAAGAAAGCGAGTCGCACTGAAGGGATACAAAAAGACAGTTGAAAAAAAAGCAAAATATTCTTTTTATATCAACAACTTTGACAAGATGGGCTTTCATGCAGCAGCAAAGCTTCTGAATTATACAGTGACTTAGGCAGTAGAATTGGTCTGGGCTTCTCTTCTTTATGTACCTATTTAAAACTTTGAAGCTTCGTTGTCGCGCAGTGTTGGAAGCTATGATAACGATCATTTTATTAAACATTGAGGGTTTTTAATCTTACTATTTTTGATCAATCAGTGAATAGATCGTTCAAAAGAAAAAACATGACTTCTTTGGCCTTCTTCCCAAGAGATACAAGGAATGTCGCGTGTTCTCTATGCATCTAAAACGTCTCATTAACAGGGAAATACAGTCCTTAGAAATATCAGCAAATATCGTTGGAGAAAAATAAAAAAAACATCTGTGAGTTTACTGGGGGGCAATGTCTATAGGTGTCTAAAAGGTATCCTGGCTTTTTTTGGGATATTAGATAAAAACGTATAGTATTAAATAAATAAAAAACAGCTTGGTCGAGAATACTGAGAAAACTGGCGACTGGTATTTCAGAGACCGAATCAGGGCAAACTCACTTACGCTGTGATGATGACTATAAATCTTTTATGCTCTCTTTGGCAGAGAGAGAGAGAGAGAGAGAGAGAGAGAGAGAGAGAGAGAGAGAGAGAGAGAGAGAGAAAGCAATGCATAAAATCAATATTCAAGCTCTACAACTTTTCATCTTAGTTCCTACACATTCAAATTATGATTTCATCAATTTTTCTTAAGCACACTCAAACACACGTACAAATCAGTGGCATTCGTCGGTACCTTTGCCATATTCAACTCACTTGAAATCGAATATCATATTTCTGCATAGATAGGAAAATTTGAGAAGGCTCCATCCATGTGCTGCGGAGCCAATCAAATTTGTATAAGCTAATAATGCGCTAATCCTGGCTGCATCGGATTCAGAGCTCGCAGTCATATATTCATTTTTTTATCTTTTTTATCTTTTGGTCAGATTTCTATGACGAAGCAGTGAAGAACATTATTTACTTCTATTAAAATTAAAGAGTTATTTCCACTCTCTCTCTTAAATACGTTGCAAAGTGCATTTTGATTTCACTTTGCAACGCCAATAAAATTATTATTTATTTTACTTTCGCAAATGTGTCATGTGTTTTTTGAATAATACCGCGAAAATGCCAAGTGGGAATTCGTACGAGGTGCAGTGTATGATTTTCTTCCGAAAGGAAAATAAGATTCATAGACAAGGCTTCCTTGATTATCATGAAATTAAAAATAGTAAGTAATAAAGTTATTAAATTTTAAGTTAATTACAATTCAGCTTGCAAGTAAATAATAGGTCTGGTGGCTCCATTGTCCTCTTTTGTGTAATTTGTATGCAAAAGAAAAAACAAACATCTCTCTATCTATCTGTTGTAGCTGATGTTCGATTTTATTGGAGGCTTTAGGGACAACAAGATAAATATCATGTGACGGTGAGATTTTTCTTTGTAAGATTCCGACCAAGAAAATATCAAACTTCAACCGAACAACAAATCTCGTCATAGTTGAACAGTTCATAGCCAGAAGACCTTTTTTGCAGTACTGGGGACAGAACGAGTTTAAACATCTTATGATATATATATATATATATATATATATATATATATATATATATATATATATATATATATTTATATATATATATTATATTATATATATATATATCCCATATAGACTATATATATATATTATATATATATTATATATATATATATTATTATATATATATATATATATATATATATATATATATATATTTATATATATATATATATATATATATATATATATATATATATATATATATATATATATATTATATATATATATATACTGTATGTATATATAATATATATACAAATATATATATATATATACTATATATATTTTATAAATATAGAAAATGTATATATAAATGTATATGATCATATATATACTATATATATTTATGCTTTATATATATAATATATATCTGAAATATCATATGATATATATATATATATTCCACATATTTATAAATATATACATCTATATATAGATATTATAGCCTCATAGTATATATATATATATATATATATATATATATATATCTATATATATATATATATATATATATATATATATATATATATATATATATATATAGGTATATAAATATATATATATATATATATATATATATATATATATATATATATAAATATGTTTTTCATATATATATATATATATATATATATATGATATATATATATATTTATATATATATATGTATATATATATATGTATATATGATATATATATATATATATATATATATATATATATATATATATATATATATATATATATATATATATATATATATATATATATCATATTATATTGTGCTTATACATTCCTTCTCCTACTTAGCTGCTATCTAGCTAACTTATTTAGAGGATATATTTTTCATTAGCTTATAGCTTGCACCAATATGGCAGAACTCCGTTGTTTTCACTCATAGGGACAGAGAACGCATGCTTCCCAGGCCTACAGGAAATACCCACGCCGGGTGGACAATGGGTATCCCTTTTAAAAACCCCCCTGCTACCAGAACACACCTAGATTTCCCCCTTAAAGATATTTTGACGATGATTTCTGGGAACAATACTCAAACCCCCATCTCCCCCCATCGCCTGAGATGGGGTAGCAATTTCTCCTTTTCTCTGTGATTTTGCTGGCCTTTTTGACATGCTTGCAGGTACGCTGGCCAGAACCAAGGTACCCCCCCACGTACGCCATGTTGGGGAAAAGAGAGACTCTGCTAACTTCATCTGGAGTGGACGCTCTGCGGACCCATCTATCTCCGCTGGTGTGGCGATCGCCGACGAACAGCCAATCCGATTGTAGGCGCCTATAACAATCATAAAAGGTTCCCACGCCACCCAGTAGTCATTTTGCCAGCCCTGTCCCTTGTACTTAACACTTTAATTTCCATTTCTTTTAAGGATCGGCCGGTTTCCGACTTTTTAACGACAGGTTGTTGATATATAGGGGGTTTGTTAAAGGATATGATGTGGAACTACTGGGGGAAAAAATTTTTGTTCAGTTACCTTAGGTTTTGCTGAGCCAGAGCATTTTTCGGCCAAAATGGCCATTTTTCAAAATGCATCTCCTCCTTTGATTTTTGGTTTTAAGGGATGAGATTTGAACCACGTATAAACACATATGGACCTTCGATACAAAACCGGGGATTTTGATTTTTCAATTATTTTTGAGATATGAATTTTTTTTTTTTTTGAAATTTTCCGGAAAAATTACAGAAAAAATTAAAAATCAGAAACTCAAAATATTAAAAATCCCCGGCTTTGTTTTAATCTACCATGTTTCCCCATGTTATATTTAAAATTTCATTTAGATTGGTCCAATACTAAGGGAAGATGCATTTTATACTGGCGAAAACTTGTGTTTTGAGAAACGGGCCATATCAAAGTTTTAGTTACATAAAAAAGTAAAGGGACTTCAAAGACTTGTTACAATTAATTCTATGGTTTTAATTTTTATTTTTCTTATTAATTAATGCAAAATGATTATAAATAAGAATATTAATTGATTATTTATGTGCCTAAGACACATCTTATAAATTTTAGGGTTCCTGGTCCCCTGTCTGATCTTGCTGCAAGGTATTACTCTAGGGTATCAAACGTTGCACTACACTTTTTATTAGTGTCTCGAATCCATCCCTTGCCAAATGGATCCTGGGAAATTTAGTTTACATTCACAATTAGGGATTGTGATTCAAGTAATTCATCAAGTCTTCCTTCACTTATTATGATCATTTTATTTTCAGGATCGTCTAGGGAATATCAGCATTTCCGAGCTACTGCTTTCTTTTTCTAAAATATCTTTTGCCCTTTGGTAGTGACAAACAAATAAAAAGGCGTTTGGGGTGGATGTGGTTGGTCTCTTTCAGCAGAGATCGCTGCCCTTGCGCCGTTTGATGGGCGACAGCTCTCTCTCCGTCGTCCATTCCCCTCTATGGCATAATTTCTTGAACTCTTTCTTCTGACTTCTGCCTGACTTTTCCACTTGGCTTTTCCGCATTCTAGAAGCATGAAGTGAACTCTTGGACCTTTTAGGCACGGTGAAAAAACAAAAACACCGCAGAAAATACAGAGTTCAGTCAAGGCTATATGTGTGAGCATGAAAACGTGTCCTTCTAGCTTGAAGTTTATAGGCAAATCGAAAGAACCACAGTCGGCGTCATGGTATGACTGTGTGTGTTGTCATGGCTAGGAATAACTAAAAAAATCGAGTAGGATATTATTGACATTATACATTTCATTTCAAAGTAAGTTTTCGTAATATATATCGCAAAACTATACCAGACTAAACAATTTTCTATATCTGGTGTTTTATGGGTATATAGTTATTATTGAATTTTTAGGCCATAACTAGAGAAATACGGCAAATTTTTAGCATAATATAACGTGGACACATTCTTGAACTCCGTATGTCGAAGCCATGGAATTTTTTTTCAGCAGATCGAATTTTTTAATTAAAGATTATTGGTTTTTTTACTGTTTTGATCCAAACTTTTAACCGTTCCTCCACGAAACAATCTTCCTTTGTCAAAATCTTGCCTGTATTCCCTGCCTTTGATTAACGTAGTCTTTGAATTCGAGTAAAGATCATGGGATACAACAATCATTTATCCCTCCACCAGTGCAATCTAAGGGCTATTTAAGTTATTTAAGTGAAGTGGCAAAGCGTTAGTTAACTTTGGGCACGAATAATAGTTATGTGTTCATTGTTAGGGCAAACACACGCTGCTGATTCTCAGATCATTTTTTTGTGCTTTCATTAAAAGCACCTTCTAAGATACGTTATGTGCTGTATTTAAGAAGGTAACAAAAGCAATGGATAAAAACAATATTCAAGCCCCTACAAGATTTTTTCCTTAGTTTGATAAGGGCTAACATTATAATTCTCTCTTTCAAGAGGATTTTTCATTGTGTTTCTTATACTCCACACTCCCACCCAAATTGAATTGGCTGGTCATTAGAGAAGTACCCGTTGCCATATTCAACCACTTTCATGAAGTCATTTTTCTGGAACACCATCATAGGCATTACTTTCCACGTAATCAGGCTGCAGAGCCAATCAAATTTTATTACCTAATTGAACTAAGCCTTGCAGATTGGCCCAGTTTCATTATCCACTTTCTTGTTTATTCTTGTTCTGAATCTGTCCTCAGTGATTTTGTCGTATTGTGTTAACTGTTGATTTCTCTCTAATGTTAATTTGCTAAGTTCTATAAATAAATCACTGTAAATTGGCAATAAAGATTTTATTTTACTTTCCAATATGGCGATCTTGTTTTAAATTATAATCCAGGAAAATTCTGAGGTAAGTCTTCAATTAAATTTTTTTGTTTACAGACTGGACTTCTTAATTGGTTTAGAAATAGTAAGCATCAAGTTATAATTTTTGTTAATTACAATTATCAAAAATAAGTCCAGTCTGTGGCTCAATATATATATTATATAGTTATATGCAATAGAATATATATATCTATATATATATATATATATATATATGCAATATATATATATTTAGGGACAATATATATATATCATATTTGCAAGCTATATATACAAGAAAATATAACAATATTCATATATATATATATATATATATATGTATGTATGTGTGTGTGTGTTTACACAGATGACACAGACAAACACACACATATATATATATATATATATATATATATATATATATATATATATATATATATATATATATATATATATATATATATATATATATATATATATATGTGTGTGTGTGTGTGTGTGTGTGAGTGCGTGTGTGTTAACGTTTCTAACAATGATTTGTCCTCCACTATTGCAAATCTCGAAAGGTAACGAATAGCAAAATGTTAAAGGTTTTCAGGAAATTCTTTTCATAGGACCCGAAGCCTTTTCCCTTCGCTTCCCGTTACTGTTCCTCTTGACTGGGACTCCCTACTGTAAAACTTTCCCTTCCATCAACGGATACCGTCAGCCTTAAATTGAAGGATTCGGAAATCAGACTGTCTTGTTTTCCTTTTATTATACGTCGGAATCTGCTTTATGCTCTACAGATTGCTTCACTTTCGGGCTGGCTGGATCTAAAATAACTAAACAGCACTGAAAATAAATCATAAACATCTCCAGAGGGAATTAAGAATAGTTAGTTTGTATAATTTTTGTTTCTTATTGTTGAAAATTCGAAGCACTTAAAGAAAATTTTTTGAAAAGTCAAAAATATGAAAATATACTACACACATGAACATAAATATATATGAACAAATCACTGTATGACACCTATCCTTTCATTATCCCTCTCCGCGTTTCCTCTGTATTCTACCGAACGTGCGAGATTTTCAATGGCCAAAAAGGGTCGCGAAAATAAAGAGAAGTCCGAACGACCACCTCGTCAGAGAAATAGTGCAAAATATCTTTTTTCATAGACTTTGCAAAGCTTTCATGGACACCTCGCACTGCGAACACCAAAGGGAAATATACATTTATTTGGATACAGACACGCCTGCAGAGGTGAATCTCTCCTCTCCGTAGCGACACAAAGCTCTGACAGAGTTAAAGGAAATATACTAATAAAGAATCTCCTTTTTATTATTCTATTTTATCAACAACCAAAAGTTAATTAACAGGACAGACAACTCAGCGCCTTATATAGCGCAGACCCCTTTAAATATAATAAAAAAAGGAAGTAAGACACTAAGCCAAACCAAGGAGGTCATAGACCACCTCCTGAAGTCAGGCAAATTTAAAAACTGAGGAAAACAGAGGAGAGAGGATATACCACACAGAGGGACTGTGGGAGAAGGTAGACTAATGGATGTTACAGAAACTGACTAAGAGAGAAGGAAGCCTCTTGTTCAGTTAACAGAATAATAACAGAGATAAAAGTGACAGAAACACACACACACACACAACACATATAGTATATATATATATATATATATATATATATATATATATATATATATATATATATATATATATATATATATATATATATATATATATATATGTATATATATATATACTTTTACATAGTTTTTTTCTTTATACAATTTTCATTAAAAACAATTGTTTTAGTGGCATCAATTAGTTTCTTGAAGGTATCTTCATACGATGGAGTTTTTTCTGATTCTCGTTCGTCAGTTTATTGATTTTGTCGCGACAGCTGTTTTGCCTTTCTGGCATTATCAACAGACCACTGATTTACAATGCGGCCTTTCGACCTTTTATATCATCGTGTGAAGAGAATGACCTTGTGGTCTGGGTACTGGCTCGGTTTTTGCGTATAATTTCACCAGAAATTGATTAACGATAATCGGAAAAACTCCCTCGGTATGAAGACACCTGCAAGAAACTTACTGATGCCACTAAAGGAATTGCTTTGAACAAATATATATATATATATATATATATATGCAATATATTATATATATATATGTTTGATATATATATATATATATATATAGGATATATATATATATATCAATATATATATATATATATATATGTATATGTATATATCTAGACTCATATATATATATATTTTATAAGATCTATAGGGCGGATATATAAAAATATATATATATGATATATATATATACTATTGATATTACTACATATGATACATGGATGACTTTATAATATATAAAAAACACAAAAGTCCACACAGGCGTCTTTCCAACCCCAGCTAGTTTTCTCTTCCTATCAGTTTTCAACCAATCCCTGTGACGTTTTCACACAGCTGCAATTTGGTATGTTTGATAATTGGGGGTGGATGATCAACATACCAGTTTGCAGCCCTCTAGCCACGGTAGTTTTTAAGATCTGAGGCCGGACGGACAGGCAAAAAGCCATCACAATAGTTTTCTTTTACAGAAAACTAAAATGAAAAAATCGTTTGCTCCGAAGTCATGTCAAGAATCCTTTTTTTCTTCAGGATAAGAAATCATCTTTCGACTCAAAGCTTGGTACTATTTGAGGATAATTAAAAAAAAAGATCGAAGTATGACCAAACTCTCAGAAAAGACCGTGATGCAAAATAATCAATATACATTAAAGAAAAGGAAGAATGATTGCAAAGTGAGAAGTTGTGAAACCAGAACAAATTCGCAGTTGGGGATTAATGAAGGAAATGAATAGGAGTCTCGAACTGCGTTAGAGCCTCACATCCCAATAAAGTTAATTTTATAGTAAAAGAAAACGTAAATTATAATACAGAAATGTTCAGTACAAAATTGCCCATGATTTCTAGTATAGCAGTATTAGGTTTATGAAGACCTATGTAAATATAATAATAATAATAAAAATACAAGAATACTGAGCGTTCTACACTGTTCGGACTCGTTAGGTAAGAATTATGATGTAATTTTCCGAAATATGAATAAATCTTTAGATATGAAATGCAATCTAGTACCGTTACTATGCAAAAATAAAGATGATTTAATTAATAAAAAAAAACTTCCGCTAAATGTATTTATGATTGGTCATACCAAAAAAAAGCTTTAAATAAGAGGCAAAGGGCAGGTGACGTCACAGCAGTGGCGATAGTCTCGTAACGGAACAGCATATCCTAATTAATGCACCTAAAACCTGCGAAATAAATAACATTGATAATGAAACAAACTACCCTAATGAAACTAACCTGTGACACTGGCAAACTGTGTCTTAAAGGAACCAACTAAGCTAATAAAACAATCCAAACCTATGACTCCGACAAACAGTGAGTGTCCTAAAAGAACTAACTGGCTTAGTAAAACCAGACTTAATTTAGGTTTAGGCGTTGTGAAGCCAGAGGAAAATTTAAAAAAAAAATTTGAATTATTACAGGGACATTTTGCGACCAATTGAAATCGGTATTAGAGCATATTCTAAGATAAATGTTGAGTACTTCAACCCTTTGGCCTATGATTCTGTCACTTAAATATCCTTGTATTAGTAACAAATACCAAATAAAGCTCCATCGATTTTGTTAAAAATTTATTCATTAAAACAAAGCTGCTTCAGGGGGCCCTGATACTTAAGCTTCATTAGTTTGATAGTAAATCCGCCACTGACCAAATGTGTCTTTTACGGACCAGCCATCAGCACCCTTGTTTCAAAGGATATTCCCCGGATGCGTGCTCACGTATTTTATAGTCCTGTCTTGCACATCATTCCCCTTGTCTTCACCTACTTTGCTTTTTGTGATTTAGTATTACGAGGTGCAAAGTTGAGTGAATGCAGCATTTTTTTTCCTGCATATAACTTTGCAATTAAATACACTGTATTCTTATAAGTTTCTTTTTTATATTCTTAACTCTGTTCCCAGTAGTTGGTGCGGTACTGCTTTTGTAAAGTTTGAAAGAACCTGACGATTCAAGGCTTAATCGCAATAATAACTCGATTTTTCTTTCTTGCTTTTTAATCCCCTTGATGAAGGTAATCATCCTGAAAGAGACTGCAGCCTAAATCATCCCATAGAAATTGTTGCACAATAAAAAGCCTTTAATTGCCCCGTAGATTTCATTAGTGTTCTCAGAAACATAACAGGTTCATCAGTCCTCAATTAAAATTAACATCTTATGAAAATAAACTCCCCACATGTGATTCAGCATAATTTGCATAAGATATATGGACTAAGAAGGTTGGAAAACCCGGGAAGCGTGCGAATACAGCCAGCATAATTGGAGGAAATATTGAAAGAAGTTGAAATAGTTTTAATGTACTATACTAATTGCAAATGAATTCCAGTCTGACGCCAATTATTACCACTACCGCAATTTTCCAAGCCCTTCGATGGGTGAGTCGGTAGAACTTCGGACTGTCACTCGATGGGCCGGAGTTCAATTCCCCCGGCCGGCTGATGAAGAGTTTAGAGGAATCTATCTTCTGGTGATCTCTCTCTTCTCTCGCTATAATGTGGTCTCGGATTCCACAATAAGCTCTAGGTCCCTTTGTTGCTAAGTCGTTTGGTTCTTAGACTGTCAAAATAAGTCTAATCCTTCAGACCAGCCCTAAGAGAGTTGTTAATCAGCTCAGTGATCTGGTAAAACTAATTTATACTATTTTTTCTTTACCAATTTTCTTTACTCGTGTTTTAGCAGTTTTTCTTCCATAATTCTGCCCTAAACTCGACTTACATCAGCTCAGTAAGTAAAGACTATTATCTTTACAACTCTCTCTCTCTCTCTCTCTCTCTCTCTCTCTCTCTCTCTCTCTCTCTCTCTTCCCTGCAGTAATCCAGAATGATTCTTCGTTGGTTCCATTTTGGTTTCCATTGTTTAGCGGAAAATATTTATATTCTGCTCTCATTTTCTCTTCGTATGCTGCTTTTAATTAACTGAACGCTCTACAGACAAGCTAACGCTTGTTTACTAATCAGAAGTTGTGAAGCGAACATTGAATCTAACCTTTTTTGTTTTACTTTAAGTTTTCCATTTTTCCAATCTGAGTCAAAGTACCATCTTCTTGATATTTGTTCACTTTAAACGCAGAAGTCTTCTGACAATAGGAAGCATCAGACTCAAGTTTACAAATAGTCCACAGCGAAGCTATAACTGGATATCTGTTAATGTTATTTATTTTTCTGAGGTTTTCATCCTCTGCATTTCATATCCTCCCGAGTCTTGGATTTTGAAAATGTAGGGAAATGATCCACCCTTCCCTCACTTTTTGTCTCATTTTATTGCGAAGATTCTTTATAAATCACTGAATATTTTCGGAAATGGCATAACTTCGTGAAGAATGTGTCCTCGAGATTATCTCAGGCATTTTAGAGGATTATCTATGACCCTCGAGGTGCCTTCTGTAGACTGATGATTTCCTTTCTTGTGTCAGGAATAGCTGATGATTAAAAGCAGTCATTAAAAGATTTACAGGAGAGAAAGCTCTCAAAGAAAGGAGTGGCGCCTTGATTTGATAACAGAAGGATATAAGCAGTTGTAAATGATTGATTTATTGGCATGCTAGCTTTAAAAAGAAACTAGCCGATTTGCTTCAACAATAGAGCTTAAGAATACAAAAGGAACAGCTGCAAGTTATCGGTTACACTTACTTGAATAAACATTTTGTCGCCGATAAATGTCGATTCGTTTTGTTCAGGAATTACATGAAAGTAAGGCTAATTTAAATATCACATAATTAAGATATTAGTGAAGTACCCTAATAATATTTTGTAATAACTTAAAGAACGTGTTGTCTAAGTACAATAACGAAATCTGGGAAGTATAAGCTCAGATCTCTCACAACGGTAGCTATTTGTGTGGAGAAAATGCAAGGTTATTGTCCTGAGGTAATCCCAGATAAGAGGCAAAATAACCAAGAAAATCTCTTTCATGTGACGAATTCTCATGGCGATTTCCCTGCCTTTGTTGGCTGAGAGGATTTGATCGGACCTCATCCTTGTACCTGAGAGGAAGCTGATTAGGATCCTGCGAGGACCGAGGAAGAATAATAGGGCGGGAAGTTGCGAAGAGAGTTTCGTCTAATTTACACAATTCTGAGATTGGAATATATTTATGCATGTCCCTCTGTCATAATTGTCCTGCTAGTGACTGTTGTTTTTACTTCATGGCGAATTTTAAGAATTCTCATCCCATTTCTGTATTCCTTTTTTTTCCCAGCCTTTCATCCTCGAAGAAGCAGGAATATGGTTTTCTTAGGCACTGAACCTCTCCCCCGCTCCATGTTCGAGTTTTCTTCCGGCCTCGACTACCTTGTGGCATTTGCTTTCCAGTTTTATTGGCATGGCATTCGCGAAGTCTCTCTCGCTTTTGCTTTAGAAATGGACCTGAAACTCAGGCCTGTCATTTTCAGTTTTCTGAAAAAGAAAACTATTGTGCCGGATTTGTCTGTCCGTCCACACTTCTTTCTGTCTGCGCTTTTCTGTCAGCACTTGTTTTGTCCGCACTTTTCCTGTCCGCCCTCAGATCTTACAAACTACTGAGGTTAGAGGGCTGCAAACTGGTATATTGATCTTCCACCTTCCAGTCATCAAACATACAAAATTGCAGCCCTCTAGCCTCAGTAGTTTTTTTTTATCTTATTTAAAGTAAAAGTTAGCCATAATAGTGCGTCTGACAAACATGCCAGGCCACCACCGGGCCGTGGTTAAAGTTTCATGGGCCGCGGCTCATACAGCCGAAAAGATATGTGTCATCATAATTTGTAATATGTATCATTTGATCTTCAAGCAGTATAATGTGCCATTCAGAATTTCTATATTGAAATCTTGTCCATAATTTAAAATTCAAAAATTCGTAAGAAATCGAAAATTCTAATCTAATTACAGTACTTAGAATCTGACCCAAAAAGATTACGAATCTGTTCTAATAGTCATAAAGTTGTCCAAAAGAAAATGTATTCGATGCCTAATTTCCCTGGTTTTATACCCAGAAATCCAGAATTTTCTCGTTCTGAGGTCTCCCTTTTCAACTGAATGCTTGGATTTTACTTTAAAAAATGTAGCTTCAGCAATTATCAATTTTAATATATATGACAAGTAAGTTTATCCTTTTAATTCGGCTTCCATTTTTTATTTTACGTAATTTTCATTTTATTCTGAACAAGGGGTGTTATTCAGCTGTTTTGGGTGAAATCTGCAGAATTAAACCGAAAGATATTCAGCCAGAAGAATCATTCCTCTTTCTTCTGGGCTGCAAGCCATTGCAATAATGAAAACCACACTTACCCTTCGCATAAGAACTGTTCTTATTGCACAACAATGCCTTCTGTCTATTTCATGCATAAAACACATATGTATCATACGGTGCACTTCATACTGCAACAAAGGCGTTACTTTTGTATCTTCAGTTTAGAAGCTAAACTGATTTCTGCATTTTTCTTCAACATCACTCACTTTGGTCCCTTACAAATTAGCTCTCCAACTTCTTTAATTTCACTTTTCTCAAGTTTCCAACGCATTTTGAACAAACCCTGCGAGTCAGAAATGCGACTCTGTGTTCTGGTTAAACGTCTTTATAATAATAATATTGATAAAGATAAGATTTCATTGACAAGTTTGTGTCCAAATCTCCCATGTTACCCCAATATCTTTTCAGATAATTTCTATTATTTGAAAACAGTTTCATTGCGATTTTTTTTTTTCTCCTCGAAACATTCTGTGAGGTAATCTGATAGCCCCAGGGCAAACCACCTATGAATGTGCAAAAGAATGAAGCTGTCGCGCCGTCAAAAGTTTCTAAGAACTTGCCTCAAAGAAAATTCATGACATGAATTAAATCACACCATGGAGGCTGATCTCTTCCCTGACCCAACCCATCCAACCCCAAACCCCTTCAACACCAGTTTTCGTGGAGCCATATGGAAGGTCGTAAACACATGGCGGTGTAATTAGAGTGCTAAAATATGTCGCTCAACAAAAGACAAAGGAAAGAGAAAGAACTTCATGGAAAAGAGGTTTCAAAAGCTTAATTATCCCCGAAGGTGAAGCCTTTTAAGTCTTATGAGATTATGATGAGAGAGGGTAGGGCGACCCGGATGAGCATTGCTTTGTTATCATTGCGTCTTCTGGGAAATGAGAAAGTAGCTGTTTGTGAGATGTGAAGATCAACACAATTCTCTCTCTCTCTCTCTCTCTCTCTCTCTCTCTCTCTCTCTCTCTCTCTCTCATATCCCGACATTTTAGAATTATAAAATTTGCTGAAAGGTCATTGATTCATAGATGAGGTTAATGTAAATAAATGTAATATATTTTCAGAAGAAAATGTTATTTAGGCTGAAACAGTAGAAGAAAGAAAATGATGAGATGCTGAAGGCTCTGTGGCAGAAAGTTCAGTAAACCATTATCACACAATTACGACGTCACTAGATAATTCCCTTGCGAGACTGGATGAGGTAAATTTTATTTTTGTAACCATTAATGCGTGAGCCTTAAAATGTTGAGGGTTATACGATATTAAATCCCAGTATCATATGACAAAGACATCACAATATAACATTGCGAAGGTGGAGTGGTAACATGACCCTCAACATTGTCTAATAATATTGAGAACCCTATCATGTAAAGTCCTGTAAAAACTCACAATGGAAATATTACTATTTGCAAGATTTGGAGATTTGAGGGTTTTCTCGAAATTGGGGCACTTCATTTATTTTTAGTTTTCTTTTTTGTTTCCCCTTGCTCCCTTTTTCGAGTTAATCTTAGTTTTTTCATGTTTCATATAATACTCGACATTCAAATTCCATCTCTTTAACAATCATATTGATTTTTTTATCTATTTCCTAGATAATTCGTCAAACTGAAATTCGCGGAATTTGGAGATATTTTTACCTTTAATCCTTTTCTGCTCCTTTAAAAGCTCTATTCACCATACCATTACGGAGGCCCTTTTTTTTTTTTTTTTTTTTTTTTTTTTACATGTGAGGCTATTTTTGAAATGCAATCAAGTACCGAAGCAGCTGAGTTGAAAAAGTAGGAGACCTTTTAGTTCAGGTTTCGAAGTTGTTGGGCTCAGTGCTGTGTATTTAGAACAAGAGATAATCGTTGTAGGAGTTTTTTTTTTTTTTTTTTTCTTTATTAGCGGTTTTTTGCTTGTCTCTTTCCTCTTCCTTTCGTTGCGGCCTTGTTCTGTTCCAGTTCCCTTTTACAGCTGACAGCACCTGGTCTTTATTTTTCTTTCATTTCATTTGATTTCCTTTCACACCTAAGAAAATTTTTACGGAGGTAATCCATGCAAGCTGCTAGCCAGATTTGCTAAGTAAAAGATATTAAGCAATATGACATGTGCGTGAAGGGTTTTGAATAAGACAATTATTTTTCGTCATCAAATAACTAATGTTGAAGTGTCACTCAATGATAGGAAAATGGGAAAAATAATTTAATTTATTTGTCTAAAATTATGAAAGTCGACAAATATATCGTGAAATAGTAATGATATCTGAAAACTACTTTTATAATGAGAACAGTGGTCTGAAAAAATCCGAAAACCTATGATTTAAAGTGACGCAATTGTATAAGAATAGACGAGACATGTTACAACTGCTCTTGAACCAGAATCATACCTTGCAGTTTAGTCTTGATCCTCTGTTACGATTTAACAGTTAGCTGGTCCTTGAGAATTGGAAGATGAAAAGCTATATGAGCTATATAAAAAGCACTGAGAAGTAAACAGCGCCATCAATTAGTCACTTAATAGGAGTGAGTGACTTGCGCAGAAAATGTTTAATTAAGGGGCCAAGTAAAAATGTTTTCTTGACTGTGCAAACGTTTAATGACCGAAAATTATTGTTTTTTTATTTAAGCCTGAATAAACTGATAATCTTAAGACTGAGTAAAGAATCGGAAATTACTAAACACTGAAAACTGACGTATTTCGAGTTTCATAGAAATTACGGGAACGAATTAAATTCATAAAATGGAAAAATGAAAACTAATCTTTAATTGCTTGCGGCTACAAGAATCGTTACTGAAAATCCTTAGACGCATTAAACTGATACATAATGGTAAGGTGGCAACCAGGAAAATAATAGCAAATTTTAGGAATACAGATCCTAAAAGCAAATGTAAGAAGGTACAAAGTCGACACAAAGTATGAATTAGTTAGTTGCTGTCACATTCGGCTCGCTAAGTGATAGTCATGCGAAGTGAGCAACGCTGGTTTGACAACCAGAGAAAAGCGAGCAGGATCCCGTGACAAGTTTTCAACCTCCGATTTCTCGCTGTTATAACTGAAAACGTTAGTCTGCCTCATCGGGATCCTTGATCCCTTGACACCCTGTTCCTCCTCCCTTTTTCGAAGGCTTGGTTTCTTCTTTTGTCTCGGCATTCCACACTCACGTCATTCACTAAACTTGAAAGGTGAATCATCAGTTTAGTCCAATTGATAAGGGCTTATCCGTTCACTACTCTTTTTTTTTAATTTAACAGTATGAATCGTAGTTACGTGGATGCCAGATGGTTAATTGTTAAAGGGTAATAAACAAAGCGATAATCCAGGATAATCCGGGATCACGCTGTCACAAACTAAAACCATAGACTTAACCATAAGAGATACGGAAGCGTAGCCATACAAAATCCAAAAACATGTATAAAACTGAATACTAATTTTGTTGCTTATATTTATCAACAACTTTTTTTTAATTATGAAGGCACCGAGTTTAAACAAACCAAGACTTAAATTTAGAACTCTCATTATTTGACTTGTTAAGATTCAATGATATACCTTTTAACTGTGTCGTTACACGGGACTAAGGATCTTGCTTCACTTCAGTTAACAGGATGATCTCAATCTCGCATATGTCCGAATAATTCACACGCCGAATTCAGGTACATTCCCATCGCAGTATTGTGTAAGATGGTTGGCAGTTGACAGCAGATAGCCACCCAAATCAAGTCGAGATATATATATATATATATATATATATATATATATATATATATATATATATATATATATATATATATATATATATATATATATATATATATATATATATATATATATATATCTATATATATATATATATATATATATATATCTATATATATATATATATATATATATATATATATATATATATATATATATATATATATATATATATATATATATATATATATATATATATATTCATGCTACAAGAACAGGATGTGAAATCTTGAATTCTGAATGTTCGCAGGAAAGCCAATTATTAAAAAATCCCAAAGTTCATCAACCTAAAGTGTTACCTTGAAGTTATTAATTCACTGAATGACTACAATGTTCATTCAAACCTAAGCTCTCTCTCTCTCTCTCTCTCTCTCTCTCTCTCTCTCTCTCTCTCTCTCTCTCTTTAAGTTTTCAATCTGGCTTTGTGTTAAGTTACGTACTATGTTGTTTTTCAAGATAACACTATTCTTATGACCATATCACCTTTTATTACGATTAAAACTTTTAAATAAAGAACAACATCTCTGGAAGAGAAAGGTGAGGTGAGAGATATAAAGAGGACTAAAGGCAATGTAAAAGAAGACATAGAAAGAGAATAAGATAAGAGGATAAACAGGGATTGATAGTGAAAAGAAAGAGCCCGTAAGGAAATAGGAAGAGGGAAAGAAATGTGAAAGAAAATATGGAAGAGGAACAATAAAAAGGATATAAAGGAGGAAGAGGGGAGAACGAGGAGCGAAATATAATTCAGTAAACAATTTAGAAAAAAAAAAATTGAATAAAAGTGAAGGTTTAAAACGAAGTAAAGAACGGGATGAACAAATTTTATACATAGAAGGATGACAGAAGAATAGGAATTTGATCACGGAAGAAGCGATGAAATTGCCTTATAAGGAGAGAAGGATTAAAAGAACCAGGAAAAACAAGAGTAGGAAAAAGACTTTCAAAGCCTGATTGTAGAGGAAAACACTCCCAACAATCCTCGATGGCTTAGAATTGCCGATTTATTGAGTAAGAATAATATGAGACTATGTGACTTGGCAAGTGTTACATAAGACGAAGAAAAATTCTTCAGTGTAGTTTAACAGAACATTGACTGAAACAGTACCTGAAGAAAAGAGAAGCCACCTTGATGCGGAGAGAGAGAGAGAGAGAGAGAGAGAGAGATGGGGGGTGAATCAGGTTGAAAAAGCACACAAACAGTTGCCATAAGTTCCTTCCTATTGAAGAGGCTGATCAAAAATGCTCCTTCACTCAGAGAGCTCTCTTCCAAATAGAGACAAATACGTACAACACCAAAACGTGGGAAACTAAAATGAAGGAAAAAATTATATGATACCAACAATATATTTAGATTTTTGGAGCCACATTTGGCAAGTGGAACACAGCAAAACAAGTGAGACTTTGAGTCGGCGATTTACTCAAGGTCATGCCCCAGTCAGGTCAGATAAAAGATGCATGTTCGTTTTTGAAGTACCAAACGTTTTCATGTTAGCGATAACGGTATGAATGAGGTCCGCTGAACAAACTGAATTAATGTAAAGTAGATTTTTCGAAAACCAATGAAAAATATATTCATTCAAGGTAAAAGGAAAAATTTGTTTTTTTACTACAATTAATCTCTCTCTCTCTCTCTCTCTCTCTCTCTCTCTCTCTCTCTCTCTCTCTCTCTCTCTGCTATATCTATGCCGGACAGACCGTCTAAAAGGGAATGTGTCCATCCTTTACTTTGATGGAGATGCTTCCAATTACAAGACTGAATCATCTTCAGCGCCAGAGGTAACTATTGCTGTTGCTGAAATAATCCTTCAACGGATGGTTTTTTCTTCATCGTAGAGGAAGACACACTCCCCTTCAGACAGTTTGTCCGGTAAAGAAACAGTACTTTATTTATTAATTCGAATTTATTTCATTCGTTCAGTAGAAGGAAACAGAAGTTTCCGAAAAACTTGAGATTTAATAAGAATCAAGACCAATACTTCTCCAGCATTAAATTTTTTATAGGTGTTTTAATTCCGCAAATTTCTATTCAAGATTGCTCAGCATACATGCAAGATTTCAACGCCAACAGCTGAAAAAAAAAAATGCTTTGAACGACTTGAATGCTCCGGCTGTCGTAAAGCAGTACTAACCAGCTGTCCATCGGTGGATAACGGGGTTTGCTTTCTGGTTATTGAAAACTATCCCTGTCTCGTGAACAAAAAGCGAATGTTCTAGCAGAATGAATCTGAATTACCTGCAGTGAGCATTCATAAATACCTTCGTCCTTTACGACTCCTTTGAAATAAACTTTTTTCAAAGCTCGACTTTCCAGGCTTAACATTCCATTTGTTACTGATTTATCTCTGCACTTTCTGTTAAGGACATCACATCATATATATATATATATATATATATATATATATATATATATATATATATATATATATATATATATATATATATATATATATATATATATATATATATATATAGATATAGATATATATATATATATATACATATATATATATATATATATATATATATATATATATATATATATATATATATATATATATATATATATATATATATATGTATATGTGTGTATATGTATACACACACACATTTAAGTACAGCACATGCGCAATAAAAGCTTCGATTATTTTTACTACCTCCAGGGTTAAAGAAAGAGCAGCACGACCTCTTCCTTCCAAGAGAATTCATGACATTAATTATTTCTCACCCTGGAGGCTGGTCCCTCTCCTGACTCAACCCACCCGACCCCTAAACATATTAATAACCATTTTCGTGCTGTCACATGAAATATCTTAAACACATGGCCGTGTAATTAGTGCACTAAAGTTATTCGCTCACAAGAAATTAGACGAAGCCGGAGAAACGAAAGGAAATTTTCAACGTTTATTTATTCCCGAATTTGAATGTTTTTTTTAGATTCATGAGATTATGATGAGAGAGAACGACCCGGATGGAACGTTGCTTCGTTGTTATTTGGCTTTTCTGCGAAATAAGGAACTGGATGACGTGAGAAGTGTAGATCGACACACTCCTTTCTCTCTCTCTCTCTTGAACGACATACTTAGCACTGAAAGTAAAAATAATGCCAAAGAAATAATGTGATGAAAGATGGGGAACATGTACAGTATATTGTTAGCCACTTGCATCTTCTAGGAAAAAGATTATTGAATTCATTATGTATTTAATTAACACTTTTCTCTCAGTCCGTGGTCATTAGTTTTAATGGAAGATTTAGAAGTTTTTACGCTTATTCTTACATGGTACTCCCACTCCTACTCCTCTCTCTCTCTCTCTCTCTCTCTCTCTCTCTCTCTCTCTCTCTCTCTCTCTCTCTCTCTCTCTCTCTCTCACCTACTGCATCTGGCTATCTACTATTCGGTGCTGTAAAGAAGAGAAAGATGGGACTGAAAGACGAGCAAACAATAGAGTAGTAAATGGTAGTAGGAAATCAGCTTTTTCAGATCTTGTCATTAACATTTGTTATAGCTTTTTCCGCTTATAGTTCAGAGAATAATTATTAGCGAGGTGATTAGCTTCTGCGAAAATGGAAACAGAAATCCAAACAAGCACACTTTATTTAGCATCAGATTCCTTTAAAGTAAAATCAACCTTCTGCGGTGTATACTGCATCCATAAGGGAAAGTAGTAAAAGACTGATTTGTGATCATAGATACCTTAATGTCATTAGCTATAAAAAAGAACATAGAGGGAGATATCCTTAAAGGAGCTTCCTGAAATGTATTGTGCAGTTTTTGACCAAAGTCATGAACAAAGGTCTGAAGAATCAGTTCATTGTGTTCAAGGAGCACAGGAGCTGAAAAATATATAATACCTACAAAGAGTTTGATCTGCAAATAAAAACTGGAAATGATTTTCTTGTTTAATATGTGAAGTAATATTTGATTCTATAACTTTAGTCTTTTCATATAAATCAAGATACCTTAAATGTCAGTTGGGGGATCCAAAGGTACATTTTGAGATCGTAGGATATAATGAGGGTTACTTTTTTGGGGCGATTGGGGCCCGAGACTAAATTCTTGGTCGTCGTCGGAGTTATCTAGCAAGTCTGATGGCATTCCATTTACTTACACTACTGGAGAACTTACATGAAGTCATTGCAAGAAAAGCTGAGCAGGAGAAACAGAATTTCTTACACACGGAGTGAAAGACATAACTCAAAACAGGCAATTTTTATATATTTTATTCATTATCTTCAAGAAATAGTAAGTCTGAGTCATAGGAATTCTAGCTGCTAACCACAAATACGTAAGCCCTATATTTCCCCCTTTTAGGACTTTCCCAATAGAGCCTCACTGTACCTTGAGTGGAGGTTATTATGCAGTATGAGGCTTAGCATGGTGCGGATCTTGATTACAACTTGTGGATCAGCGCAAATGGCCCTTGAAGACAAGACACCGGATGAAATACATATTACTGCATCAGAAAATTTTGCTCCTTATGCCCAATGTTGTTGTGGTGTGTGCACTGCCAAGTTTAAAGAAATACGGCCTGACTGAACACTCATGCCAAGATGAAAAAAAAAAAAAAGAAAAGAAAATAGATTACCATTGTGAACTGAATAAGATCCATTTCAGTGTTGTTTAAGGATTTATGATAGTTCCTACGTCACTCGGGAATGTTCCAAAATGTCCAAGAAAATTATCGCTCATAATTTGACTGACATGTCATGAAACACAGACACAACTACTGTATATATATAGACTATATGTTTGTAAATGCGCTCTTGAACAAATCAGTAAAACACAGGAAATTAAGTATAATACAATGGAAATATTTCTGAGAATATCTCTGTACTTTTCATACAGACTCATACAAACGTATATACACATGCAGACAGACACACACACACGCACACGCACACACACACACACACACACACACACACACACACATATATATATATATATATATATATATATATATATATATATATATATATATATATATATATATATATATATATATATATAATTATGTGTTTATGTGTGTGTGTATGTCTGTGTGAGTGTTTTCATAATGTTCTTTTTCGCAGTGCTATTTTAAGCGAAAAAGTATTGTTTCACTTGAGTTTGTATCTATAAATATTTTTTTCTCTCAATCATATTTCGGTGCCCTCAAAGCGGATTGAAATTCATCTTCAAAAGAGTTAATCTCTGGCCTGCATCCTTTACGCTGTTTCCTTTTATACTTTTTTTTCATTTCGTCATACAGAAGAAAACTTTGAGGTCATAATTCAACATACTTTTGTCATAGACGCTTATCTCTTAAAAGCATATTGAAGGATCTTAACGGAGACATTGTCTTCATTTCTCATTTCAGCACTGTAACTTCCTTCTTTCTATTAAAGAATGTTAAACTTTACGGAAATCATTTAGGCATTCTCGATTAGCAAGTAAATCGTTAAATTCTGGTATATGGAATCACTATTTAAGGACTGTCACTCATGCATCTGAGATAGGCTGGAATGCTACTTCAGGGTACTTGACGTCACTACCATAACTGTATTTTCTTATGTACAGTTTTATCTCTTTTGTTTCTTCACCGTTACTTACAGGGGATCAGAGCAAGGTACTTTACATATGTGTGTATGCGGATGTGTGAATGTTTGTTTGAATATTGTTAAAAATGTTTTACTCTCCTTTCCTACAATTGAGGAAAGTTATTCTAAACCTCTTGTGAATATTAGATAGAACGATAAATATTAGAGTGACCAGCACTAAATAGATTGAAACAAAACTCAAACTTTTTCAAACAAAACTTTGGCTGAAATGGTGAGGCAGACCTTAGCGTTGTGTCCTCTCCTTTTCATCTTGCCGATTTCCTCGTTATTTCATCTTTCCTGTTCTGAATATTACCGTACATTTAATTTCTTTTCGTATTTAGCCTATTCCTAGTTTTCATTTCATGTTATTTGATATTTTTCTATTGCTTTAAAATGATCCTCAGATATATTTCAAAAGGGCACCAGTATCATTGAGACGTTACTATTTCATGCCAGATTTCCATAGGAAAACTATCATTAGGTGTTCGTCAGTGACCTTAACAGGTCAGAGATAAAATTTAAAAGTGACAACACTCTAAATTATTTGTGGGGAAGGTATAAAAAACCGTTGAGATGCGAAATTCCAAAGTTTGACCTCATGACTGGATGATGATCATTTTCCTTCCACGTCCGCCCACCCCCCGTAGTTCTGCGCTGACCCTAGTTCCACAAATGCGCTTCAATTTCAATCAGATTCCTTCCTGTTCCGTGTGAGTTTGTTCCCTTATGGAAAATAGTTTTTGATATAGTAAAAATTTCTTATACCCCTCTAACTACCTCCTGTCTCCCTCTCTCACACATGCATTTGCACTTTATATGTGTATGTGCATATATATATATATATATATATATATATATATATATATATATATATATATATATATATATATATATATATATATATATATATATATATATATATATATATATATATATATATAGTCACAATTTCCATTCCTCCCTCACTAGGCAGCTAGGAACTAAATCATTCAAGAAATAAATCCATCTTTCAATTGAATTGTAGGCCGAGAAATCGGCGAAAATCCCAGGTTAGTGCCCATTTTTTGAACAAAGAGGAGTCCCCTACATTCTATTCTCTTGGCCAGAAATGCCCAGGTCTACTAAACAATAGAATTCCCTCACCTTCAACCCCCCTACTACAAGAACACAGCTGGATTTCCCCCCCACTGTGGGGTAGTGTTTGTGGCTTCAGATCAGAGAGGTTATAGAGAGAGTAGGGCGCACGCCATGCACACAGGGAGCTAAGATCTTCAGCTGTAACCACCTAATCTTTAAGACCATTTTTCCCATGACTTCTTGACTGGCGCCAGACTATTCTTTCAGTTACCTGGAGGGGCAAAGATGCACCAAGCTGGCACCGTCTTGAAAAACAAGGCGCAGAGACTTCCTGGCCAGGCTAAGAGTCACACGATTCCTCCCCTGTTCTCTGGGTGCTGGGCAACGACAACGCAGATGGCGGCTGACGATATATTCCGAGCTCACATATATGTCTAAGGTAAAGTCTGACAGTTAGTCTGCGCCAGTACCCACTTTTCCCCTTTTCCGTCTATTTAATCCTTTCTTAGTGCATCTCCAAGATTTTCACATTTTCCTTGCTACTCAGGTGTTCCCTTTGTGTAACCACATCATCCCCATTCATCCTTTAAAGTGCATTTGTTCAGCATCCTCATAACTTGCAATTAAGGTAAGATTGTTCATTGGGCTTTGTTTAGTAACAAGGGAGGTTTCATTTGCTCTCACCGTGTTTGTACTAACTCCGGAATTCTCTTCCAGGAGACGAGATAACCTGCCCAGTTCACAAATCTATGCCAAGGTACCCTTTACTGACTGCCATCCAAATATTGCAACCATTACTGGTCGCAGCCTGATCACAAGAATCCGTTGCCCACACAGAAATCATCTTGATTAACTAATGTCCATTATCCTGGAATTTACCCCTTCCAATGTATTACTGCCTGTGAATTGATGCATTTTGGCATAACAGAGTTACTTGTTTTAACAAGGATTGTTGTATCTGTGGCCCCTAATGTTTACATTGCGTGTCTGTAAATTACTGCATTATTGATCTATCATATGTGATTTATGTGTCTGTAAATTGTTACCATTTTGGCCTCACATACTTGCCCCATTCTCTGTAAATAAACCCCTTTTGATTGTAAGAGAATTCTAATTCCAAATTGGCGACCTTCATTATTTACGTAAATCAAGGAGGATTCAAAGGTAAGATCCAGTAGTTTTCCTTTTGTTCATAATCGGTGACACCCTTTGGTACCGAAGGCAGTCTATGATAATAAATTGACCAAATTTCCCCCACCACCGCTAGGGACCCAGACTATGACTATATATATATATATATATATATATATATATATATATATATATATATATATATATATATATATATATATATATATATATATATATATATATATATATATATATATATATATATATATATATATGTATATATATATATATATATATATGTATATATATATATATATATATATATATATATATATATATATATATATATATATATATATATATATATATATATATATATATATATATATATATATATATATATATATATATATATATATATATATATATATATATATATATATATATATATATATATATGTATGTATGTGTTTGTGTGTGTGTGTGTATGTGTATATATATATATATATATATATATATATATATATATATATATATATATATATATATATATATATATATATATATATATATATATATATATTCTTACATATATATAAGAGATAGAGAAAAATGCTCCAATAATTAACGTAATTATCATAGAAAATAGTTGATCTGGTAGTTATCATAATTCTGAGAAATTTTTCCCACTCTAATTCGTTTATGACGGCGGACGTAATGTATAATATATAAAGGACTCCCTTGAATTCGAAAGTTGAAGGGAGGCGCTTAAAACCATCTCAATGCTGCAATTAAATTTCCGTACTTAACGTAAACTTCTTTTCATTTAATTAAAAATAAAACATTTAAACTTAAAATATGAAAAATTATTTTTAATTCGAATTCTGATCTGTGGTAATTTGTTTTATATTAATACAGTTGTTTCAAAAGCGTCGGTATTCCTGTAAAACCCTGAAAGTGAAACGAGTGTAGTTATGGCCAGAGTTATTCACCCATGGAATTTCTGATTAAACTGTAATAGAAACTACGGCCCTGTAAAACCAGCGGAACAGCTTTAACTGAATAAAACACAGATCGCCTAAATTCAGTTGCTCACTCTACCGAATATCGGAATGATGCCACGCACACGTACATAGTTATATATATATATATATATATATATATATATATATATATATATATATATATATATATATATATATATATATATATATATATATATATATATATATATATATATATATATATATATATATATATATATATATATATATATATATATATATATATATATATATATATATATATATATATATATATATATATATATATATATATATATATATATATATATATATATATATATATATATATATATATATATATATATATGTCTGTGTTCTTCTGATTCGTTCCTTTTAATTCCCTTGATTGTGTTTTACTCCGCTGACATTATTATAGAGATCTTAGTCGGCTTCAACCTTCAGGAGAATCTGTAGAGTAAAAGGGTGAAAATAAAACCAGGTATATGAAGAAAACATTATGTATGGTATTAAAAAGTGGCGTAATACCATCTTGCACCCTTTACTTCTTCGTGAATATTAATCGCTGAAACAATGTTGCGTTATTCTGAAACACTACTAAATGTTGATGCAGTCACATATCCAAGCAGGTTTCATTCGTGGAATAGTGAAGGCCGACGTCGAAAATCGATGTTCAGGTTTATTCTCCCCTACAAACAATATCAATAATTTCAGGAGAAGATTTAAGGAGTTTTGAGGCTGAGGTGCAAGTTAAAAATATAGTTAGTCAAATTCTTACATCAATGGAGTTACAAAAATGTATCAAAGAGAGAAAGTATCTAGACCCAAAACAGTTTATTAATGACTTGAAGCATAAATCAAAAGCCAGTTAATCACTGCAAATAATGGAGGAGTCTTTGAGGACAGTACTTGGTTAGATCTAAGCGGCCTTGTGCAATTACGGGCACTATTGGTCAGCTGTTGAAAGGTGTAAAGGCCTGATGTATACCTCTGAGGCCTCCTTAAGCTAAAGCAAAATGCATTTATGTTAGACTGCTCAGCTTCCATATAAGTGTTAGAAAAGGGCAGCAATCAGCCTCAGAAACTATTATGGCAGTATGAAAAAAAGCATTATAAAAATCGAGACTACAAGAAAAAGGAATATAAAAGAGTAAAAAAATCCACGAAATTAAGTAGATATAAGCAAGGTGTTCTTACAGATATATTCTTTGGAAATCTGGAGCGACGTACTCTGATCATTATGATACGCGAGGAGACAGTAGTAGTGTTGTATGCCCTCAGATATATATATATATATATATATATATATATATATATATATATATATATATATATATATATATATGTGTGTGTGTGTGTGTGTGTGTGTGTGTGTGTGTGTGTGTGTGTGTGTGTGTGTGTGTGTGTGTACTGATCACCACGACTAGAAATTAAATAACTGGTATGAATACTTATGAACCTTAGAGAGATAATATACCATTCAAGTACAATAATGAACAGAATCAAGCTCTTGTAAAGAACTCTCTTGCAGGCACTAAAGGATGTGTGTAACAAATCCCATGTAAGCCCTATGACCCTTTTTATATTGGCCAAACCGGATATTCATCGTAAAGAATGAATAAGATATGCATAGGAGAACACTGCAACTCTATTTTATGCCTCCATTCTTATTTTTTTGTCACGATGATTATTTCTAATCTGTGTCCCAAAGGCCTCCTTATATTTTATTCAGAATCTGCTGTGTTGTCTTAACGTTTCCCTGTAATGAATTTAGATCAGACGTTTCTTTAGTATGTAAGGAATTAATCTGCATTCGCTAAGTGATAATTTTACAGGCTTAATGTAAATAAATTTAAAGTAAGTTCGAGTTATATGAATGATCCTAGACGGAATTCCAGAATTTAGCATAACTGATTTAGTTTACCAGGAGAGCAGTTTGTGAGTGGCATAGAAAAGTATATTATGTTATTGTCACCCTGGAAGTTACGGTTACTTCAAGTAATGTTGCAATACGTTCCAAAGAACATCAAAAGTTAAGTGCATAGCTTTAAAAGCGATAGACTTCACTTATGAAAACTGACCTCTTTCAAAGAAAATGGATAAGATTAAAGTGAAAGGTAGCCTCTTCTGAAATTATAATAACCAAATTAAGATAAAAAGAAATCTTGGATGAAGTGAATTAAAAGTAATCTTCTTTGAGGGTCTTCTCAAGGTAAAGAGAAATCTATTCATAAAAGGTTAGGAGCCCATGTTAACAAAATAACCATGCAGGATGTGTTCAAAGGAAAAGAAGATTCCAGAATGCTATCAGTAGGCAATGTAATCTGTCAAAGACACTGAATATACTCGAGTAGGAAATCATGTCTTATGAATTTAATTTACTTATAAGTTTTACGAATATAAAATAAACAAAAATAAGTAGATGGAGACGGAAAAGTTTAGACAAGGACGAAGGTTAAAAAGGACTAGTGGGGCGAAGTATAATAAAGAAAAAAAAAATTAACAGGGACAGTGTTATTACAATAATCAACTTGAACAGAATTAGGACGAATACCACTAGTAATTAATATTAAAACATATTGATCATTATCATCAAGTAAGTTTTCTACATCATAGTTTTGCCATATTTTGTCCACATGTGGTTATATGCGCGTGTCCTTGTAAGAGTGGCTTATGCGTTTATATGATTAGGTTGAATTTACCCATATACAAAATGATTTTTCTTCCGGTAGTTTTATAAACGACTATTGCAAGCAGTCTTTATCAGACTCAGCCATTCAAAAGGTGCTCGCTATGGCAGATGGAAAGTTGAACATCACGTCGTATATAATTCTGATCTGAACACTAATTGTCTTTTACAACTAACTGGTTCCATTCCTGATAACTTCTAGTTGGTCCTACTTCTTTCAGAACTGTCTTCATCTTTCAGCACTTACTTAGTATGTTAGGAATTAGATGTTAGATATATCACTCCATTCACAACAGCAATCATTCATTCCCCCATAGCGAAATGATATATTGTCAGCCATAACTGATTTTGAAGTGTTTAGTATAATAAGGCAAGGGAAGACTTCCCTAGACACTGAGTACCTTGTTGAGTGCCGGATTCAATTCTTCAAGATTCTGGAAATTCCATAATTTCCAGGAGAGATATAAGTCACCTGATCTTTATCTTTTAGGTGAATAATATTTTTCCAAATGGTAGCCAAGGTTTCCTGGCAATGATATTTATGATCAAAATGATAGTCTGCTTATTCCATCAGTCCAAATTTCCTAGGAAACTTCTTCCATCGCGTTTAACAGCTGCTCCTTCAGAATTAGTGCGAAATAATATCTTTCAGAGCTTTGCCATTCATATTTTATATTGAGATCAAGCAATGTAAAATATGAATGCTTGATCTCACCAATTACATTTCCAAAGAGCCTTCTTTTTTTTTACTTTGCATATTGAAAATAATTTCCATGATAGTATAATAGATGCTGTCTTCCTACACTGTCCGAAACTATTAGTAACTTGTTGTCGATTATATAAAGCCAAAAATAAGCAAACAAACAAACACAATAAGGCAAGTTCTCAGGTTATAGTGGATGCAGGGCAATAAACATCTTTCTCCCTGAGGAATACGCTGATATACCAGAAAAAGGAAAGTAGCAGAAAAAAAAGAATGTGTAATGAAATGAACGGTTTAGAAAAAATACCCTCTCGAAAGGAAACTGTGTCAGGGGAAGGTAAATAAGCGGAAAACAAAGAGAAGTGAAAATGAATAAGCAACACTGCCTCTGTTAACTTACATACGTGAGGAATCTGCATTTTCGAAATGGAGGCTTACCCAACACTCCGAGAGCTAAGCATCACGTTGTAATGGAGTAGAATGCATATCGCTAGTAGAACCAACAAATTATTAGACTCGTGGTCTCTCACGGAAAGTCGAGGACGCAAATACGCAATAAAGAGAGGAGAAATAGATGAGGTAATTATCGCTGCTTAGTCCCTTGCCAGACGAGCTTGCTTCATTCCATAAACCCGTGGAATGGCTTCCTTGGGAGTGATAGTAATGCAGTGCTCAGACGCGAGACTACAATAATACTTGAAAGCCTTACAGACCATTGCCTTGGTATTACAACTGAAATCGTTCTTTGCGCATGCACATGTTTAATGTTTTCTTATTTTCCTATTCTCCTCACTCTACAGTAGTCTTTAATTTTTTTTTTTTTTACATGATGATTTTTATTGTATGGAAGATTACTTGGAAAGTAAATGGTCTTCTTAGCTGGTCCACAGCACTGTCTTCTAAATGTGTTAGAGCAACAGCAATTATAACAAGATACTTGCCAGTTTTCTGCATGCATTGATGGGGCGATGTTTAATGTTATTAAGACTACGAAGAAACATCAGTTATTTTCATAAGTTTCTTACCGCGTGCTCCATAGTATTTATGGATGTACCTATATAAATGAATGTTATGCCACTGTATCCTTCTCATCCTTTCAGTATTTACTTATTTAAACTGAAAAGAGACACGACACCAAAAAAATGCAACACAACATTAATTCTATTGGCAAATACACATTTTTTTGTTGATTTCTATGAATATGGTTTATAATACCGCCAATGATAAATCATGGTAACCAGAGAAATTCACCGG
This sequence comes from Macrobrachium rosenbergii, assembly GCF_040412425.1. Lineage (NCBI taxonomy): Eukaryota > Metazoa > Arthropoda > Malacostraca > Decapoda > Palaemonidae > Macrobrachium > Macrobrachium rosenbergii. Next base: position 31,398,805 of record NC_089786.1, read on the forward strand.
TGAAATATTTGATCATCCAAAGAAACTGAACTTCCTAGTGTGCAGAAATTCTCTGACGCCGAAATTCAACAGTCTATTTTTCGCGGTATCTAGAATATTTCTAACACAAAACCCATTGCTTTGAGGAGGGAAACCACCAAACTAATGGCCGATGTTGGCTGAGGAAAAGGGTTCGACATTCAAAAACGTAATTAATTTCATTTGATAACGACACAGACACACACATACTCACTAAATATACACACACACAGACACACACACACACACACACACACACACACACACACACACATATATATATATATATATATATATATATATATATATATATATATATATATATATATATATATATATATATATATATATATATATATATATATATATATATATCTTCTTCTTCTTCTTCTTCTTCTTCTTTCTTTTAACGTGCTTTTATTCCCATTTTTGTATGGGGTAAGCACGATGCCTTCTTTGAAGGACTTTTGATTTGGCTTTAGGGTAGACTTGTGGTCTCGATCGGCTGCCCTGCCTGACATCGCTTGGACCCCGGTACGTATGTTTCATGTATCATACCCATATATATATATATATATATATATATATATATATATATATATATATATATATATATATATATGTATGTATGTATGTATGTATGTATATACACACACACTATATATGTATATATATATATATATATATATATATATATATATATATATATATATATATATATATATATGTGTGTGTGTGTGTGTGTGTGTGTGTGTGTGTGTGTGTGTGTGTGTGTGTGTGTGTTTGTTGTTACGGTTTGATGAGGAGACTGCATACTTTATTTTCAATTAATAATCTTGACCTTACAGTACCCTTCTTGTAAGCCTGTAAAATAATAAAAATGCAAAATCAACCAATAAATGGTAGGTCGCAAAGTGAAAGCGATATCTTAATATTAATTTATTAATTACAATCACATCATGGAAGCAACTACCATGGAAAATTTTGACACTTTCACTAAATTAATTCACTTGGAGTGTACACAACAGCAATGACTGAGTGAAATGGATAATGCATCACATTTACGAATACTGACCACATACAAGTGGACCTGTAAACCAATTAGACAATAATTTTATTAGCCCTGTTAGGGTGGAATCTTCAGTCATTCAAGAACACAGAAACATGGCTATCCTAGTAACGGCGTCGATAACACTCCTGGAATGAGACGGTTCCAGGTAAGACTAACACTGAGATAATACTCTCTCTGGTTGAATAAATGCAAGAATTTGATGGAGATCATTTATTTTATTCACTTGCTAGCGAGGGATGAGAATTATGTTATACACTGTTAAACCTTCCAATGCATTGCTGCCTGTGAATTGATGCATTTTGGCATAACAGAGTTACTTGTTTTAACGGGTATTGTTGCATCTGTGGCCCCTCATATTTACATTGCGTGTCTGCAAATTACTGCATTATTGATCTATCATATGTGATTTATGTGTCTGTAAATTTTTACATTTTTGGTCATACATACTTGCCCCATTCTCTGTAAATAAACCCCTTTTGATTGTAAAAGAATTCTAATTCTAAATCGGCGACCTTCGTTATTTATGTAAATCAAGGAAGATTCTAAGGTAATTTCCAGTAGTTTTCCTTTTCTTCATAATCTGTGACCACCCTTGGTACCGAGGCCAGTCTATAATAATAAATTGTCCAAATTTCCCTCAACCACAAGGACCCAGTTTATGACAATATATATATATATATATATATATATATATATATATATATATATATATATATATATATATATATATATATATATATATATATATATATATATATATATATATATATATATATATATATATATATATATATATATATATATATATATATATATATATATATATATATATATATATATATATATATATTATATTATATAAACATTAAGTTACAAACGTCCTTTAATATCCAATTCGCTCTACCTCGGAAATAATATATTTTCATGTATGTTACCGAAGGGGAATTTTTTAGTTGGTAATAAGTTCGTCGTCCCGTGGGCTCGAACCAACGAAAGACAGGAACTCAGGACTACAGTGACGCCTTTAGGTGTAACCTCCCCATGGATATATTACATTATGCCATGGCTATATTTCAGCTTTGCTTGTATTAGTGATAATAATGCCTTGGTTTCTCCATTACTGCTGAATTCATGCCGTATCCTAGTCCTCCAAATTTCCTGGCTTTGTGCTTTTGTTATGTCATTTGCATTAGCTGTTTTTGATATGTCGTTTATTTCCTTCCATCTCTAGTATTGTTTCTTCACATTTCCAACCTCTCCAATGACCTAGTATCGGTTTTTCATAATTCCATGGGATTTAGTTCCTGTCAGAAACTGAATTTATTCTCCCTGAGGTGACTGCCTCTACATGTAACTTTTTTATTTCTTATTTCTCGTTCCTTTGCTATCTTTAGGTTGTTATTTTTGATATTTTCATTTCATGTTTTCTTTTACTTGCGACTAAACAGGCGGAGGCACTCTCTCTATTTGTTCGGAGGTGTCATGATCATGACCTTGAAGGGGAATATAAATTACAGTATAAAAACGAAATATCTCCTTAGTAAATAGGGCAGCTTTCATATTCAATTCGATAATGAGATTAACAAAAAGGAATGAGCCAGGGAATGGAATTTACAAGCTAAAAGTCTTTCAGAACACAAAATCTCTTCAGCATTTTAGCGCTAAGTAGAATGAAACACTAAAGACGGGAGGCACTGAAATTTTCAGAAAAGAAATCGGTGGGTAGGATGGATGAGAGAGCAAATGAGGAAGGGAGGAGAGTGAGAGAAGAAGGTGCATTCTTTCTCAGTAGGTGGATTTTTCAAAGGAGAAGCTACCACAAAGGCCGACCAGGAATGGTTTGCTGACGCATGAGAAAGAAATCATGTTAGCTGGGATGGAAACTAGTGTCAATTTACTGACTCAAATTGGTGGTCAAAGTTTAATTTTCCTGAAAGATCTTGGTTCGGTTCAGTAAAGGCATAATTGCTCCAACAGAGAAGCGCTCTTGGGTAACACCAAAAATACGGTTGCTCGCTCCTTCTCTTCCTCATAAGACGCACCTGGAGGGTCACTCCCTCACACATGTGAAGATTTGATCTCTGTTATTTATTTATCATAAAGAAATGAAAGGAAAAGAAAAAATGTGGCATATGGATGACCATGAAGATGTCACAACAAACACCATATTGATATCCAATCAACAGATTCAATGTAAAGGGGGTTAATATTACTGAGTGCAACAAGGGCTCATAGGGTAGTAGAGAGTTGCAGAAAAAAGTCCTCCTCCTCCTGATGATCCTCACTCTACTCCCCTCTCTTCTTATACTATCTCTTATGGGATAAATATAGTACGATTCAAAAAAAGATTATTTTTTTTCTTTTTCTCTCTTTTCTTATCTTTCGTTCTATATTCTTATTCTTGGTCTTTTGATTTGATTTTCCCCCTGCCAGGTGATGGGTGCTGATGGTGAGGATCATAGTGATCAGAGTGATCCCTTCTTCTTCACATTCCTTATGAGGAATATTATTTTTATATGTAGCTGTACTGAGTGAAGAAGGGAAGATATCATAGGGTGAAGAAATTATATTCATCGTTCATTCATTCATTAAGGGTGAATGAGAATCAGACCCTTCATTCAAAGTTAATGTGAATGCAGCACGAGCTACAGAGAGGGAGAGAGATTAAGAGAGCGATGTCGGCCTTCTACAGAGAGCGTCTCTCTCTCTCTCTCTCTCTCTCTCTCTCTCTCTCTCTCTCTCTCTTGCATAAAGGCTTTAGAATAGAGCCCTAGGAGAGCTGTTAATCAGCTCAGTGGTCTGGTAAAACTAAGGTATACTTAACTTAACTTTAGAATAGAGTTAGACATTGGGAGACTGAATAATAATAATAATAATAATAATAATAATAATAATAATAATAATAATAATAATAATAATAAATTATACAAATTTTACGAATTGTAAGATTTAATAAATGCTATTTTAATTTAAAAACTCACTCAACAGATGGCACTATAGTGAAAAGTCTATAATTAATCAAACTCCAGAGTCCATGGAATTATAATTTTCCAAGATGGCAGACCGACAAAGGCTTGGAAAAGATTTACTGAAGAAAATAATTAACTTTTAATCACATTTGCAAGAAAAATAATTAACAGGGAGTGTTAATTACATTATGAGGTATTGTTGAATATAATTTTAAGATGAGTGAAGGTTAATTTTTTAAAAATTATTCTGTAATTCAAGGTGGAAATTTTGGGGAAAGTGAATGTTATTAATTAATTGAATTTGGTCCCTAAAGTGTGGTTAGTTATTAGTCCAATAGTCCTGTTATTAACCAATTAAAGTTGTTAATTAAATGAATTAAGGCATTAAATAACAGGACAATTCTAAGCCAGCTGTCCGAGGTGAGCTAGCCTATGGCAATTGACGTTTTCCTATGTTATTTTACCTTCTGAACAAGAATTTGAAGTAATATTTTGTCGGTCGGATGTAACTAAAATGTAACTGACCCTTGAAAACTGCACATCTGTTCCAGTGGGTCGCACACAGCTCAAGGTTAAATTACAGTTTAGCAGCAGCCGACGGCAAAATATTACTTTAAACTTTTGTAAAGCAAGTAAAATACATTGCACACTATTCGAAGCTTTCGTAAACGAGGAAACAAAACATTACCATTTCTGCGTTCAGTTAGGTTATTTTTTTTTTTCGAATATTAATGTTAACTACTAACTATTTCAAGGCCCATAACACCCTCCTTTTTTAATATAACTAATGAAGTAGGCTTCTGATTAATGTGAAACGGAAACCGCCAGAGTTTGAGACACCAACCTAAGTAAGAAAAATGGGTTCAAGCATCTACTCCGCATTATTGTCTTACTTTATATCGAGAAATGTCATCTCAATTTGGTGGGCATGGGGAGAACGGAAATTAAGACCTGGCAACTAGGCGCAGAATGACGTGTGTCGACCATGACGTGGGGCCCCGTGACGTTTACACCTGCCACGGCCCCATTTCTAAATGGTTATCAAATAATATATAAGTTGTAGTGAATTATACTGCTCTTTGATGGAATCTAAAGATACTGATTAGTTATTATGTTTGAATAAACTCATTTTAAGCTTCACTTGTGTTTATTATTTAATTAATAGGTAATTCTTACGAAAAAGAAGACAAAAAATCAAAATCTCGGATGGCAGTCAGAGAGGTGATCGTGCTAGGGAAGGTACACGTCTGTTAGACACAGGCATTGACAAGGGCTCCTACTGACACCTTGCTTACTGCCTACTATCGACATTTTATATCATGTCTACAATGCTTCACCATTGTCCACATGGTTGTCGTAATGCTTTTGTGTTGCAACTCTTAACATACTACAAGAGGGAACAAGACGACAATAAACTGAAGATTGGATTGGATAGGTTGGTATCATGTTGTCATGTTTAATGGCGTACCATCACGGATATGTATAGTTGAATATTATGCATTATCAGATTCTCTCTCTCTCTCTCTCTCTCTCTCTCTCTCTCTCTCTCTATATATATATATATATATATATATATGAGAGGTTGTTCGATAGATTTTTTACCCAAACAGACCGTATGACCGAGTTGCTGATGTCATGGATATGACAAGGAATGCCGTTCGTCAGATGGTCAGGCGCACCACACATTCACGGCCAATTGCAGGACAACCAACTCCACCACCATCACCATCCCCATCACCATCACCACCCTCTTCGCCAGCGCTATCATTAGCTCCATCGCCATCAAGAGCTCCATCGCCATCACCATTATCACCGCCCTCATCAGATTCAGTACAGTCTCATTCCACACAGCCAGCTGAAGATGTGTTCGACTCTTTTACCATCGGTACAATTCGTCGATATGTTCACAAGTTCTTGTCAAAGGATACCTTTACAATTACTACTCTGACAAGAGAACTCAAGAAGGAAGGAATATTACCTGAACCCACATCGGAAACTTCGTTTCGGAGAGTACTTCACAAGATGGGATTTCGATGTAAGACGACACAGCGAAAAATGTATGCTAGAAAAGAGCCCTTAGACATAGTAGGTAAAAGGATCCGTGCTCTCAGGGCTCTCAAACAGTCTCGAGAGGAAGGAAGACAGGTGGTCTATTTAGACGAGACTGATTCACTACAAGGATGAGCCACAACAAAGGATGGGTGGACACAACTCAACTATCCACACCTACCACATATAGCCGACAGGAGATGGTGAACGCTTTGTCGTGGTAGCAGCTGGTACCAACAAGGGCTTTATTGAAGATTCATCCCTTTGCTATGCAGCAAAGAATAGTAGTGGGGACTACCATGGCGAAATGAACGCCGAACTCTTCGAGCGATGGCTGACAACAAAATTACTACCTTCATTAGAAGAGCCATCAGTTCTCGTCATCGACAACGCTCCTTACCACAGTCACCTTACAGAGAAGAGCCACTGTCCAACTACTGGTACCAAAAAGGCGACCTAATAAATTGGTTGCAGCAGCGCAATATCACATACCCACCACACGCTTTGCGACCTGAACTGCTCAAAAAATGCAAGAAATATCGACCACCTCCCAGATTCACAGTGGACAATACCATTCGCCTGTGGGGTCATGAAGTAGTGCGGCTACCACCAGCACACCCCGAGCAAAATGCTATTGAACAAGTATGGGGTGTCATGAAGAAGTACGTTCGATCATCCCTTCACCATTTTACACGATCGGAACTCAATGCAAGATTGAATGAAGCAAAGTTGTGTGTGGCAGAGGACGTGTGGGCAAATGCTGCTCGGCGATCTGAATACTTTGAGAGAGAGTACTGGTCATCAGATAATATCCATGACAGTGTGGATCCCATCATCATAAGTCTCGCCAGTGACGACGAAGAGGAAGACTTTATTTTAAACAGTTTTGAGGGTAATAAAAAGAGAATATATATATATATATATATATATATATATATATATATATATATATATATATATATATATATATATATATATATATATATATATATATATATATATATATATATATATATATATATATATATATATATATATATATATATATATATATATATATATATATATATATATATATATATATATATATATATATATATATATATATATATATATATATATATATATATATATGTGTATATATATATATATATATATATATATATATATATATATATATATATATATATATATATATATATATATATATATATATATATATATATATATATATATATATATATACATACAGGTACATACATAAATATAAATATATATTTATTTACTTATATATGTATACAATATTCTACTTCAGTCTTGTAACTTTATTCATTAAAATATTAGCTGCTATACTACTATCTATGTACAATACACTTATTGTTAATAAAGTATTACTATCCTTTCACCTCCATCCAATCCTCAGTCATATTAAATATTTATAATGATCATATTATGTGCGCACCCTCAACAATCATGTTCACCAATAATCAATTCACATATGGCACGATTAAACTCTTTATCTAAAATTACTTTCGTGACGTTATTGAAATCAGGGAATAATAAAATAATATGACCAATTTAAACTTTGCCAGACCGAACATTTTTTCATTCCATAACTTCAACCCACTAACGACTGCATGCCTGTATTGAAAAATAAAAACACCTTATCTCTATCAAACGTCTATATATATATATATATATATATATATATATATATATATATATATATATATATATATATATATATATATATATATATATATATATATATATATATATATATATATATATATATATATATATATATATATATATATATATATATATATATATATATATATATATATATATATATATATATATATATATAATTTCTTGTACTGATATAATAATAACCATACAGAAAGGGGGGCGTGGCAGGTGTAAACGTCACGGGCCCCACGTCATGGTCGACACACGTCATTCTGCGCCTAGTTGCCAGGTCTTAATTTCCGTTCTCACCATGTCCACCAAATTGAGATGACATTTCTCGATATAAAGTAAGACAATAATGCGGAGTAGATGCATGAGACCATTTTTCTTAATTAGGTTGGTGTCTCAGACTCTGGTGGTTTCCGTTTCACATTAATCAGAAGCCTACTTCATTAGTTATATTAAAAAAGGAGGGTGTTATGGGCCTTGAAATAGTTAGGTAAATGAATTTCGTCCCTAAAAAAGTGTGGTTAAAGTGGGTCCAATATTAATGTTAACTAAATTAATTGAGACCTCATATCACTGAGGTTATCAAATACCAATATTAATGCTATTAACCATGTGAATTTAGGCCTGAAATATGGTTAATTACTGATCCAAAATTCATGATATTAACTAAATTAACTGCAGCAGGTCGGTGTCAAATTCTAAGTATGTTATTGAGAATGTGTTAGGTTACAATAGAACTAATTGTCATTAGTGTCAAGTTAATTACACTTGTGAGGCGAGGTACGAGTAAGATACGGCAGCCTCTGTCACATTTTCGGGCTTTATTTCCAAACCTCCAGTGGACAAAACTTATGGCCTCTGGAGGTTCTTTTTTCTTCTGCTTAAGCTTCCCTTTGCTGAATTGTTTGGGGAAGCTTCTTTTATATATGGGGTCGGCTGGCTCTTCTGTCTCGCTGTCTGATTCCGCGTCTGTTGTCTGCTCGGTCCAACTTGGTGCTGCTGCTGGTTGTGACAGGTCTGTTGCTCTGTGAGCCGCACGTGTTTCATCGACCTTGGAACTCTTCTATGGGCATGGTAGAGGCTTAGGGCATGGCTGCTACTGTCTGATGGGGAATTTTTGTGAGGAGCACCTCCTTCATGATGTCCAAGGATGACTCAAGTTGGCCGCCCCTGGTGGGTAGCATGATTAGCCGCCACAGTTACTTGTACACGGCCCCCACTCATCTCCTATCGGGGCCCCCACATGGTAGAGGAACTTTTTGGCTCTCTGGGCAGGTGGCATGCTGAAGGATGACTTTTGCTGGTCATTCAATAGGTCGTAGGTGATGGGGGCATCAAATTCTTTAAGCCATCCTGCTATCTGTTCGAAGATGACGTCCGGAAGCAATTCGAGGATGGCGTCTGCTCTGCGTGACGCCGAGGTTATGTTGTGCGAATAATAATTTTCTCCCTGAAGAACTATGCCTTTGGGTTGTGGGGCATTAAGGATGGTAGGCATATGGAGGTGGCTGTGAGATTTTCGCTGACAATATTGGGATCGTTGCTGCTGGTTCAGTTAGGGTCACCAGTGTGAGGCGAGGTACAAGTAAGGTACGGAGACGACAGATTACTACTAATATGAAACTCTCACACAGGTCAATAGCTCGTGCGAGCCACAATGTAGCTCCCGACCTCTGACAGGTCGAGAAAGGGATTAAATTCAAGCATTTGTGTTTGTTCGCAGACATAGATATACATATAAACCGATACAGAACATTTTACTGAAGATCATACATATATGGTTGGAAAGCTGGCATACAAATACATACAATGGTGATAGTACATAGGTCGTGACAATAATGGCAGTGGAGATATATGTACAAAAGGTGTTTGAGGGAAGTTATTTCTCTCGACCGCATGATTTCTCTCGCAGGAGAGTCATCACGGGATAAAGGAGATTTGATTGTAGGTGTGTGTAGCCCCACACATGTGGGCACTATGCACTATCTTAAGGTGTTAATAATACGGCCTTAGTTTTACATAGACTAACTTTAGGTGTTAATAATACAATGAATTAAATCTGTCCTATATTACCTTCTCCTAACCTAGCCTCAGCTAACCTAACCTAAGGTGTCTAATACAGCCTAACTTATCCTTACTACCGCTAGGTGCTTAATTTACCTTAACTTAACCTAACTCAATAATCAGGTCACTAATTTAACCCAAAACTGACTTAGGGGACTTGAATAGCCTGGCATAACCTAGCCTAACCCTAGGTGTCTAACTTAGTCTAACCTATTCTTACTACACCTAAGTGCTTAACTCACCTTAAGTACAGCTAACTCAACAATCAGGTGACTAATTTAACACAAAATTGACTTAGATGAACCCCTGGTGTCTTGGAAATCCTGACATAACCTATCCGAGCCTTACCTAGCCTAACCCTAGGTGAATAATATAGCATAAGGTAACCTGTGTTACCTTAGGTACTTCATTCAACTTAAATACAACATTCAACTTAAATTCACTTAATTCAACAATTAGGTTACTAATTTAACACAAGACTAAATTAGCCTTATTGTAAGTGACCATATCGATAAATAAGTTTTTCCAAATTATACCCTTTTAATTTAAATAAATTTTTCATATTGCTATACACTCCCTGAACACCTGAATTAGCCCTGGTCACCTACCAGCCCGAACTACATCCCCATAGCTTTTACCCATTAAGTGGGCAATAAACTGTCAGCGTTACCAATGCTTACAGGAAAATCTAGTCAAATGAGTTACCTGAAGTACTACTGGCAACACTGCTGCAAGTCCCGGCCGAGTGAGGCTGAGATACCCCAATTGCTTTTTGTTCGCCATGCTGTGTGGGTGTGTCCCACATCAGGCGAACTTTTGGTCATTTAGCCCGACCCCCATTTAAGAATTTGGACGTCAGATCACGATTTGGACTGTTTTCAACGCATTTTCTCCTGGATGGATACTTTATTGATAGGATTTGGAACCTCTCTCCCGAATTTGACTTTGGGATCGGTACGTTGGACTCGTTTGGATAAGTCAAACAAGACGTCGCTGTCTGCTAGCGCCGATGCTTCCACTTTGTTTACATCTTCGACGACAGAGCCTTCTTCTGCTGGAGATGCTGACGCTCATCGGCCCTACACATCCTGCAAGCGTAGGATGAGTACCCTCAAACACAATCAATATTCTGTTTGTATTTTATGTAGGAAGATATGGTGTAGTATCAGTCAGATAGGCGGCGAGTCTTGGTCGGTAAATCAAAATTATTAAAAAAAAAGAAATAGAGGACAAGTTACTAGGTGAGTATGTCTAGTCTATTTTTCTAGCTTTATGACTAAATTAACGGAAACTAGAGATAAGGATAGTAGCAATAGTGCTGTAGATACTAATCGTTCTTTTTCAGCCCCCCTGCCTGTTCCAGAACCAGCCCTAACGGGTGCTGGGGGCCATGGAGAACCGCAAACCTCGAAGGTAGGATCTGCCGGCCCCCACGGCGCGGAGCAGGCAGTATTGGCAGCATATTTCCCCCTTCCCTCTAAAAGCATAAGTTTTAAGGTGGATTTAGAATTAGGAATCACTCAGAAGGGTAGGAATTCTAATTTAGGAAGTATTCAGGAAAAGTAGTTGAATGTGGTCTTCTTTGGGTTCAGGTTTGGTTGGGGGCGCTAATGTTTAGGTCTCTCATTTAGATCAATCGTTGGTTTTATTTTCTGCTTCATGATCTGTGCAACTAAGGTTTCCAGATCCGTGGAGGGTCATTCAGATTTGGTTTGTGATGTATTTGGTTCTGAATTTTTGTTTTCCTTGAATACTCCTTCTTCGAAGGTTCCTTTTCCTTTTGGGGGTTTTAAAATTTCTTTTTTCTTGCGATGGTGGTAATTCTGGCGATCGAGTTTTTCCAATATTCATGATCATGTCTTAAAGAATTTTCTGATTTGATAATGTCTATCAAGATTATCAGGGGCGGGAGGGAACAGAACCAGTCTATTTTCTTTGAAATCTATGGCCTCTTCATTCGCTACGGAATTTCCCGTTTTTCCCCATTTTCTTCTAAGCCTTCTTCCATTGCCTTTCTCAATCTTCTTTTTGGTCTGCTCTTTGGAGGGCTCTCGGGGTCTTTGTTGCGCATCCTGTTTTCTTGGCTTTTAACTCAGCAGACAAGGCTTTCTTGCTTCAACCCTGTATATTAGAGCTCAGGTGCCCCCCTCTCTCTCTCTTCGGGGTTAAGGGAAGGGGTACTTTTTACAGATCCGTCGTCTTATCACCTTTTGCAAATCCGGTAGTTTCTCAGGCATCCGGTCTAGTTGCTTCTCAGGTGTTTGCGGAGGCGTCAGCAACTCCTTATTTCATTCTTTATGGGTTCCTAACTGTAATGTGTCCTCCGCGATTCTTGCGGATGCTACGGCAATTGGCGATTCGCCTGCGCCAGCGTTCAGTGTATCGGCACCAATAGTTTACACAGCCTTTCCATTCTCCAGGATAGTTGGTAACTACCTTCTTCTGTTACCTTGGGTTCGGTACCTTGTAACTTCCCCTTCAATTCTCCTTTGAGTTTTGGTCCGATTGGGAACTTCTCCATCTGTCCAGCGTTGGCGGTTGTTACTCTGAGTGTGGCTTCTTCCTTCTTCCCTCCTTTGGCTTCTTTTTTCTCAACTCTTTCCTGTTCCGGCTCGGTCAGACCAGTTCGACAATCCTCTGGCTTGGTCGGACCAGTCCGACAATCCTACAGCTTGGTCGGACCAGTCTGACAATCCTCCGGCTCGGTCGAACCAGTCCGACAAGGATTGTTCATTTGAAGAAGAGGATCCGGTATCGGATATTAGTTCTCCTTCAGCCAATGAGAATGAGTATAAGTGGATGGTAGACTTCCTCACTTATCCTCAATCCAAGGTTCCGGAGGAGCCTACACTACCGAAGCAATGATGTTCGAGTCGCTAATTGCAACAGAACCGGTAATTGCTCAAACAAGATGATACTCCCTCAGGTCCGGTACTGCCTGACACCTCATCTCTTCGGTGTCAATAAGGCTGGCATACCAGGTTAACATGTTGCCCTACTGTACAACGTTCTTTGGCAGAAGAGGAGGGGCTTCTTTTGAAGCTTCTGCCTCACTATCCGGACATTCGGAGAGGGTTCTGTTGAGGGCGCCTTTTGTGCTCTGCAACAGTCTTTTAGGGAGGAGGATATTTCCTCCATGGTCTATTTCGTGTAGCCGTCGTCAGCAGAAGCGTCACAGCAAGCTATGATTAGCGTGGCTGTTCTGGGTTCAAGTGATGTGGCCAGTATAACGAACTTGTTGCTTCTAACTTATGTCTCCAGTGTCGGCAATTATGCATTGTTGAAGGTGCACAATGTGGAATTAGAGGGTTACTGTCTAACAGGGAACAGCCGGTACCCACTTGAAGAAGCCTCTTAGGGAGAATGTCCTCCTCTCTCTCTCTCTCTCTCTCTCTCTCTCTCTCTCTCTCTCTCTCTCTCTAATTACAGGGTCTTGTGTCTCCGCATGCTTTCTCTTCAGGCATGTCTCAGGAATCGCTGGGACTTCCACATCGAGAATGCGGGTATCATCTGTAACGATTCTCGCTTGTCGGATCGTCTGTGATTGTCAGAAGAAGCACATCTGACATCTGGAAGGTCTATAGTCTCCCCTCTTCCCGACGTTCATCTGTACTCAGATGCCTCATATCAAGGTTGGGGAGCAACCTTGGAGGAACCCAGGCTTCGGGCCTCTGGGGGGATCGGGAATGAGAGGAGTCATAACCTTTGGGAACCTCAGGGCTGTAAAGGAAGCCCTCAGGTGTTTCTCAGTCCTAGTGTGCAACACAGTAGTGGATCTGCTTTGCGATATCGTAACTGCCGTGTCGTATCTGAGAACTCGGGGGGGGACCAAGATCATTAGAACTTAGAGGTGTATACTTTCCGCCATTCGGTCTCATTCATCAGGTAATCAGGAATTGTGGTAGTGTCAAGACGTCTATGACTCTAGCTCCTTGCTGGCTCTAACGCCCTCGGTTCTGGAATTCCTAATGCTCCTTATGGAAGTTCCTATGTTCCTCCTCATGCGGAAGATCTTTTAGACAACCGCATTTTCACCATTATCATCCAAACTCTTGCGTGATGAACCTAGTTGCGGGCGACTGCCAAGCGAACAGCTAGACAGTCCAGACACTCTAAAGCTATGTCTAGACAGTGTTTCTTTCAGCTTGAGAAGTCAACCAGTAAGCTTTACCAGGTCAACTTGACATGGGGAAGTCTGTGTCGTAAGGAAGGTCATTCCATCTTTAGGCCTGCCATAACCGAAATAACTGGTTTTCTTTTATTCCTTCAGAAAGTCAAGATTCTTCCATTTTTGGCTATTGCTGGATACTGCTCAGCACTTTGCAGTACATTTTTCTATCTTCCCGAAAATTTCTAATAGTAAGATCTTCTTTGACTTGTTACGTTCCCTCAGGCTCTCTCGTGAGATTTGTTGGAAGTTCTAATGTTAAGATAATTGGTTGGGTGTTTTATTTCTTTGTTTCGGCTTTAGCTGCAGATAAAAAAATGGGCGAGCTTCAGGAAGTTTCCTAGGCTGGTTTCGTAGGCGGGAAATGATAAGTATTTCTCTTCCTCCGGAAGTTCTTTATCTGCAAGTGTTCGGGTCCGGCATCAGCGAGGATGTCTTTATGTCCGATGCGAATATTTATCAAAGGTTGATAAACTCAGTCCGCTTCTGTGTACACTTCTTGTCTCACCGTGGAATCCTTCCCATCCGCTGTCAAGGATGCGATTAGTTACTTTCGGAGAAAGGGTTCTTGATTCCTGGTTCATAAGCACTCACTACACGAACACAGTTGCGGGCACACTTCACGATTCTCGTGTGGTGCGAGGTTTATGCCCTTGAACGCAATTTAATTTGACGTGACATTATATTTAGTATTTAACAGTTTTTTTTCATTACCGCACAGTATTCGGAGTATGTCCACTTCATCTTCCTTTCTAAGGAATGGTTCAGAGCTTTCTATTCTGGAGGTAGTTTACTTGTAAGTCCGTCTTTGTTTTGTTCCTTTACTTACAAGACGTTCAATTCACCCCACCGCGTATAGTGGCGAATTCTCCTATCTAGGGTGCGTTCAATTAGCTGAGGTGGTATTCTCTTAGTGCGAAGACTCGGAAGGTTATTCACTTAGTCCACGTTTAACGGTGAAGTCTATTATCTAGGGTGCGCTCATTTAGCTAAGGTAGTATTCCCGTAGTGTGGTGATTATTAGGTTAACTAGATAGAGAAATTCCTTCTAGGCTTTAGAATCTTAAGCAATAGTGATAGTATAATCACATGAACTTAAGTTTAGTACATCGTAAGTATCCTAGTCTTTGATAGCTTCCCTACGAGAGTCCAAAGAGGTGCTCTTGTGGGCTAGCCTAGGTTGTTTCGTCGGCGCTGGGATACTTCTGCGCTCGTCAACCTTTGCCACAACCTGCAAGGTGGAGGGTCATCGGCTCGGCACACTGCCTCATTCCCTCCTTAATGGGTAGGCTCTGAATAGTCACTTGGGAGATGCATTGTTATCCTTTTTACATGAAAGTTACTCTCTTAGCCCGTGTGTAGTCGCTAACCCTTCTATCGTTGGTGTGTTCATTTAACTAAGGGGGTACTCTCTTAGTGCGGAGGTTCTTAGAGGTGGCCACTTGGAAGTCGGTGTCAGTTTTCACGATTTTCTACCTAAAAGACGTTCAGTTTTCTTCGAAGAAGAATTTCTCGCTTGGTCCCTTTGCAACGACCAATTCGATCTTATAATTACGTAGTAATGTTAAGGGTGGGGGGAAATCTATGTAATGAATTTTAGATTCTCTGTTAGTCGGGGTTCATAGTGAGAATATTAAGTTTGACGTTAGTACTGTGAAGATAGGCAGATCAAGTGGACAGGTTTGGTTTCTTCAACCTCTTCTGCGCAGACATCGGCGGCAACGGACGGCGAAGAACTCGAAGACCTGCACACTCAACTTCTCCATACATGAGAGGCTACAATAGCCACATGGGAGGTTCTTCGTATCCCTCCATATATGAGAGTGCTTTGATTAGCCACATGGGAGGTTCATCGTACCCCTCCATACATGCAATTGCTTTGATTAGCCACATTGGAGGTTCATCGTTCTCCACTAATCATGGGAGGCTGCGATTAGCCACATGGTAGGTTGGTTTTTATTTTTTGTTACTCTATCCATGAGGAGGTTTGAATACCACATGAGAGGTAGCTCGACTCAGACCCTCCATAAATGAGAGTACTTTGATTAGCCACATGGGAGGTTCATCGTTCTCTACTAATCATGGGAGGCTGTGATTAGCCACATGGTAGGCTGGTTTTTATTTTTCTACTCTCTATCCATGTGGAGGTTTGAATACCACATGAGGGGTAGCTCGACTCAGACAGTATCTAGACATGAGACTGACGTCGGGGTTACTCTCTCTACAGACATTCTCACCTGCCGAGTGGAATAACCAGGTGAGGATACATTCATTTATACAGAGTAGGCGAATAATGAGTTACCTGCTTTCCCTGTTGGCAGGTCGGGCTGAATTAGATTGATCCCACCTCCACTAAATTTTGTTAATCGTGCTAATTCAGGTGTTCAGGGAGTGTATTGTAATATGAAGTTTTCATAATAAAACTAATATTGTAATACTTACCTGAACATCTGAATTTGAATAGTGGATAACGCAATTGGGGTATCTCGGCCTCACTCGACCGGAACTTGCAGCGGTGTTGCCAACGGTACTTCAGGCAACTCATTTGACTAGATTTTCCTGTAAGCGTTGGTAACGCAGACAGTTTATTACCCACTTAGTGGGTAAAAGCTATGGGGATGTAGTTCAGGTTGGTAGGTGACCAGGGCTAATTCAGGTGTTCAGGTAAGTACTATAATATTAGTTTTATTATGAAAACTTCATAGTGAAAACAATTGCATATTAAATAAATGTTACATAATTTAAAAAAATACATTTTTTATAAATTTTCCATAGTTATTATTCTTTATGTTTGAATAATTTTCTTCTTATTATAAGAACTGAATTGTAAATAAATTTTTCCTAATTTAAACAATAATATTCACATAAATTTTCCCTAATTATAACCTTTCATTTAACATATATTTTCCCTAATTTAAAACAATTGCATCTTGAATAGGTTTTCTATAGTATAACTTTTACCTTTTAAATATATTTTCTGTAATTATAACATACGTTTTAAATATTTCCTTCCAAGTTATAACATTTCATTTTGAATAAAGTTTCCTAAAAACACTTGTATTTGTAATATTTTTTTTTTATAATTATAATCCTTACATTTAAAACAGATTTTTCCAAATTATGAACATTGGATTTCAAATAATTTTCCCTAAATATAACCCTTTAATTTTAAGTTTATTTTCCATAATTCAAAACAATTCCATTTTAAATTAATTTTCTGTAATTGTAAACCTTAAATTTTAAGCATTTTCACTAATTATAACACTTTAATTTTAAACTTACTTTTCTGCTTAAAACAGTTGGATTTTAGAATAAATTTTCTATAATTATAACCAACCCCGAGGAGTTATATATATTTAAAAATATTTTGACTTTATTTTTATTTATATTTTTATATCATTTAGGTTAGCAAAATAATCTTAAAATTATAAACATTGATCTCATTCAGTGTTTTTGTTTTTTTTAGGAAAATTTATTTGGAAAAAACATCACAGCACGAAGGCCAGATGAACATCAGAATTTATAAGAATGTATGAGGATTTGTGAATACATCAGATCTATATCAGTACATCATCTAATACACTAGAACTAGTAGTGCCTCCTTTATTGCAACATATCTAACAATATCTACAATCTAACACTAGTTTATATTCCATTCATAACCATTTGGGGGCATAGGCGTGTCTCTCTCTCTCTCTCTCTCTCTCTCTCTCTCTCTCTCTCTCTCTCTCTCTCTCTCTCTCTCTCTCTCACACACATACACACACATACACACATTTTGCTAAGTAATATTTTATTTCTCTCTCTCTCTCTCTCTCTCTCTCTCTCTCTCTCTCTCTCTCTCTCTCTCACACACACACACAAACTTTTTCTTGCCTTTTACCAAAACATTATTTTGTTCCCTGCTAGTGTTTTCAGACTTTGACCAAATGACTCTCTCTCTCTCTCTCTCTCTCTCTCTCTCTCTCTCTCTCTCTCTCTCTCTCTCTCTCTCTCAGCTCTTCGTTGGGTGATTCGGTAGAGCTGTGGACTAGCACTCGCTACGCCCGAGTTCGAGTCTCCGGCCGGCTGATGAAGAGTTAGAGGAATTTATTTCTGGTGATAGAAATTCATTTCTCGCTATAATGTGGTTCGGATTGCACAATAAGCTGTAGGTCCCGTTGTTAAGTAATCAATTGGTTCTTAGCCATGTAAAATAAGTCTAATCCTTCGGGCCAGAGAGCTGTTAATCAGCTCAGCGGTCTGGTAAAACTAAGGTATACTTACTTCTCTCTCGATCATACACTTTGCCTAATATTACGATGTTCCCAGGTAGTGTTTATAGATTTTGCCCAAATAATTCTCTCTCTCTCTCTCTCACACACACACACACATACACACACACAAACACACATTTTGATAAATAATATTTTGTTCCTCTCTCTCTCTCTCTCTCTCTCTCTCTCTCTCTCTCTCTCTCTCTCACACACACACACACACACACACACACACACACACACACACACACTTTTTTTTTGCCTTTTGCCAAATATTATTTTGTTCCCAGCTAGTGTTTTGAGATTTTGACCAAATGACCCTCACTCTCTCTCTCTCTCTCTCACTCTCTCTCTCTCTCTCTCTCTCTCTCTCTCTCTCTCTCTCTCTCTCTCTCTCTCTCTCTCTTACACTTTGCCAGATCTATAAACACTATCTGGGAACATTCCCAGATAGTGTTTCTAGATTTTGACTAAATTCTCTCGCTCTCTCTCTCCCCTGATAGTGTTTTGAGATTTCAACAAAATAATCCCAAAATCAGCAAGCTAATCTGATTAGGGTTTGTTCCAAATATAATTTTTTCATCGTAATACTGTATGAATATTGTACCACACCGTACGAAAATGGTATCATAGTGTATGAATAGTGTACCGTTCATTTATAATGACTGAAATATTTTAGGTGTGTAGTGCACCATGATTTTGCAATATTATGATAAAGGTCTTTTTCACTGCTAAAACTGCAACACTAATATAATCTCTTAATCTTTTAGTACGCTGTTAGTCATATTTTGTCAATTAAACAAAGGCTGTCATAGTTCCTATACTCAAAAAGGCAAGTCTGATATATTTTTCTATGAACAAAAATGACTGTATGTTATATTTTTTTTGTATTGAACACGGCGTGTCTGTTTATTTATATTTTATATTCAAAAAGGCTTCTCTATTACATCATTTGCTATGCTTGTAAAGGTATGTCGTCTGTATTTTCTGCATTCAAAAAGGTCTCTCTGTAATCATATTTTCTGTATTCTAAAAGGTCTGGTTTTTATATTTTCTGTGTAAAAAAGGCCCGTGTTTATTTCATATATTCATAAAGGCCTCTCAAGTATTTTCTATATTAAAAACAAAAGGCCTTTTAAAAGTGCCAGATATAAACTAATTTTGGATTGCTTTTACTGAGGAACATGACAATGTCTTCTGTCACGTTCTATATGAAAAAAGGCTTTTCTGATTTTTTTTTATAAGTTCTTTAACATCTGTAAAAGGCTTTCTGATCAAAATTCTTTAAGATGAAAAAAAAAACAACAGTAATTGCAGAATACTTTAAAAAAGAAACAGTACACAATTTTCGGATGCTTTTACTGAGAAACCTTACGGTGTCTTTTGTTTGGATACCTTCACTGAGAAACCTTACAGTGTCTTTTGTTTGGGTGTTTTTACTGAGAAACCTTACAATGTCGTTATTTGGACGCTTTTACAAAAAAAAAAAAAAAAATTACAATGCCTTGTTGTTTGTCTTACAATTACTTTCTATTTTTCAGGTCAGAAGCTCAAGATATCTAAGCAAGCGGATCATATATGGCAATGAATGATGCCTCAAGAACTCTCTGAATCAGGCCTGGGCAGGAAGTGATGCCCTCTCTACCCACCGGAGTACCAATTCTTGATAGTGTCTACATTCATTCCACTGACCTGTCTACTGATGTCCACTTTTAGAACATGTGGACCACTTTCTGTTTACTCTTAGAACATTTGGACTGTATCCTAAACCTGGCCTGCCTTGCTACTACAGAAGCTTTAAATTATAATTCAGAGATATTATCATCCAAGGAGAACTTCTTGGATGCAGCCAGAATGCAAATGTATCCCGGGTAAATATTTTATACACAGGTTTTTTGGCCATTTGTGGTTTCATTATAATTTTGGTTTCTAAAATTAATACATGAGGAAATTTTGTTATAATTGCTTGTATAGGCTATATACTTCATTCACAAACATAAATTGAAAAATTTCTACTGATTATAACTGCTAACTCAAATTACACAAATGTAATCTAAAGATTAAGGGTATGCTTTTTCAATTGCTTGAATAATGGTGCAAGTAATCTAGAAATTTCAGTATTATATGATTTTAATTTTACTTGCAGTATTATATTTTTAGATTACTTAATGTATTTTATTTTTAAATTACTTTCAGTATTATATTTCTTATATAATACTATAAGTAATCTAAAAATATAATACAGTAAGTAATCTAAAAATATTTTTAGCCTACGGTATTATATTACTTACTGTATTATATTTTTAGATTAAGTAATCTACTAACATAATACAGTAAGTAATCTAAAAATATTTTAGTCTACAGTATTATATTACTTATTTTTAGATTACAGTATTAAGTATATTTTCAGATTACTTACAGTATTATATAAGTAATCTAAAAAAATTTTTAGTCTAAAAATATAATACTGAAGTAATCTAAAAATATAATACATACTGTAAGTAATCTAAAAATTAATAGTAATGTTATTTTAATTGCTTAAGCATTGTGATTTGCTGTACTATGCGTTTTGTTTTGAGAAAAAAAAAACGCAAATTCAAAAAATTTTTTTTTCCTTTTCTTTCAGTATCTCGTCACCGGAGAAGTGGCAGAGCAGATGAAGGCACTAATAAAGCCCGACAATTATGGTTGTCGACCGACCTTGGTGGATAGCCTAACAACACCAATGTTGTGTTACAAAGTCTGGGCAACAACTATTTCAGTGGCAGTTTACAAGTGACTCCATGCCATTTTTACCAAGTACAGGAACTATTTAAGCTTCAGGATTTAGACATTATACAAGCTATATTTTAACGGGTTTTGTACATAGCACAACTAACTTCCAAGGTTTCAAGTTGCTGTATTGCTGGATTTATTGCAAAAAATGTATATATATATATATTTGTATTTTACTGGAAAAGAATGTAGGAGTATATAGTTTTTATTTGCAAAATTCATGCTGTTACACGAGCAACCTCTATAACATCTTGCCGAGCACTGGCATATCCATTATACCAATGCCGGGGCGGGGGTGTAGCTATTCTGTGTAGGCCTTGCTTCACGTGTAAATACGACTGTGTATCAGTTTTTCCCAGCATGCAGCGATCAAAACCTCTAAAGTAAAACAATCTTGATACAGAAAATTTTCCATTATGCCGTGCCAGGGGTGTAGTTGTGCCCTGTAGACCTTGCTTCTGGTGTAAATACTGTCTATAATTTTTTTCCAGCATCCAGCAGACAAAACCTGTAGAGAGTTTCTATTTTTTTTAATCCCCTTAATTTCTATTTGAATCTTTCTATTTTTTTAATCCCTTTAATTTCTATTTGAAATTTTCTAATTTTTAATCCCTTTAATTTCTATTTTTTTTATTCCTCTAAGTTCAAGATGATAATACAGTACAAGATTTTATAATGCACTGCTCATAATGCATTGCTCAATCATTTAAGATGTTGGTCCGTTACAAATTTACTGTTTAACTGTCTTGAATTAGAGTCTCTGACAAAAACATATCTCTATGTGCATCAGTCGAATGAACACACACCACTCTCACAGTGCACACTGCTTTCGTAAGGCCTCTATATGTACAGTCTGAAGGCACCTCTCCTTTGTAATATGGCAACTATGCGTTTCCAAAGTTGCCTGCTGCCATGTCTAAGCCTTTTAAGCTGCTTCAACAGCTAACAGCACCAATTGTCACTGTATTGACTACCCTGCCTCATGTAGTGTAATGTATAGGCATTACTTAAGGGTCTTTGCAGCGTCCCTTCGGCCCCTGGCTGCAACTTTCATTCCTATTACTGTACCTCCGTTCATATTCTCTTTCTTCCATCTTACTGTCCACCCTCTCCTGACAATTGATTCATAGGGCAACTGCGAGGTTTTCCTCCTGTTACACCTTTCAAACTTTTACTGTCAACTTCCGTTTCAGCGCTGAATGGCCTTAGTTGCCCCAGAGCTTGGCATGTATGCCTAAAATCTATATAAATAAATATAAATAAAATATTGACTACCCTAGTAGGTTGGCAGAAAGACTCAGCCTTGTTTAGTTTCATAGAGTTCGTTAAAGAAGTCATCTTGGCAACCTCTTTCCACACCTCTGGGGTTCTTTCTCAATGGCGGGGCCTCGTCGAGGTACTCTATGTTACGAACCCATGAGTTCGTATTTATACATATATTTATATATGTTGTTTGTTTTCCTGAATTGGTATTATCTGCCTTTAAGGGTTTATTTGTTGTCACTTGTCAACGATAGTTTAGTCACTCGTCAACGATAGTTGGTTGTTTATCAGTTGTTGACATCCGTATATTTGTTGCTGCAGTGGTTACTTAGCTGCTTTACTTTCATAATCATGGCAGTTTAACCCTTTTGACTAATTGTTCATTGATGGCCGTAAATTATTTATTAATATTTATTATTCTCGTTTAGTTGTTCTCTCGTATAATTGGCTGGTTAAGACTGATACTTATTTCTCCTCTTTGGTGGTTGGCTGATGGGCAACCGAGTTGATGAGTGGCCTGGAACTGCAGTCGGAGGAGAGAAGTCACCTACTTACTCCCGTGAGGAGAACCTGACTGGATTTGAGAGAAGTCACCTACTTACTCCCGTGAGGAGAACCTGACTGGATTTGAGAGAAGTCACCTGCTTACTCCCGTGAGAAGAACTTGACTTGGATTTGTACCTTGGACGCAGTGCGGACTTTGAAGGCTGTGATTTTGGTGGATCCCTCGTGGTGGCCCCGAACTGGATCCTGCCCTTGCTGGAAGTTGTTCCTGAGTTTCCCCTGATTGTGAAGGTGGCTTCCCGTCGTAATTGAAATACGACGTAAAACATCCCGACAGAGCTCTCTATCGAACTACCGAAGACCCAGTAATAGAAGATCTTGGACCTATCCATCATCATCCAGATATCTGAAGACCATGTGACAGAAGATCCTGGACCCATCCATCGTCATCCGGATGGTTTTATCTATCTAAGGTCCTGTATCGTCATACCAGCCAAAGTTAATTATTATTATTATTATTATTATTATTATTATTATTATTTTTATTTTTATTATTTTATTTTATAATTTGGCAGTATTCTTTTTAAACAGGTTCTATTGAATATTATTGCTGCTTCAGCTGCATTTGAACCCATAAAAGGCTTTTTCAACTTTCCTTTTTGGACTTTCTTCAGTGGAGGTGCGTGCTAACAGCTGATACTATATTTGTCATTTCATGGGATTATCCAGTGCTCTTCAGTCAAAATCTGGATTCTGCTTCTTTATATATTCTATACAGTTGGTTTTTTACAATTGTTGCCGCGACGCGTTTTTAACTCTTCTGTCATTCTCCAGCGGGAGCTAGTAGGGGACTGGCAGATTGCATAGGTCCTTCTGAATTTATAGGGGCTTCAGCGGGGTCATGGATGGCGAATTCTGATTGGAAAAGTCAGCGAACTTCAAGCCAAATTTCTGACAAAGCTCTTGATCCTGACAGCTCGAACCTGGGAAAGATCATTCATTCCAGCGTTCCCATTGGCCTGCCGTTGCGTGATGTCATGCCGGCTGACATCATCGGTAGTTTGGGTGCTATTGGGCTGCGGATGAATGATGTCATTATCTACTCTTTCTGTCGTAGTCGGGGATTGTCTCGAAGGGCGCCTCACTCATAAGTGGGGCATCTCCATTCTCAGGGTTGTCGTTTTCAGGTATTCGTTGGATTTGGCGGGTGTTCTGCGTTATTCTTCTTAAATTCGAAATATTAGCGATGCCTCCTGCGTCATATTCATTGTTGGTTTTCTCTCGGCAATGAGGCGCCTCTAGCAGGCGCAGACGTCGAGGGTCGGCGGCTCTCCCGATTATACTTATATTTTGTATAATACTGTCGCGGGAGATGGAAATATTGTGATAGCACAGGCGTGGTTCATGATGGCACCCTCCTGGGCGTGGCAGGAGATCCTTTTAGACAGACGCATCGTGGTCATTCCAATATAAGCGATAATGGGCATCCTCGGACAGGACATACAAATTGGTAGACCACATTCTTCTGCTTGAGGGGTTCTCTTGCTGGCGGAGAGGGTTATTTTTCATCACCAGATCACGGGTATCGGCGGTTCTTATAATAAATTATAAGATTTATTCTCTTACTGTCTTCGGTCTGGGTGGCGTTTTCCATGACGATTTTCTTCATGGAGTTCTCATCCTAACGGTACTGGGGATGCATCCGGGCCTTATAATAGATCTTTATGTCATCTTGGGGGCAGGTTGTGTGTTCTCACCGTTGTACCATTTTTCCAGGCCAGTTCGAATTTCTTTGTTGATGAGTTTGTTGGTGAAACCATTGTTCACCAACATTTGTGCAGCACGATGAAATTCCTTGTTGGTGTTCTGCCAGGTGGATCAGTGGGAGAGGGCCCTTTTAATGAAGGTCCTGACTGTCGTGTTCTTAAACCTAGCAGGGCACACATATCCCCATTCAAGCAAAGTCCCAAATTGGTGGATTTTGTGTATTAACTGATGTCTTCAAGTTCCGTTCCGTCTTGTTTGTGACCATAACGTCGAGGAAGGGGAGCCGGTCGTCTGTGCTGAACTCGACAGTGTAGTTCAACACACTACATTGTTGGAAGGTCAGTTAGAAGGGCTTCAACCTCCTCCTCGTTGTCTGCTTGAACGATAGACGTCGTCGATATATCGGGCATATTTCTTCAGCCGTCAGATTCTCTCGAAGACACGTTCTTCACGGTGCCCATGTAAAAATTTGCAAAGAGGACGCCCAATGGAGAGCCCATTCAACGCCATCCTTCTGTCTAAATACATGTGCCCTCTGTGTTAGTGAAAGGCGCCATCTTCGTGCAGATCTCCAGCTGAGCCTTCAGGAATTTCTGGGATATTCAGGGGGTCATTGTCGGCTCTCTATAGACTTTGTTTAGGATAATATGGATGGTTTCATCCACAGGCACATTGGTGAATAGACTCTCACGTCCAGAGAAGCGATGGTCCTGCGCCGGGGAGTCTCGGATCACTTTGAGGAATTCCACAGAGGACTTCAGGCTATAACTGCTTGGGACATAGGGGTCAAGATATGATTTAGTCGTTTAGCGAGTAAAAATAGGTCGGGGCAGGTGTTTGGCTGATGATCGGGCGGAGGGGATTGCCAGCCTTGTGAAATTGTCTTGACATTCCCATATAGGTAACCAAGTTCGAAGTCACCTATCGGGGGGGGGAAGATGGACAGCATTGCTGGCAGCATTCATAGTGCTGATGATCTTATTAGCTTCCCTCTTGATGTCTTCGATGTGGTTCCTCGTCAGCCTCTCGAATTTCGTTGTGTCCGACAGGATGGCATCCAATTTGTTTATTAAAAATTGTTTTCCTCCTCCGTCACGTATAAGGACAAAAGCTGCTGTCTTGTCAGCGCGACGCACTGTGATTCTTTCCTTTTCCTTCAGCTCCTTCGCAGCTTTCCTCATCTCACGGGCGCAGACTCCACTGTCATAGGACCCTCTCTCCGTGAGGGCTTCTGCTAACAGGAGGCGCTGGAGGGCGTTGGAAGTTCTAACGGTGCCTCGAGATTCTAACTGTTGTATGGATTCAAGCATCAGTTCTATTTCCAACCTCTTCTCGACGTCTGCGCCTGCTAGAGGCGCTCCTCATTGCCGAGAGAAAACCAACAATGAATACGACGCAGGAGGCATCGCTCCTACCCACGAATTTAAGAAGAATAATGCAGAACACCCACCAAATCCAACGAATACCTGGAAAACGACAACCCTGAGAATGGAGATGCTCCTGATGGCGAGGTTGCCCTTCGAGACAATCCCCGACCACGACAGAAAGAGTAGATAATGACACCATTCATCCGCAGCCCAATAGCAGCTAAAACCCGATGATGTCAGCGGCATGACATCACGCAACGGCAGGCCAATGGGAACGCTGGAATGAATGACATTCCCAGGTTGCCAAGATCTGTCAGGATCGAGCTTCGCCGCAGAAATTTGGTATTGAAGTTCGCTGACTGCAACCAATCAGAATTCGCCATCCATAACCCCCTCGCTGAAGCCTGTGTATAAATTCAGAAGGACCTGTTGCAATCTGCCAGTCCTCTACTAGCTTCCCGTCTGGAGAATGACAGAAGAGTCTGTAAACGCGTCGCGGCAACAATTGTATAGAACCAACTGTATAGAATATATAAAGAAGCAGAATCCAGATTTTGACTTTTCCCCCATGAAATGACAAATATAGGAGAGCTGTTAGTTATGGCACCTCAACTCCAAAGAGAAGTCAGTAATAAGGAAAATAGAAAAAGTCTTCTACAAAATAAATGCTATTAAAATTAAGCAGTATTAATAATATTCAATAGAACCTATTATTATTATTATTATTATTATTATTATTATTATTATTATTATTATTATTATTATTATTATTTATTTTTATAGTTATTTATTCTTATTATCCTTCACTTCTCTCTTGACGTAGCCCTGGGATCCCAATTGAACCCATAAAATCCATTCAACATCTTTGGGTTTTAAATTAAATAATTTTTGTTACTGCCTTCGAGGCTGATACGTAACAAATGGTATCCTCAGCGGGATTATCCAGTGCTCTTCAGGTTTGAGGTGAAGGATAGAATTTAGGAGTTAGGGTTTAGTATTTTTTTTTTCATCTTGTTCTTTTAAAAAAAAATGGCAGTTCTAACCAGTATCGAAGATGTACAACCATTTATAAATAGGGAAGCGTTGGAGGTTGACATTGAATCATTAAAGAAAGATGAACTTTTATTAATAGCAGAATATGGTGGGCTAGATGTAAGTAGAGCTGATAGGAAGCAAGTAATCAAGTCGGTGGTTATGAAATATCTTTGTTTAGAGACAGATTCTATTGATGAGGATAAACCAGTTCCAGATAGGAAGGATGAAGATCCTAAGCCAGTTCAAAGTAGGAGAGGTAGTTGTAGCCGAAGTAGCCTTGTGGAGGGTGATAATGTTGATGATGATGATGAGGTCAGTGAGACTGGTAAAGATAGGGATGAAATAACTAAATTACGGTTGCAGATTAAGTTGAAGCAATTAGAAAATGAGGCTAAGGAGAAAGATAGAGAGGATAGAGAAAAGGAAAGGAAACATGAGGAGAGACAGAGAGAGTACGAACTTAAACTAGCTCAATTGAAGTTTGGAGGTAGGAATAAGGGAAGTGATGAGTCTTTTGATTTGATCCACAATATTAAGTTAGTGCCTAAATTTAGTGAGAGAAGTCAGTAAGTTTTTTGCCAGCTTTGAAAAGGTGGCAAAACAGATGAAGTGACCGGTAGAAAACTGGACTATAATGTTGCAGGTAGTGTTAGTTGGGAAGGCCCAGGCAGCATATTCAACTTTGTCAGTTGAGGATAGCTCTAATTATGAATTAGTGAAAGATGTTATTTTGAAAGCATATGCATTAGTGCCTGAGGCCTATAGGCAGAAGTTTAGGGAGTTAAAGAAAGCAAGTAATGAGACTTATTCAGAGTTTGCTAGATGCAAAGAAATGTTATTTGAAGACTGGTGTAATTCTAGGAAAGTAGGAAATATGCAGGATATGAGGGAGCTAATTTTTTGGAGAGTTTAAAAATTGTGTACCAAAAGATTTAAAAGCTCATTTAGAGGAAAACTCAAGTAGAAACATTAAAAGTAGCCGCTAGAACCTCAGATGAATATAGTTTGACCCATAAGAAAGTGTATGAAGGGGAGACAAGAGTTGAGGCAGGAAAAAGTAACACGTCCCTTCCTAGACATTTTAAGCCTTCGTCTCCTCGTAGACATTTTAAACCTCCCCTCTCCCAATAGTTATAATTTTTATAGGAGAAGTAACCTACCCCTAGGAGATAGTATGTTATGGGTGTGGTATGAAGGGTCACGTTATGGCTAGGTGTTATAAGTTAAAAGGTAATCTTCCTATCAAGAAAACGATGTTAGTTGGGGCAGATAAAGGGTATTAGGCTTAGAAAAGCGAGAGAGATAAAGGATAGGGAGTTATTGAAGGATTTTTGGTCATATGTATCCCATGGTACAGTAGATTTTATGAATAAGCCAGGTAGTGAGGAGGAAGTAGTAATTTTAAGGGATACTGGTGCAGCTCAGACATTATTGTTAGAATCTGTGGTACCCCAGATGTTGAGATTTGTGAAAATGAAGTAGTAATATTAGGTGGCTTTCTGATAGTGTTGTGTCTTGCCCATTGATTACTGTTAAACTTAAGTGTAGTATAATAGAGGGTGAGGTAAAAGTGGCAGTGGTTAAGAATTTACCTATTGCGGGAATAGGATTAGTGTTACGTAATGATTTATATATAAAGGTGAGGTGGGAACTGATCCCTTATTAATTTGTAACCCAGTAGACAGTGAGTTTGAGAAACCCTTAGACTTTGTAGATGAAGTTCTTCCAGTTAGTGCTGTTACCAGAGCTCAGTCGAAGGAGTTAAAAGCTGAGGAGGAGTGTGATATAGGAAAGTTTTTTTGAGGACCAGGAGAATGGCAAAATGAGTTAGAATTAAATGGTGGAGAAGTAGTATCTAGTATGGAGGCCGATGAATGGTCTAGGAGTCTTTAGTTAGAGAGCAGAAAGGTGACCCTGAGGTTAGTCGTTTGAGAGAAATAGCAGAGAGAGAGGTAAGGAAGGAGATTTGTATTACTTGAAGGAGAATATACTGTTTAGGAAATGTAGTTCTGGAGAGTGGAGGAGAGTTGACCAGATAGTAGTGCCTGAGAAATTTAGAAGTCATGTAATGAGAAGGGGACATGAAGATATATTTGCAGGACATGTAGGTATAAGCAAAACTTTAGAGCGTATCAGGCGTAATTTTTATTGGACAAAAATGAAAAAGACATTGCTAGGTTCTGTAAATCATGCCACATATGTCAGTTGACTGGTAAACCCAATGAAATAGTGCCCAAAGCTCCACTAATACCTGTTCCTTCTATTGGTGAACCTTTCCAGCACATCTTGATAGACGTGGTTGGCCTGCTACCAAGAGCCGGTGCTAGCAAAGAATTCATTTTAACTATATTGGATAGAGTTTCTAGATATCCAGAAGCCATTCCATTGAAATCAATTAAGGCTCCCGTAATTGTTAAATGTCTGGTAGATTTCTTTTCACATTATGGTCTGCCTAAAACCCTCCAATCAGATCAAGGCAGTAATTTCATGTCTAAATATTTCAAGGATCAGATGAAGCAGTTAGGAATCAAACATATAGTCTCTACAACCTACCATCCAGAAAGCCAAGGAGCCATTGAAAGGTTCCATCAGACTTTGAAAAGCATGATTAAGAAATATTGTATAGATAATCATAGTTCTTGGGTAACAGATCTACCATACTTATTATTTGCTGTTCGATCAATGCCTAATGACTCTCTGGGTTTCTCTCCCTTTTGAGTTAATTTTTGGACACCATGTAAGGGGCCCATTAGAGTTGCTTAGAGATAGTTGGGAAAGTGAGAACCAAATTCCAATATTTTAGAATGGGTGTCAAATTCCAGAAGTAGACTTTTGCAGCTTGGGAATTAGCTAAGGATACTATAGTTAAGTCACAAAAGAAAAATGAAGCAGATAAAGGATAGAGGTGTTTGATCTGAAAACCAAGTGTAGGACATTTAAAGGGGAGACAAAGTCTTAATATTATTACCTTTAGTTGAGAATCAATTGCAAGCTAAGTTTGTGGGTCCTTATGAAATTGAGAAGAAAATTAACGACTCTAATTATGTGGTTAACACACCTGATAGGAAAAAGAAACAGTGGGTTTGCCATATTAATATGCTTAAATTATATTGTGAAAGGAAAGTAGAGCCTAGTATGTTAGTTCAGAAGAAAGCGGAAGAGAGTGGTGAGGAATTTGTGGAAATAGGATGGACTAGTAGTAATTTAGAAATATTAAAAAATCTGAAGACTAAATTATCACATTTGTCAGAGGCTCGTAAAAGTACAGTTAGTAGATTTAATTTGATCCTATGAAGATATTTTTAAAGATGTTCCTGGCAGGACTCATTTGATAGAATATGATGTAGAAGTTGAGGTCGTCACCTATTAAACAGTACCCGTACCAGATTAAATCCCCTATAAAGTGGCATCGTAAAAAAAGAAGTAGAATATATGTTGCAGCATAATTTAATTAGACCTATTTATAGTCCATGGAGTTCTCCAGTGGTTTTAGTGCCTAAAAGAAAATAATCAGTTTCGACTCTGTTTCGACTATCGAAAAGTCAATAATGTTACAAAAACTGATACCTATCCTTTGCCCAGAGTTGATGATTGTATAGATAGAGTAGGTATGGCCAAATTCATCTCTAAATTCGATCTATTGAAAGGATATTGGCAGGTGCCACTAACTGAAAGAGCTAAAGCTATATCTGCCTTTGTGACCCAATGGCTTGTATGAATGTGATGTTATGCCATTTGACATGAAGAACGCCGCATCCACATTTCGGTTAATGAATCATGTCACTAGAAATATCAGAAACTGCGTTGTGTACATCAATGACGTAGTTCTCTATAGTAATACGTGGACTGAACATATGCAACGGATTAAAGAATTTTTTGAAGCTATATGAAATGCTAATTTAGTTATTAATTTGAGTAAATCTGATTTTGGTCATGCTAAAGTCATTTATCTAGGGCATGAGGTAGGCTATGGTAACATACGCCCTAAACATAGCAATGTGGAGGCAGTTATGAGTTTTCCAGTGCCAAAAACTAGGAAAAATGTTATGCAGTTCTTAAGGTTAGCTGGGTATTACTGAAGATTTGTGTCAAACTTTTCTGATATAGCTCAACCACTGACCAATCTATTAAAGAAGGACGTTGCTTTTAGTTGGAATGATTCATGCCAGGATGCTTTCAATAAATTGAAATCTATTCTAGTCAGTGATCCCGTATGTTGAAGTCTCTGATTTTCACAACCATTTAAATTAGCTGTGGACGCATCTGATGTGGGTATAGGTGCAATATTAATTCAGGATAAAAATGGTACTCTACATCCTGTAGCTTACTTTTCGAAGAAGTTGAATCCTCATCAGCGGAAATACTCAACGATAGAGAAAAAGGCTTTAGCTTTAATCTTAGCTTTAAATCATTTTGATATTTATTTGTCCTCCAATGTAGGCAATATTGTAATTTTCACAGACCATGACCCATTAACTTTTTTAAGTCGTTTTAAAAAAAAATCAGAGGTTAACTCGTTGGAGTTTGATTCTTCAGGGATATAGTTTGGAAATTAAACACATCAAAGGTAAAGAGAATGTAATACCTGATGTTTTATCGCGGGCGCATGAATAGATTTTTGCAGTCCTTGATAGATAGTTGTTTGAATAGATGTTCTGGAAGTCTTATTGGTCGGTTGAATCGTGGTTACCCCGTCTAGCCTACCAATGGGACTTTTAGTAATTATTATATTAGAATAGGTATTTTATTTTTAAAGAAAAGAAATTGTTTTTCCTTTTCTTTTCTTAAGGGGGAGTGTGTTACGAACCCATGAGTTCGTATTTATACATATATTTATATATGTAGTTTGTTTTCCTGAATTGGTATTATCTGCCTTTAAGGGTTTATTTGTTGTCACTTGTCAACGATAGTTTAGTCACTTGTCAACGATAGTTGGTTGTTTATCAGTTGTTGACATCCGTATATTTGTTGCTGCAGTGGTTACTTAGCTACTTTACTTTCATAATCATGGCAGTTTAACCCTTTTGACTAATTGTTCATTGATGGCCGTAAATTATTTATTAATATTTATTATTCTCGTTTAGTTGTTCTCTCGTATAATTGGCTGGTTAAGACTGATACTTATTTCTCCTCTTTGGTGGTTGGCTGATGGGCAACCGAGTTGATGAGTGGCCTGGAACTGCAGTCGGAGGAGAAGTCACCTACTTACTCCCGTGAGGAGAACCTGACTGGATTTGAGAGAAGTCACCTACTTACTCCCGTGAGGAGAACCTGACTGGATTTGAGAGAAGTCACCTGCTTACTCCCGTGAGAAGAACTTGACTTGGATTTGTACCTTGGACGCAGTGCGGATTTTTGAAGGCTGTGATTTTGGTGGATCCTCGTGGTGG
Organism: Macrobrachium rosenbergii; assembly: GCF_040412425.1. Classification (NCBI taxonomy): domain Eukaryota; kingdom Metazoa; phylum Arthropoda; class Malacostraca; order Decapoda; family Palaemonidae; genus Macrobrachium; species Macrobrachium rosenbergii. The sequence goes on from NC_089786.1 coordinate 31,431,203, forward strand.
CCCCGAACTGGATCCTGCCCTTGCTGGAAGTTGTTCCTGAGTTTCCCCTGATTGTGATGGTGGCTTCCCGTCGTAATTGCCATACGACGTAAAACATCCCGACAGAGCTCTCTATCGAACTACCGAAGACCCAGTAATAGAAGATCTTGGACCTATCCATCGTCATCCAGATATCTGAAGACCATGTGACAGAAGATCCTGGACCCATCCATCGTCATCCGGATACCTTAGCTATCTAAGGTCCTGTATCGTCATACCAGCCAAAGTTAATTATTATTATTATTATTATTATTATTATTATTATTATTATTATTATTATTATTATTATTATTATTATTATTATTATTTATTTTTTATAGTTATTTATTCTTATTATCCTTCACTTCTTTCTTGACATAGCCCTGGGATCCATTTAACATCTTTGGGTTTTAAATTAAATAATTTTTGTTACTGCCTTCGAGGCTGATACGTAACACTCTAAACTCATCGATCTTGCTGGTGGTGGTGAGTGTTATTCTGAAACCAAAAACCGTGTCAGGTCTTGTACACAACATGGTTGGTAAGTACAGTTATAATTATTTATCCCACTACTGAAAGCAATTTCTAATCTTCACTCTCCATCTACTGAATTATTTTCATCAATTCTACAAGAAGCCGAACAAAATGCAAATTCCTTACTCCAAGAGCTATATGAAAATTTATGCCGATATTTAAAATATTTTTAAATTTCATATCTTATTTGACCACTCATGTTAGCTGATGCAAAGAGCATACATGACCTTAACTATATCAACTCGATTTGCTGCTTTGTACATTGCTTGCAAAATCTAGTTATTTGGAACTCTAAAACTGTTTAAACTAACTCCCTTTCCTTATATAAAATCCTGCCATACAAGTCTTAACTCGCCTGTACATGAAGCAGTCATTAGCTGTATTTGTGGAGAATATGCAGCTTTCAAGAACGTCCAACAATTTTTCGACTGTTTTTGAGTTTTGTTTATTCTTGAAAGTATTCTAGGTTCCACAACTCCCGAAATCCTCTTGAATCTTTCAATACAGCTGTGAACAAGTTCATGAAAGCAATAAACATCATTCTTTCACATGCTAACCTGCTGAAAAAATGTTTTGAATAATAACTGGTAACCATATTTTAACTCCGAGTCAGTCCTGAACTATGGAATTCTAAAGCTGTGTCCACACGATCGAGCTTTGTTCGACGAACTTTGTCCGATGTAACGTCGGAAACGGAGAAACAGCGAGCAAAGTCAGAACTTTGCCCGCTTCTAACGTCACATCGGACAAAGTTCGTCGAAGAAAGCTCGATCGTGTGGACGCAGCCTTAACACTCTTGAGTTCACTTGGAGCTATGGAAAAAGGTCTCTTCTTACTGACTTTAAAGAATATATTCCCTTCATACTTAGCTGGTCACAGGTTTTTCTGTAACATACAGTTCTATACAGAAGAAGGGAAAATAGTTTCTTGCCCAACCAGTATTTGTATACCTATTTCAAGTGTTACAGCCTACCCACAGTCTTATTGCTTGGCACTTTGTATCACCTGAATTTCATGTTTTTTTGTCATCTTTCTATCATATTTTAACAATCTAAGACTATGACGATGAATATAGACGTTACAGTCAAGGAAATGATGGTTATAGGTCAGTGACTTCTTGTTCATGTATAGCTTATAGGACAATTTCACTATATATATAGGTTATAGGCCAATTACAATTGATGTTTATATATAGGTTATAGAACAGTTTTACTTAATGTTTTATATAGCTTATAGACCAATTTCATGATGTGTATATATAGGTCATAAACCAATTTCACTTGATATTTATAAATAGGTTATAGACCAGTTTCACTTGATGTTTATATATAAGTTATAGACCAGTTTCACTTGTTTATAAGTAGGTTATAGACCAATTTCATTTGAAGCCTACACAGTTTATTTTGCCTTAACGTTACTTAAATTGGAACAACCAAGACTGATCAGATTATTCTTGCCAGAACACCAGCCACCCCTGACTAATACATCCTTTCCTACTTAGTATACTCTCAAAGGATGTACTATCTAGGCCTAGCTTGGTTCAGGAAGGATTGACCATGCCATGGATCCTTAAAAATACATCCTAAGTCCTTTCACAAAGCAAAATATATCCTAAGCTGGATAAGGTGCTTTACCTTCAAGCCACATTTGGATAAGGTGCTTTACCTTCAAGCCACATTTGGGTTATTCGTCCTAGGCTGAGCTAACCTTACCTTGGGATGTTGCGTACTAATACATAACAAAATTTTCCCTTACCTTAAACTGGTGAGTTTGTCGACTTATAACCTCCAGGGCTCATCTTGCATTTTTGAAAGGTTTGAGTTACGTTGAGCTAGGTTAAGATTCGGCACTTCTGATGAATAGTGATAATGTTGGTCCTAACTGAAGATATTAAATGAAGATTCGCATGGCTCTATTCCAAAAACTTGCTGTGTATGTTCCATACAGTCACTTCTACACAGTAAATCCATATTCCAGCTGAAGTATCAGGATTCAGAATCCTCAGATTGGAGAATAGTCCTGAAAAATGATTCAGCTTTGAATATCTGATATCCTAATTGGTGAAAGCTATCGTTACCAGTGACACACTTGATGTGATTAGATGAAGCTACAATTCTCAAGCGATATCAGCAGGAGCTCAAAATAAACGAAGTTTACTATAGGAAGCTAGAGATAGAACTTCAGAATGGTTGAAATAACTTAGATTTTAGAGTGCAACAACCCCAAAATGTGGTTGAAAATATTTTGCTTTTTGTTAGATGGTCCTATTTATGCTGACCACCTCCCTTAGTCATAAAATTATTTAATTGTGCAATTTAATTTTTCTGACAAAACATTTTTACAAAGGTTTTATATATCAGATTCTCATTACTACAGTAATGTGGGGTACAGCAGCTGAGAAATATTTTTAGTAGTAGTAATTGGTTATTGTGAGGTATAAAGCCTACAGAACCATTTTGCTGCAAGTCACATTATGCACATATCTAGCAGCAGTCTCACTGACTTGGAACCTTTGAGAACATAAAAGCAATAGCTAATTGATTTCCTCAACTGTATGCACAAGGATTCAAATAACTTAAAAGGTATAAAAAATAATATATGAATTTCAATATATTTTTAGCAACAGTAAAGTTGTGCTGTCAAGAGTACTGAAATTCACTGAAGATTTTGTTTAGATTTCATAAGTATCACTTACCGCTATATTTGGTCAATAAATTGCTCATTAAGTACTGTACAGGATGTAATGAGTAAGTAATATTATATTAGCCTAGTTTTTCAAAATATCCTGAATATGGGATTAAATTAATTACATACCCTGACTGTGATGTTACTTCATGATATGAATTTAATACTAACGGCTGTCCTGCCTAGTCATATTTTGATCAATGTAAATATTAGACCAGAGCCCAGTATGTCTCAAGTCATTCCAGGGCTGAATAATTTGCCAGTAATAGATCCTAAACACCTTCAGAAATACTATTTGCCACCACATTATACCTAGCAAATCTTTGTCTTTGTCATGGCTACCCTTCTATACTTGATGTTTATATATAGGTTATATAGACCAGTTTCACTTGTTTATGTATATTTATAGACCAATTTCAACTGATGTTTATATATAGGTTATAGATATATTTGACTTGATGTTTATATATAGGTTATAGACCAATTTCACTTGATGTTTATAAATAGCCTATAGACCAAATTTACTTGATGTTTATAAATAGATTATAGACCAATTTCACTTGAAGCCTACACAGTTTATCTTGCTATAACCTAATTTAGAAACTGTTCTTTTTCTATTATTTGGGAAATTCTAAGGAATACTGTATATACATACAAATAAATCCCTTACTCACCCAAAGAATAATTTCCATTTAAACTAGGATATTAACATAATTTTGACAAAATTCATTATAAAGTAATTAAGGAATACAATAATGTGATGGAAACTTAAATGAATCCAAAAAAACATAATATGTATTAGCCATTGAAACTACGTTTACATTTTCAAAAACTTAAAAAACTTTGCTAGTGCCATCAGTTGGCAAATATTGACAGCACTGTCAGTCTCCTGGTCCCCTGAATGTCTTAAGAAAAACCTGTTCTTTTTTTATTAGTATTTACTCTGTTAATTAATATAAATTAGGTATTTCATTAATAATTTAATATCAAGTGTATATTCATAAAAGTATACCTAAATATGCATGACGAAGTAAATTCAGATATTTTTAATATTTGACAGTATAACAATTTAGCAAATAAAATTTCCGATAAACTATCTATATATATATATATATATATATATATATATATATATATATATATATATATATATATATATATATATATATATATATATATATATATATGTGTGTGTGTGTGTGTGTGTGTGTGTGTGTGTGTATGTGTGTGTGTATATATATCCAGAGGAAGACGGACGAAAACCACACTTCACTAGGCTGTCTTATTTATTTTAAAACCAACGTTTCATAATTTTGTACCGAATTACATCTTCAGGGCTGTGCACAAGAAAAGGTAAAAACATAAAAACAGTTATAAGTACAGTCTTAGAATACATTTTAAAATGTTACAGTAAAAATGAAATAAATAAGAAAAAAACACAACCAACCTAGAGGTGAAACAGTATGGAACTAAATGGAAAGAAGCCACCACAGTAAGGAGTTAAGCTAAATACAGTTGACCAGCGGATGTATGAGTATTTAATGATGGTACAAGTTGTTTTATAAATAACGACTCTAAGACTGTTAAGTCTTGAGGGTTGGCAGTATGACCGATGACGCTAAAATCTTTGCTCTCAATGTAGGTTTTACATTGTTTTGAATGGTTCCTGATGTTGGAGTGCTCTGGGTTTGAGATTCTGCTACCTGTGCGGAAACTAATTCCCCCGATGTGAATCAATGCACCTTAAAAGCCTATTGGTGGATCCCACGTAAATCCCTGAAATACATTTAGGGCTAGTATATTTGTAGATGACACCAGAGGACATATAAGGGCACAGCTGATCCTTACCTTAAACAAAGAGCCAATACTTAGAGGATTTTTGGGAATTAATTTGGCTGATATGGCTGGGAAATGTTCATGGATAATTTTCGTAAATCTTTTTTGAAAGGTTAAGTCACTGATATATGGAAAGATTGCAAAAAAATTAATTTTTTGTACTGTTAGGACTTCAGGTCTTTTAGAGAAATGCTTATTTAGTAACTGATTTAACTTTCTATATACTAGCCTGGAAGGAAAACAGTTACCTCTAAAGAAGTTAACTAGAAATAAAATCTCATTTTGAAAGGCATTCCAGTTAGATGTGAGGACCAGTGCTGTATTAGGAAGGGTAAAAATGGAATTAATCTTAAAATTAAAATAACACCTGCTATAAAAATTAGATCCGAGTCCTGTAAAAGTTTTCTTTCTAAAAATCGTGGTGTTAAAAGAATTATCTTGTCTATAAACTTCAACGTCCAGGAATGACAGGCAGTTGTTCTCCTCTTTTTCTATAGTAAATTTCATGTTCGGGTGTAAAGTATTCGCGTAGTTGAGGAAGAGATCAGCCTCGTATTCACCCTTGAAGAGAACGAACATATCATCGACATACCTAGAATAAAAAAGAGGATGAAATCTTAGAGGGCAATCGTCAAGCATGCGCTCCTCCAGGAGCACATGAAGATGTTTTGAACGTAGGTCAAAGGGGAGAACCCATGGCCATGCCATCTACTTGTTTAAATAGTTTTCCGTTAAAAACAAAGGCAGTTTCCAGCACTGCCAGTTCAAGGAGGGTCTTAAAAAGCGTGCGGTTAAAATGATCAAAAGTGGACTCAGGATCAGTGAACAACTTGTTAAGAATCAGTTCAATGGTCTCACCAACTGGAATGTTTATAACTATTCTGATGTTGTTTTATCTAAAAGAGAGGAGTTCCTTTTGTCACTGGCTTTGAACTTCTGCTTACCAAATTATAAACCTAATTATACTAAATTCTTTTTACCCCTTGAATCAATATTTCATCGACTCAAAGCGCTTCCTTTTGATGCCGACCTGGGGAGCCTACAAAAGAGATTATTTGAATTATCCCAAAGTACTTTCAGGAAATTGAAGACTCGATGGGCACCTTTTTTCAGAAAAGAAGATTTCGACACCTTGAAACGACTCGCTAACAACAAGGACATCGTTGTCACACGGCCCGACAAAGGTAAAGGAACAGTTGTCCTGAATAAACACGATTACTTATCCAAGATGGAAGGTATTTTAAACGACAGGAACAAATCGAACTGATTGGCACTCCTGACTACCTTAATATTTTTAAAACACAAGACAAAATTAACGGTTTCCTTAGGTCCTTGAGAAAGGAAAATATTATTAATGAAACTACATATCAGGAACTGTACTCCACAGGTTCTTCTTACGGGACTTTATATGGCCTCCCAAAAATTCATAAACCAGGTCTCCCACTCAGGCCTATCTTAGCTTCTTTTAATACACCGAATTATAAACTAGCCAAATTTCTCGTTCCTATACTTGAACCGTTAACAAAAAACAGTTACTCTCTCAATAATTCCCTCCAGTTTAAAGAGTCTATTTTATTACAGGATTCCGATTTATTCATGACCAGCCTTGACATCGAATCTTTATTTACGAATATTCCAGTTGGTGAGACCATTGAACTGATTCTTAACAAGTTGTTCCCTGATCCTGAGTCCACTATTAATCATTTTAACCGCACGCTTTTTAAGACCCTCCTTGAACTGGCAGTGCTGGAAACTGCCTTTGTTTTTAACGGAAAACTATTTAAACAAGTAGATGGCATGGCCATGGGTTCTCCCCTTGGCCCTACGTTCGCTAACATCTTCATGGGCTCCCTGGAGGAGCGCATGCTTGACGATTGCCCTCTAAGATTTCATCCTCTTTTTTATTCTAGATATGTCGATGATACGTTCGTTCTCTTCAAGGGTGAATACGAGGCTGATCTCTTCCTCGACTACGTGAATACTTTACACCCGAACATGAAATTTACTATAGAAAAGAGGAGAACAACTGCCTGTCATTCCTGGACGTTCAAGTTTATAGACAAGATAATTCTTTTAACACCACGATTTTTTTAGAAGAAAACTTTTACAGGACTCGGATCTAATTTTTATAGCAGGTGTTATTTTAATTTTAAGATTAATTCCATTTTTACCCTTCTTAATAGAGCACTGGTCGTCACATCTAACTGGAATGCCTTTCATAATGAGATTTTATTTCTAGCTAACTTCTTTAGAGGTAACTGTTTTCCTTCCAGGCTAGTATATAGAAAGTTAAATCAGTTACTAAATAAGCAATTCTCTAAAAGACCTGAAGTACTAACAGTACAAAAAAATGAATTTCTTTGCAACCTTTCCATATATCAGTGACTTAACCTTTCAAAAAAGATTTACGAAAATTATCCATGAACATTTCCCAGCCATATCAGCCAAATTAATTCCCAAAAATCCTCTAAGTATTGGCTCTTTGTTTAAGGTAAAGGATCAGCTGTGTCCTTATATGTCCTCTCGGCTTCTTAAGGTGCGCATTGATTCACATCGGGGAATTAGTTTCCGCACAGGTAGCAGAATCTCAAACCCAGAGCACTCCAACATCAGGAACCATTCAAAACAATGTAAAACCTACATTGAGACGCAAAGATTTTAGCGTCATCGGTCATACTGCCAACCCTCAAGACTTAACAGTCTTAGAGTCGTTATTTATAAAACAACTTGTACCATCATTAAATACTCATACATCCGCTGGTCAACTATTTAGCTTAACTCCTTACTGTGGTGGCTTCTTTCCATTTAGTTCCATACTGTTTCACCTCTAGGTTGGTTGTGTTTTTTCTTATTTATTTCATTTTTACTGTAACATTTTAAATGTATTCTAAGACTGTACTTATAACTGTTTTATGTTTTTATCTTTTCTTGTGCACAGCCCTGAAGATGTAATTCATGTTGGTACAAAATTACGAAACGTTGGTTTTAAAATAAATAAGACCTAGTGATGTGTGGTTTTCGTCCGTCTTCCTCTGGATATGCTTCCTATATAGTATTTCCCTGTATCAATATATATATATATATATATATATATATATATATATATATATATATATATATATATATATATATATATATATATATATATATATATATATATATATATATATATATATATATATATATATATATATATATATAATTCAAAACACCTCGAAAGAACCCACACAAAATGTAGAAGAAACTACAGATTTGTGCAACTTTAAACCTAGATTCTCCATAATCCTTTTGGCCACTTAGTCCACAATTATCGAAGCAGCGTAATTAATGGAACCAATTGCAACAGAGACTCATTTAGCTCAAGAGACGAGTGAAAACTTAGATCTGAGGAAAGCAATATTTATTTTGAATATTGCCACGGAAATTTTAAATGCGTGGTTTCATCTGCCTGGAATCTCTCTCTCTCTCTCTCTCTCTCTCTCTCTCTCTCTCTCTCTCTCTCTCTCTCTCTCTCTCTCTCGAGCACATAATCTGCACCATTAGTTCTCACTAATCAACTCATCAAAGGATACTTAGTAAAGAATAATTTGAGCGGCATACTGAAGGAAGTGCCAATGGTTCCTCGTGGCTTTCATTTGGTACTCAGCCAGCTAGAAATCGAAAATCAAAATTTCATCTTCGAAAATGCAAAAATTTCAAAAAGCTTCAAATGTTGCAAAGCCAATCATTTTTGGAAAACTGAATATTCCTCCCAGTCTGGCTGCTTCGGATTCAAAGGTTCCCGTCCTGTATTTTTTTTTTTTTTTTTACTTTCGCCATACTTCTATTACAAACCAGTAGGAAGCCTTAGCCACTCGAAAACCAGAGAAAGACCTTAAACGGGGTTTTGTGGAAAAACTGCATCAACCCCGCAGAAATGCAACTTTTAGGAAGTTGTAGGAATACATATAAACATTTTATTCAAAAAGATTTAAGTAAACATACAAAGGGAGTATATATATATATATAGTATATATATATATATATATATATATATATATATATATATATATATATATATATATATATATATATATATATATATATATATATATATATAATCAGTAAGCTACAAACGTCTTTAATATCAATTCGCTCTACACTCCAGGAATAATGTATTTTCATATATGTTACCGAAGGGAATTTTTAGTTGATAATAAGTTCGTCCTCCGTGGGCTCCGAACCAGCGAAGGACAAGAACTGAGGACTACCGTGGACGCATTAACCCGTGGTTGACGGCCTTGTGGGTTAATGCGTCCCAGGGTTAATTTGTCCACTCCAGTCTGGAGTTCTTGACTTCGCTGGTTCGCTGGGACGACAAACTTATTATCAACAATCAAAATAATCAATGAGCCGTCACTGCAGTCTGGTTCTTTTCCTTCGCTGGTTCGAGCGCAAGGGACGACAAACTTATTATCAACTAAAAATTCCCCCTTATATATATATAGCTATTCGTTTAATATATATATAATATATTAAGATATATCTACGGTGAATTTCCAAATATATATATAATACAGCGTTGTCAATATATACTGATATTGTATACAATATATCACGGTGATGTATATAAAGTCATGTATAAATATATATATATATATATATATATATATATATATATATATATATATATATATATATATATATATATATATATACATATATATATATATATATATATATATATATATATATATATATATATATATATATATATATATATATATATATATATATATATATATATATATATAGATATATATATATATATATATATAGAGAGAGAGAGAGAGAGAGAGAGAGAGAGAGAGAGAGAGAGAGAGAATTTCAAAAACCAGGGTCCTTTTCACGAGCCATTTCAGGAAGCGTGTAGGATTCACTGTAAATACAGATGCAGACACCATGTTTTAATATTGCATATCTTTCGGTTTATTGTGCCTTCATTACCAGGTATTTGATGACCTTTCATTATCAATTGGATGACTGGTTTCTATTTTCTGGGAGCTATCTAAGATTGCGCCACTTTTTCCCAGCTGGGAATCGGCTGTAAATCTGACGTTCTTTTGTAATCTTAGTTGCTTTAGAAATGTTAAGCAAACAAATACAGTACATAACACATGCATTTGTATATTTACTAATGTACAGACACACACACACACACACACACACACACACACACACACACACACACACACACACACACACACACACACATATATATATATATATATATATATATATATATATATATATATATATATATATATATATATATATATATATATATGTGTGTGTGTGTGACAATGTGTAATAATAATAATGTATTAAAACATGTGTGTGTGTGTGTGTGTATGTGTGTAAATGTGTGTGTGTGTTGTGTACAAAAGTCGTATTTTGATATGATGTCGATATAAAAAACAAAGAATAACAGTTACCTCTGTCCATAATGATGTCTGAATGCAAATATTCCGTTTAATTTTGATGGTTTCATTTCTATCTTTTTTTTTTTTTCGAATCGTATTGTAGGCTACATACAGATTTCCCGGTGTTGATTTCCGATCCATGGCTCGTGTCAAAAAAAAACACACAAAAAAAACAAAGGTATTTCCAATTGATAGCGACTGGTAGATAATAAAACATTTTATACTCTTCCTGCACAACACAATATTCGATATGAAGCCGAAAGCTACATGTTATTCCACTGGAGGTTATGAAATTGTTTTTTTGTTACGTTTTAAATATCGTTCTGAGGATGCACAAGTAGCAGAGATGTAGGTGACCATCCGCCGTA
>NC_089786.1:31462105-31489605 GCF_040412425.1 Macrobrachium rosenbergii
AGATCTTTAACCAAGTCATTCCATCCAGGTATGTTACGAGAGTTGCCTTGACGAGATCTAAAGTATCCCTGCCGGAGGCGAGCATAGCAAATTATATTCGAATAGAATTCTTTCAGATCTCTCCTGTGATGATCGTTTCTACATTTTGTGTTAGTGCACAGTAAGGCGTCTGCCGGTTGAGCTATTGATCGCAGCCTGGTTTCCGTGGTTTCCCTAAAGGATCTGGTTTTCTGTTGGTTTTAAAATCCCAGTTAACAGCAGGTGGGTGATCAGTTAGGGGTTCACAGTAGGGAGGGATGGGGTACTGAATGACACCTGTAAGGGGATGTGATCACCGTTGCAAGATCGTAATGTTGCAGGTCACAATAGATCATGAAGTTGAGGGGACGTGATGCAGTGGTCCAGCCAGGAGGTTGTAACTGTGTCCGTTCTATTTTGTACATAGGTATAGGAGGGGAGGAGAGAGGGCATTACATGCTAATTCGGAGAGCGTGATTTTGACAGAAGCGAGTAAGTTCGTTATAAAATTGTTTTTGTGGTGTGAGAATTAAGGTCCCAATTATACAAATATGATCAGCAGTAGAATCGTGAATAATGCTGTGTAACTCACCTGGGATCATGCAGTACTGATCAAAATTGATTGTTATTTTCCCAGGGCATATAAACATTAATTATTAGGATCTTAGAGTTCCCTACTGTCACTTGAAGCCCCAGCAATCTATCACTCCTATAGGTCAACACATTCACCATATTGTCTAACGATTTGTGCCACAGGAAAGAAAGGCCCCCTTTCGGGCGACCGGCTACGATGTGATCTGTAACTTGCATCGATGAGGTCGAGAAAGCTCTGAAGTCTTCATGCACTGAATCGCAGATGGCAAGGTCATGAGGCCAGAGGAGCGTTTCTTGTAATGCAATGATGCCTTTGAAGTTTTTGCAGAACATGTTTAGGGGAGGAATGTTCCGCTTGAGGCCAAAAATATTCCAAGAGATTATATCTAGTGTATCCATGGCAACTCACGAAGATGGGAAATGAATGGGTTGATCATTTGGGTGGAGGGGGGTTAGCCAGCAGGGGTGGGCATTCACTCGGCTTGGGAGGATGGCTGGCACTTGTGGTAGAAGGCGAGTCTGTGCCTGAATCCATACTTGTGGTGTCAGTAAGGTTCCCTGGTGGAGATTGGTCCGGGATTAGGTTGTATCTTGAGACTTTTATATTAGGACAGAAATTCTCGCCTTTAAGAACATCGAGGTGGTTGAAATAGGCAGGTAATCCTGTAGGCCACTTTATGTTTAATTTTGCATGGGAGTTCGTGGGAGATAAGAGGGTCGGAGCCCGTGAAACTTGACTCTCTCTATGGCGTCTAGCTTCACCGATGAGCGTAAATTGTGAATCATAACGTGACATCTCTTCCCAGGTTTTCGGGCGAGGTGATTCACAAATGTTGGGCTTCGATTCAGCGGACACTCGAGCGTTCTTTCTTTTTTCTACTTGTTTGTGTCTGCCAGCCCCACTCCCCTCACGATCAAGTCTTCTCAGGACGGTGGGGTTGAGGGTCAACTCACATCTGATCACCACGACTGGGGGCACTGGGGAGGAGAGGAGATTGGGGTTCGTCGGTCCTCTCCGATAGGTCTGGTGACGTCGGGAGGATCTTCATCCGAGGGAGAGGGCGGGAGTTCCAACATGGGAGGGTATGGCCATCTCGACTTCGCCCTGTCACACCCCACTTCTCCCGCGTTGTTGGAGGCGAGGACATAATAGACGCCTCATTCAAAGGAGTCTGGTGGCTTGAAATGCGATTGTCTAATGATTCCTGCACTCCTTTGATCGAGTATCTCAGATCCAAGAAAAAGATTGTTATTTGTTTCCTCACAGTTTTAAGACTGTCGGATGATTCCTGTAATCCTTTGATCACGTCCCAGAAATAAATTATTGTCGTGTTATTTCAACTCTCATTTTTCTGAAAATGTTTATAAAACTTACACTCAAAACTTTTTCGTTTCTGGTACATTTTCAGCCAAAATATGCAATAGAAGGAAAAGGCTAACCTCAGCAGGTTCTTTAAAAATCGGAATATTTCATAAGATCCACTGAGTAGTTGGGACCAAAGCAAATATAGTGTACTGATTACTTTCGTTATAAGAGGATACCCATTTCATAGATGGTTGCTTTAATAGAATGGTTTCTGGTATCCGGTATTTTGCATTTTATATATATATATTAATTTATATCGGATATAGGCTATATATGACATATATATATACTGTTATCGGAACAGTATCGATTGGTATATATAAGACATTGGGCATTATACAAACTAAATGTGTTGAAACAATTGTATATGAGTTAACCTCCACAATTTACTGACCATTTTTTCTGCAGATTCCATTTGAGAAGAGATTTTAAAAAACCCTACACAGCACTCTATTATTCTCCTCTTTTATAGGATTTTAGGCTTACAAACAGTATTTTTCTTTAAAATTTCTGAGGAAATGATTGGTAAAGAATATAATAAAATTCATATTAAAATTTTTAATTTTAACAAGGCTATCACGCGCCTGGCATTACAATTAGCACACGATATTTTCATTGCCTTCTAAGGATATAAATTCAAGTCATCATCAAACATTCAACTATTTGTAAAATAATAGCAAAGAAGGTGCTCCCACGATAAAAGACAACATTCATTATATAATAACGGGGTTTGTGTTGACGCCATCGACATGATACTCCATATTGATTTTCAATAATACTTTTCTCCATGGCTCTACTGATTTAACCTAAACGGTCTTTCTCATATTTACCTGTTTAGAAAATCGCAATTTTATTTTGTGGAAATGGTAACATGATCTAACGCCTGAGAGATAAGAAATTAATCATCATAGTTCTTTTAGAATGTAACAGAGGTATGTCATTAAGCAATGATAAAACACCGTATGAAATATATGGTTTTTGCATAAAGATTTGGTTAAATAACCCTAATGTAAAAGAAAGATATATTTATAGCCGAGAAATAAAAGATTTTAGCCATAATGTCTCCATAAATTAATGATATATAATAAAACATATATATATTATATATAGGCAAGAGGCTATTCATGAACTTTTATAGCTTGTATACATTACTTTATACCTCAAAGACATTACTGACATTGTTGATTCAGTATATATCAAACCATATATATATATAAAATAATTATATCGAAAGAATGACACTAATGGTAAGAAAGAATGGTAAGAACGAAAGAATATCCACATAATGAAAATATTATATATGGCCACAATCCACTTGAATATATATCAATATATATTTTATATAAAATCATATAAAAGATATATATAAATTGATATATATAGATATTTGGCTATATATATGGCCATGTACATCGTATAATCATGGCCAGAAAACAGATATATCTATCTTTCAGAGTATAGATAAGATATCCAAGCTGATTATGAAACTTTGTAGTCACGGAGGTGGTGGCCTATCCTATATCGATTGCCAGAAGCACGATTATGGCTAACTTAATTTAAATAAAATCTTCAGCTATATCCAGGCCTAGAGGGCTGCAAAGTCGTATTTTTGATGACTGGGTTGGTAGGATGATTAACCATCGCCTTTGCTGGAGAAAATATCAGTGCACTTTATCATAGATCTGAGGGCATTAAATAGAAAAAGTCTGGACGAACATCAAATATAAAATAATGAGTTTTTTTTCAAAAAGGAGAAAATCAGAATCTGATACCATTTCAAACAACATTGATAAATACATAGTTAACGACATTGAGCCACCGGCTTTCTTCAAGACGAATTTGTATCACGTTTTGAAAGTGGTTTTTCCTTGTAATACCAGGAATTCCATTTAGAATCTCTCTCTCTCCTCTTTAACTCTCTCTCTCTCTCTCTGGGATGGGTCCTCTCTCTCTCTGTGAATAACCTTTTCCGGCTGCTCAAAGTTTTAGATGTTTCCTTCTAGGTTTTAAGAGAAAAGATTTTCTGCAATATCAATCATTTTGCATGGCTATTTTCATGAAAAAAAGCCCATTTTGACTAGTATCAAGATTATCTGTTCTAGGAACCTTCTATACACCTTGCCCATTCGTTAAAGGCTGTTTACTATGATCAGGAATAACAGACGAAAAAAAACTAATTACCTTGAACAATAAAGAATTAATACATTTAAAATAGCGACCAATATCTCCATTCAAAATCCAAATTCAATATCTCCATGAGTAAAAATGGATAGCCCCTTTCCGGTTTTTTTTCAGTTCCAAACGGCTCGTGTTCATCTCTGCTGTTTGCCTTGTTCAGACTAGCCCTGGAACAAAATTTATTTTTTCTTCCAGAGCGAGTATTAGCCCCTGTGGCATCGTTCTCTTTACCAAGTGAAGACACAATGAATTTTTTTTTTAGATTGATATACGAACAGTGGTCCCTTGAAGAATAGCCAACCCTCTCTGTGATTGGGTTCGCAAATCTTGACATCTTATTTCCCGATTTAAGACAGCAATACTTGATGATTCTGTCTTCTAATTTCCAAAACAAATCGGTATATGAGAAAATCTGTTCAGCATAGAAACGACTAAAGTTTTGCCTCGACACTGTAAAGCCATTGCCTGTTTGTCCCTATTTCTTCTGTTGTAGCAGATGTTAAGTCTTGATCACCTATAGTCTTAGGTTGTGGGCATTTAAAAGAACCATTAAGAAGTAGTTACAGAGTCGAGATAATTTCATAGAGAGAGAGTAAAAAAGAAAATATTTTTCCGTTGTTCCTGGGTCCGAGTTGTTTAACTTTCTCTCTCTCTCAGGTCTATTCTGGTGTTTTTCAAATGTGTTATGCTGATCTGATTCATAGGGATCAAAGTGGGAATTTGAAACCTCTTGTGATCAATTTAGGTTTTACTGGTTAACCCCTGATTTAATGTCTTGAAATAAAACTCCAAGACTGATGACTGTGCAGTAGTTTTTATATCAATAGAACACATATGCTGCAACTAAAAAAATACTCACGGCAAACAGGTAAATCACTAGACAAGTTTAGCAAAACAAAGCAGAGTTGGAATTATTATAGACCGACATAATTTGCATAAAACACTTTAAAGGACGTAAAATGAATGATGAGTTCTTTATCAAGTTCGATAATCCCCCTCAGCAGGTGCAAGGAACATCAATTTTCTTTTATCTTTGGTTAACAACTTCTCTATTTACTACAATCAATTTTATATTTAAAGGTGCGCGATCTATATAACAAAGTATAACCTATATCAAGACCCAATTTCTTTCAATGAATGATGAGGAACCATTAATTGTTTCCAAATGAGTGATGTCACTCACTGACAAAATTTTTGCTTTTTGCTGCCAAATTTGTACGTATGCCTGCATCAAAATGTGCCATTTTGAAAGGGCAAATGACGGACGATGGGGAAAAGAGGAGTTATGACGATTAAGGGTTGCTGAAATTTCACCTCGCTGAATAATATCTATCAATTATATCAGGTTATAACGAAGTCGTAATAATATGAACATGCATGTTAGATATGAACCAAATAGCCATATTGTTTTGAACCAAGTCTTGTTTCATATCTTTACGTGAATGGAACAAAAAAGAAAAACAATTTAAAAATCTAGTTTGTGAATTATGAGCGAAGAAATAACTCCATATCACAAGAATGTTAATAAAAGATATTTTATAACAGATTCCGTCAAGGATCAAGTGGACAATGGGAACAAATCTGTAATATCGCAACGCAGAAAATAACTCCCACACGCAAATGTAGAACAATTTTACGAGAACTAATGCAAAATAAAAGCAATTAGTAAAAACACCAAACAAACTAACCTGTTACCGAGAACAATTAAATGATGTGAACAAATTTGCGCGTAAACAGAGAACAATGAAACGAAGAGAACAGTGTCCGAATGTAAACTAAGCGTTTAAAATTAGACGTAATCGCTCTGTCAGGCAATTTATACATTGAAATTTGCATATATATCCATCACAGTGCTCTCATTTATGAGACTGATTACTATTCAAATGAATAAGGACATTCGTCATGCTACCATTGCTGCTTGCTACAACATTGTTGTCTGATTTTGCATGACACAGTTTCATTAAGATACGATTTCCGTAAACATTTGAAGATAACGTTTGAAGGTCAACAACTAACAGCAAAGGCTGGGAAGAACATGTATGCATATGATTAGCATCCAACCTCACCCAGTCCCCCCCACCCCCTCCCCGACAATTCTCCTCCCACCACAAGACCTGGGAACCAGACAGATTGTGCCGATGACTCAGCAGGTGGACAAGTGGGTCCTTCCAAACGCCCAACAATCCCTAGCTCAGTTACGATTAGGTCACACTGGCGAGAAAATAAGTCAAACTCTATACAGGGCCTGAACTTAGGGGCCATCAAAGTGGCAAGTCCGGGCGATACGCATTCATATAAAATCGTGCCATTTCAGTCTATTATACTGAAACGAGTTCTCAAGAAATGAGAGGTCCCTGTCACCTTATTTGCTTTTCATATAATAACAGTTCCACAATATTATTATTATATGTTATTTGTATGGTACAGCTCCCGGAATAACAGTGTGATTTTAAATCTTTTATAGTTGTCAAATGAATGGCATCACCTTTATCGTTATTAGCATTGCTTGTGCGATAATTATTCTCATTACAACTTTCCATTAATAATCATCCAGAGGATATATGTTTATCAATGGCCATCAACGCGCCATTCAAATGTATACATAATTGAAACTAAGTTAATATGGACACAACCGCGATTAAATATTTTATGATAGCTGGACTTGTCAAAAGTTGAGTCATCAATTTATGGGTCGAATTTCGTAGAGAAAATAAAAAAACGGGAAATAAGCAAGCTGAACTCATATTAATGCCCATTGTCTGAATCCATCTGAAATGGCTTTAGAGAGCTCTCCATAACGCAAAATTAATTAGAACTTCCTAATTGCACGGCGACCGAAATTATGATGCTTGATAAATGTGATGAACAATTTCACATATGCATGTGGATGAGATGAACAAATACATATACGTATGAGTGTCCTTGTTCTTTTATCATATATATGTATATTATATATATATATATATATATATATATATATATATATATATATATATATATATATAAATATATATATATAATATACATATATATATCAAATATCAATAAGCTTATTTTAACAAATATGCTAGAATCACAGAATTTTATTCAAATTTATATTCCTGTTTCTAAGAAATGTACATATTCTAAAAGCGACACGATTTTGGCATGCCTTCAAAATAAAACCAGCCACTACTCCTTAAAATGAACTGTAAAAGGAACTGCAATGTCACCTGCAGGAACTCTACAAGATTAAACTTGTTCACACGGGTGACATCACGCCCTCCTTCATTCAGGCATATTATGCTGCATTCTAAAACCTCCACAGATTCTACGGACATGCTTATAGGCATCAATTAAATTCATAGCCAACTGAATTAGTCACGTCTTTAATAATTTTCTCGCAGCTTCACCAACAGGTCAAATCGCTACAAAGTACATAAATATTCTAGCTCTTGTGGATGATTATCACCAAAATATTGTGCGTGATTGGGTTCAACATTGCAATGCAAAGGGCTCATTCAAATGCTTTTTTAAAACCTGTTTTATGTATCTTTATTCTTGCTATTCCTTTGTCCTCATTCTGTTCTTTAGTCTATGATAGCTTGTTTTCGAACATAAGTGCTCTTCAAGTTTGGTTGGGAATAACAATGATAAGTAATTATAAAAACGATGGGAGCACCCTTCTGTAATTCAAATAGACTTATTTTTTAGATATACTTACCGTCCTCGCATCCTTCGACTCTGTATGATTCTCATCTTGTACTAAATATTTTGTGATTGAAATCAGCGATTCCCTTCTCTTCGAAACACATGTGACCATTGGCACAAGAGGAAGAGTAGCCGCGAGAATACCTTCAGGGGTGTGAAGTTATCTTTTCCTCTCTCTCTCTCTCTCTCTCTCTCTCTCTCTCTCTCTCTCTCTCTCTCTCTCTCTGTTGTACTTAAGAGCTCCTTACCATTCTTTGACATAAGCGCTATTTGATGAGTAAAGGACATTGTACAGTGTGGTGATCTCGAATTCATGCCCTTTTCATGACTTGATAGATCTCACAGGCAACACGACCTTTCCGTCACTATGAGCTAAGAATTCGGGGTTTTGGGACAGATCGGTCTACCTGCTGAGTCCTAAACTGCCACTGCCTGGCTCCTCCAGGCCCTAGACTGAGTGAAGAGGGGGTGAGTTCGCTGATCATATGTATATATACTGAATATAGTCTCTAAGATACTGAGTGTGTGTCTCCCCTCTACTGCTCCAGAACGACCTATGAACTTGTCAACATCCACTCGGAGTTTTAAAAGATTTCTCCATTATGCACGATCTATCTAAAGAAAAGTAAGGGACAAGAATAATTTCTTCTACATATAATTACGATTCACATTTTATTCACAATCTTCCATTTCTTAGAGTTTATAACCGAGTTTATCGTTATATGTGGGACGAAAATTATATTTGGACACTATACCTCATCTCGGCTTGAATATCAGTTATGTGTAATGCCTTTAGATTTAGCTTTTTTTCTTTCCTATTTTGGTGTTTTGTACTTGCTAGTAGGATGGTTACTCATTATCTCATTTTTCTCAGCTACTTAGCGTTGCATATTTCTTTTTTTTTACTGCTCATTCGTAATATGATCATATTCACGTGGAAATAGCTAAAAACGTCATTGCCTTCTAAGAAAGGTCTTTAGAATGAAATGGCCATAATATGTAATAAAACAAAGGGTTGAGTGAAGGAGGCAAGAGATAACGAAGACAGTGAAATATAGCTTAATACAACAGATAAGTAAAAGTATAAAAGTGAATGGCGATAAGCACAAGTAGAAACCACTTCATAAATAAGTAAAAGAAAAAATATGGCAAAGAAGTTTGGGCCAAAAGACACAATACATTCTCCTTTAAGAATTTCGGGAGCATCATTTAAAGAAAATTGTTTGAAAATTTCGAGTCAATTCGCTTCCGAACTTTCCTAAGACTTCATTCAGAACAGCTAAAGTTTTGGGGAAAGAGATTTGAACAGATGAGATTACTGAAGCTCTTTGGGAATAAAGGAAAGATTGTCGATTTTGTCCAAATTTCTCAGGGCATTTTGCAGCCAGGCACCCCAGCCCCAAACACACCAGCAAACAGCAACGCTATAATCAAGTGATTTTTTAAAATATTAAAACAAATACAACGTAATGCTCGATGTATACTCCTCTTTATTCAACTTAATCTTTCGATTTATCTCCAGTTTATTTCCTAATTAATATTCTTATTCATTTCCATTTCGAAAGTTATGAAGGCTGAAAAAGTTATGAACTCAAACAGTAATTGTGTATAAACAGTAAAAGGTATACACATTATATACTTGTCAATACCTTGGTAAAGAAAAAAAAGGACAGCCTTAAAAATACTTACAATATATTTAAAAAAAAGTATTAAAAAAAAAAAAAAAACAGAGCAGCAGAAGGAAGCAGGGGCCAACACGAAAAGCAAAAGACACCTAACCACACAGGTAGTTTAAAACAAAACTGACACATACAGACAATGCAGGGGGGAGGAGAGGTGGGGGAGCATAAACAAAGAGGTTACAGCAGGTACGTTAAGCGACGAACAGCTGGGTGGACGATGATTGGTGATTAAGGGTAGGGACAGTCAGTTTATAATAGATTCAAGTGTGGTTAATTCTTCTACGTATCGGGTTCTCCCCACAATACTAAAGTCCTTGGCATTTATATCTTACAAATTTTCCTGTGATATCTTACCCTGGACTGTTCGGGATTGGATAATCGACAACCTGTTCTTAAACTAACTCCTTGAGGAGAAGAGAGTTGGACTTTTAGTAGCCTCCTGGTACAACCGATGTAAGTGCCAAGATCACATCTAGGACAATTATAGTTATATAAATCACACCGAAAGCAAACAAGAGGCTAATCCTCGTCTTGACATGAACAAGAGATCCAATGGTTCGTGGTTTTATTGGGATTAACTTAAGATTAACAGCGGGTAATTGTCCGTTGAATAACCTGATACATTTTTTCCGAAATCTATTGTCATGTGAAAAAGGAAATCTTGCATACAAACATAATTTGGGGGCACAATGGACTAAAGGTGGGGGTTAAGTTCCAAATTAAGCAATTTGTTGAGAGCTCTGGAGACAATCACTGGTGGGTAGTAATTGTTTTTAAAATAATCAGTGAGGATAATCACCTCAGCATGAAATGCTGACCAACTTGAGGTCAGGTTAATGGCTCTATGAAGGAGAGTGGACAAGGAATTCATTTTAAAATTGTAGAAACACGAGCTATAAAAATTTGTGCCGAAGCCAGTAAAAGTGTTCTTCCTGTAAATACCTGTATGGAAACCAATTTCATCCTTAGTTACCTTTACGTCCAGGAAGGGGAGAGAATTATGGGTTTCAATTAATGTTCTGGTGTTGCCCATTTAAATGTTGCAAAAACGCGTCAGCATGGTAGTCAAATCTAAAAAGGGCAAATGTATCATCAACGTAAGGTTTCTAAAAGAGTGGACGGAATTCAGAGTACATTCATCTATAGCTAGCTTATCCAGGGAGTTCATAAAGATGTAGGCAAAGGTCGGTCCCAAAGGACTTGCCCATTGTCATCCTCTCCGTATGTTTAAAATCACTACCATTAAAAATGAAGGCCGTGTCCACTACAGCCAATTCCACAGGTGATTTAAACTGAGCTTTACGAAACTGATTAAAATAGGAATTATCAGTTGTACCAGGAGGCTGTTAAAAGTCCGACTCTCATGTTATCAAAGGGTTAGTTTTAAAGCAGGCTGTCGATTATCCAATCCCGAGCAGTCCAATGTAAGGAATCACATCAAAATTTGTAAGACATTTAAATGCTGAGGATTTTAGTATTCCTGGGGAGAATCCGATACGTAGAGGGATTAACCACACTTGAATCTAATATGATTAAATTAACTGTCCCTGTCCTTAATCAGCAATCAACTTCCACCCAGTTGTTCGTCGCTTAACGTAACTGCTGTAACCTTTTTATACTGCACCCCTCTGTCTGTCTCTTCTCTCTCTCTCCCCACCCCCTTCACTGGTTGTCTGTGTCATGCTTTACACTCACTAGTGGTGGTAGGTCTTTGTTGTGTTGGTCTCCTGGCCTCCTTCTCTGTTAAATTTGTTTAGAGATATATATATATATATATATGTTATATATATATATATATATATATATATATATATATATATATATATATATATTTCTTTATCTTTAAGGGTTTTGTTGTCCTTTTTTTGATAGTCCTTTAACATGGTGTTAATAAGTAGATAAATGTGTATACCTTTATCGTTTATACACAATTACTGTTTAGGTTCATCGTTTTTCAGCTCGGAAAATGTATCAAGAGATACGAACATCGGTCTGCTATTAAATGGATAAAGAAAGAAGAACGCTTTACTCCAATTTGCTCTATATATATATATATATATATATACATATATATATATATATATATATATATATATATATATATATATATATATATGATATATATATATATATATATTATATATATATGATATATAAGTGGGATGAAAAGCATTGCAGTGACGTTCCTCTCTGTGGAATATCGAGTATTTACTGTTCAATGAATTATGTTCATAAGTAAAATGAAGAGCAGAAGTCAAGTATTGCCTAACATGGAAGAGAAGGATTTAAATTAATTGGTTTGTTATCCAAGGCATTAACCACCTCCGAAGTGATGGTATTTGTGGTTGCTAATCAAGAGACGCATAATCCATTCTGTCTGCCTGTCTCCATCTTGTCATTTATTACCTATGAGGCTAAATTCTCTCTCTTTCCTGTCTCTCTGAAAGAGTGCCTACATTTTGGAGAGAAGATGCAAAATTCAAGTGGTTCTGAAGGATACACTGTCCAGGTTTTGTAAACTGAAGGTCACTGAGCAATTTCCTACGTAATTTGTATCATTTATCATACTAGAATGAGTCCACTGTATATCTCTTTGCTGCCTTAACAGCATTTCTCAGCTGCTTACGCCTGTATATTCTTTTACATACTCTCTTTATACTTTGCATAATAAAAATGAATATGCAATATCTTTCTCTCTCAGCACACATTTGCCCTCCTGGTGATACAATGCGAGAAGAGGAATCAACAATTGCTCTAGCTGGCAGACTGGCTTCGGGGTGAATCTAGCCTCCTGCAGAGCTTCTGTCTGCGGTGGCAGGAGATTCTGCATTTGTCACCTGGGCGGCGGTTAGCCTGCGTTTTCCGATCTTATCTCTCTAGCATCGGTGTCCGCACCGTCACGCCTCTGTTCGGCCTATTGGTATGCTACTGTAACACTGCTATCCCAGACTAGGGAATCTTGAATACTTTACGATAATATCGGACGGCGATTCTTCTTCCAACTCTCTATGAATATTCCTCTGGTTTAGCTTATTGATCACCATTCTTCAAGCCTGCTATCTTTCAACAACTTTGATTCCTGCTATGAATCCTGTCTTTTGTTTCCAACTAATAAGTGTAATGGTTACCTATGGACCAGAATACACCCTACCAAACTGCCTGGTGCCACCTGTAATAATGTGTTAAGAACAAGACGTAGTCATATCAGTAATATTGATATAAAACATCTCTCACCATAGTTATATTTCATTTGTCATGACCAGGCATCCAATATTCTTGACCTTTGCTCATCCCTCAACTTGATTATTTCTGCACACTTAGGCTAAACGGCCTCTCCCCAACCTTTCTGAGTCGTCTTACCACTTTAATTTTTTCTATACTATTTTATCTATGAGGATTAAGAGTTCCTCACAGTTTCATCATGCAAGAGTCTCTCTCACCTTTCCATAAGGATTGTTCACTGGCAGCCGGAATCGTATATATGCCTGGTCACAAGCAACTGTGTGAAGTAGGTGGTTTGATAGAGGGAGTGGACACTGGCTTTATAACTAGTGTAATATAGCTAATAAAACGAGTTAAGCTCAACATACCGGCTTCTTTAATGCATTTGCTATTTGTAGTACACCGGGCGATTCCTTTGTTTCTTTACGCAGGTAATTGTGAAGTTCAAAGAGCTCACAAACAAATGAAAGGGATCAGCCCATTTCTGTTTAACAGTGAAACGTGTGAAGAGGAACGGAAAAGTCTTTGCAAAAAGGTTCACTGTCCGTAGCTTAACAAGTAACATCAAACACAATGACCGTAGAATTCCTAGGTATATAAGTGTGTAAAAAAAAAAATATATAGAGAGAGAGATATATATATATATATATATATATATATATATATATATATATATATATATATATATATATATGTTGGTTCATATATATATATATATATATTTAATTTTGCATGATTAACTTAATTTCTTGATAAATTAAAAGTTTTCTGATTTAATTTCTGTTTAATAATTTAACTTAAGAATTGTACTAAATTTTGTGTTGTTTTAAGTAATAGTACTTTTTCTAGAATTATGGGAATTTATTTATAAATTTGAATTTAAATAACAAATTTTTATATTTAAAGTGAAAAGACTGGTGTTCTACTCCATTATCACCAGTGAATAGGATTTAAATTCTGTGCATAAGATAAAACATAAATATGTGTTGTTTGATGAATTGATGCCTCTTTTGTTCTAGCATATTTCTCGGTTAATGGTGGATACTCTGGGCAATCTCTTTTGATAAACGGGTTTGATTTTTACATTAATGAGTTTTTTGCTATGAGAGTCTAGATATCCATTGAAGGAGGTATATTTTTGGAATCTGTCATTAGCTGTAATACCAGGTACTTGGTACGTGATCTTCATTAATAGAGTGAGAGAAGAGTTATATATATATATATATATATATATATATATATATATATATATATATATATATATATATATATATATATATGTTACATAAATATCAAGTACATTACCACAGGTGAAATAAGAATGGGGTGTAGGTCCTGACCGGCTCGACTTTGTATTTCAAGCCATTGACGTGGGCTGGACTGATACAGAGTGCAGAAGTCACAAATATATATACTATAAGAACAGTACTGATTGAACATACATAAATCGTTAGGGACTCCATATCCCTACCCAGGCCGGTGTCGAGGTAGGAGTGGCCTTTAAAACCCATTTGGCTAAAATGTAGGATAAATGAATCACGTACAAAAGTGATACTTAACTATCATATATATATATATATATATATATATATATATATATATATATATATATATATATATATATATATATATATATATATATATATATATATATATATATATATATATATATATATATATATATATATATATACATATATATTTGTAATGTTTTTATTATTGTTCCCTTTTTTTAAGGTCTTCAAGTTATATGTTTGCATAGATTTTAGTCTCTTTCTTCTTACCTTGGTTTCTCTCTTTTCTTTCGAGGTTCCTCTGACGCTTCACGGATGATGTGCTATCTGTATATTTATTCTTTTAAATATTGATATCTCTTAGAAAGGCTATAGAGACGAGATCGTAATTTCTTTTCCACTTTAATTAGTACTTAATATTATAAAGATCAGTACAAAATTAACAAAGTTACAAAGCCGATAGAAACAATCACTTTAACCAGTCTATATAAAGGAACACGGGAAGCGGATTGGGAGAAGTACTTCCCTTAGTTGATACAGTTCTGACTTCTGGTCTCTGTCGGTCTCTCACCTGAACCTCAGGAAACTTATATCTGTAACTCCCACTTCCTCTAGCCTTATTGAAGGATTAACCAGCAAGGCCTCCTTCAAGTAGCTGATTGGAAGGACTGTAGTGGGTGATTCAAATCTCTCCTTAGAGGACTTGATAGGAGGTGATCTTTAAGAGGGTGTGGGAAAGACCTCCTGACACTTAATTGATTGAGGTTAGGCTAGCTATCTACTTGTCAACCTCACCCTGGAACTTCCACGAAAACACTCGAGAAGGCGGGTTATGAATCAGCTGTTGTAAGCATTTAGACTGTGTTGACTTCAAGGTTTTCATTTGGTTTCAATCATGAGGCCATTATTTCCATTTATAACTGATGGTGGCTTAAACACTATATACTGTAAATGTAAACATCTCGCGATTGATAATAATGACACAACAGTATTTGGCCGTTATCACTGTGTTCTTTTGCCTCTCTTACTCTTATTTCTCCTTCTCCTAACTTTTTCTTTTCTATCTCTCTCTCTCTTTCTATTTAATTTCTCATCATTCTACACCACAACACTACCGGAACACGCACTCACACTGCCCCTTAAAGTAAGCTAAAAAGAAATATATTTCAATGGATGATTGCAAATCACAAATAAAATAAAGCATTTGATATGATTGCCCATCAAGTCAATTCTCAAAAACATGAAATTGCACAACCAAATAACGCACTAATGCAAAATCAATTAAGAATATATGGTAGAAAAATTCATATATATTATATCAGAATCAAAAGAGACATATACATACATATATATATATATATATATATATATATATATATATATATATATATATATATATATATATATATATATATATATATATATATATATATATATATATATATATAGTATATATATAAGGTTACATATATATATATATATATACATAAGAATTGTTATATTGCAAAATGTTAATTGTTTTAATACACAATGCAAACAATACATAAAGAATCAAAGTATAAAATTATGTATAAGATCATTTTACTCTTCATTGGTCCTCTCTGTATTTCTAAGTTATAATCTTGCTCAACATTTGAAATTACCACACGTTTGACCAAAATTGCAAAACACTATTACAATAATGATTATGACCAAATTGAAATAGAGACAGAATTCAGAAACATTTTGTAATAGACAACCATCACTAAAGCCAACTCATTTATTTGTTTTAACTCTAACTGACAGTTTAAATTCTTTAACTTCACTAGAGAGTTCAAGTAGGTTTATTTTTATGGATTGTGATTTCTGTGAAGATATTGAGGTTCATAATATAATTTTATTAGGAATAACTAACTTGCAAGTCTTATGAAAGTATGGACATTATTGAAATTAATTTCAGTACTTACATTATGGCACTAATAGTTGCTGTTACTTGAAATCCTAGGAAACACAAAACTGACTGTTTACTCATAATGGAAATAAAACTGTTTGATGGAATTGTGTACACAGTACTGGTCTCTTGATCTTGTTTTCACTATTTCTTGAACACAATGATAGGCATTAGTAGTTTTAATAAGCAGGTTGTCAAGGTTGTAAATATACTTCTTTATCTTCAAAAGTACACTTTTAATTGAGCATCAGTAATAAGTTTATATATCATTAGTCCATGTTCTTCTAATGCAAAATTGATGTGGTTGACATTTGAGATAATTATGCTTTCTTTATCAACATGGGAAAAGGATGTATGACATCAGTACATCTGCTCTTTTTGATTAAAAGGTAGAATTAGAAGGATCTTTATTCTTAACTACCTTTGGTGGTTATCAACTATAATAGACCATTATATCTCACCATAGGGTATAAATGTCCTCCTACCAAAAATCACTAATTATGCCCTAATCTTCTTTGGGTTTACACGTTGAATTTAATATTCCTTTATAGGCTAACAAAAATGGTCACTTAATGTGAGCTTTATGGTTCTGCAATACAATTCTAACATTGTTCATAAATGTACTTAAATATTGTTCATCTGTTATTATCTTAATCTTTTGTACGTTTGTGTTCACTTTGATTAATAAATTCTTTATTTTTTTCTAATTCATTACTGCTTCTAAGTTTTCGAGAGCTTATAATCTTATTTAACACAATGCCTCTGTTGCTGCCTCATTTCTCCAGTTTGTCTATATACGGCACTTTCTTTTTCTACATTAGAGTCTGTCGCGACCTGTAAACAATTGATTAAGTGCTGTTCATAAAAGGGTAAGAGGGATCATTTGATCTTGTATTGGCTGCCACTTACAAGTCAATATTTCAGTTTTTTCCAACAATGGTAAAACACCGTTATTTTCTACTCTCCTAATTAAGGATTTTAATTCCTTTGGACATCTTTCAATGTCATTTCATTGATAAGAATTTATGTAAATGTCAATACTCACTATGCCCAGTCCTTTATTAATTTTTACAGATCCCTTTTTCTCTTAGAAAACACCCTTCCGATCACCAATTTCAGATGACACATAAAGAAGTGTTATGATAACTGCAGCATCGTATGTTTAAATTGTAAGAATAAGCCTTATCAGATATTCTGTATACATGAGGTATTTTTAATGCCTGGCACATTGTTTATATCTAATAGTTCAACACTTTACATAACTTATTCTTTTCAAATTGCATTTGTTATTTATTGGTTCCTACAACTTTTCAATAATTCAACTATTCTTTATTGGACCAAGAGTCTGTTTTATTACCTTACATGATTGTATGAAACAATTCTCTTTCCTGAGATCACTCACTATGATCTTTAGCTTATTTTAACTCAAATAATTTCTAATACCCTCTATATGACCTTGAACTTCTGGTGATTACTTTACATTAGGACCTTCTGGAACATGGATTCAGAACATATACCTGAGCACCTACTACAATTTTGGTTTGAAGGCTTGTTGTTTCTTGCTTGAGCACTCTGAGCTTCCTCTTAAGTCTAGTCCTCGTTTGTTTGATCGTTTCATATGTACGTCTAGTTTTCCAGGCAATATAGTCAATGTAGTTATAAGTATGTCGTGAAAGTTAAACATCTAGTAACGTATTTATTGTCTCTTCGCATCCGTATAACAAGCAGTGCGGTGATTCTCCCACTGTCTCATTTACGGTATTGCTGCAGTAAACTGTACGTCTCTCCAAAGCAACCCAGTCTTCTGTATTAGGTTTAACTAAAGTTTTCAGGATATCCTTTATCTTACGATTCGTTCTTTCTTACCGTTCCATTTGAACTTGGTTTATATGCGGGGATTTGATATTTATCATCTCATAAAATCTACATAATTTTCTTAAAAGTTCACTAGTAAATTTGCCAAAGCATTTTGTAGTAGAACTTGGGGACATGAATCTCTGTAATAATTCTAGATTTAAGGAACTTTTGCCACTGTAATTGTGCATCTCTATTTCTTACTGGTACAATCTCACATATCTTGTTAGATAGTCTAAAAAGACTAATATTTGCTTATTCCTCTAACAGTTGTAGGAAATGGACCTAAAAGTCCACAGATACGACCTGAAATGATTCAACTCTGATGGGCATTTCTTCAAGTGGAGCCATTGATTTACGTTACCTTATGTCGATTACAACTACACACCTTTGTACAAAGTTCTGCATCCCCTACCAAGCAATGGGGGCCAAAATAGTTTCTGGTTAGGATCTAGCTAGTTCTTTTGATTCCTGGATGTCCTGCTAACTTGTATGAGTGTGTTAGTTCTAAACTCTCTGATTAGTGTTTTCGGGATGCATAGTCGAGAATAACCATTCTTTCTCTTGTTGGTCTTTATACAGCAATCCATTGATTAAAAACAAAATCAGGTTTTAAAGATCTATCTGTCATTAGTTGTCCTATTATATGCCTGATTTCTGTATCCATTCCCTGTTGTATTTGTATCTCTTCCAAATCTAAATCTACCACTTGACAGCTAAAACAAAAGTATTAGTGGTACATACTTCTCTGTTTCTTCTTGGGCTCTGGATAATGCATCTGCTAGTGTATTGTAAATTTTCCTGGGATATCTGAACTATGTGCAAAATTTAACACACTAATGAACCATCTATTGAATCTCATGTTATTTGTAAAAGTTTCTTTAAAACAAATCACAAATTGGTTTGTGATCAGTAAGTACATTGACCTTATGTCCCAAAAATTATGTCTAAATTCCTTTAGACCCTATAATGCTAAATATCTCTTTTCTATTGTACTATAATTTTTCTCTGCAGCATTCAAAACTCTACTGGCATAACATACTGCCTCATTTTGTTTTGTCCTTTGACAATACAGCTTAGCCCGGTACTTGATGGTCACAGGCTAAGTAAAGTCCTTCGAGAAATCAGGTAGACTAGTACGGATTCCTGGTCATTTTACTCTTAGTGTTTGGAAAACTGTCTCTTGTTCTTTTTACTCCATTCAGTATTTGACATCTTTCTTGTTAATCTCTGTTAATGGTTTGGCTATTGTATGTGCCTCAATGAAAGGTCTAGTAGCCTACCATTCCTAGGAATCTTTCTAATGCTTTCAAATTGGTAGGAGCTGATATTCAACTCTGTTTTTTTATCTTGCTCATGTTGCATCTGCAGACCATCTCACTAATTACACATGTCCTAAGTATTCCAAAGATTTCATTAAGAATTGACATTTCTTTATTTTGATTTTTAATCCTGCTCTTTCTTAATCTTTCCCCTGCAAGACTATTTCTAATGTTTTGAGGACTTTCTAAATCTTTTGCATAAAAAAATGATAACAACATCATCTAAGTAAACTGCAACATTTTCTATCTCTAATATTTGAAGGCATTAATCTAACAAACGTTAAGGGAGCTGAAGTGAGTCCAAAATGGTATGACTTCAAATTGCAAGTGTTCCTTTAGCTAAGGCAGTGAATGGTTTCTGACTCTTCGTCTAAAGGTACTTGTTGTGTATCCACTACAAATCTAAAGATGAAAATATCCCTTTAAAATCTCCTAATTGGAGCTAACATATCTTGAATCACTGGTACTGGCATTCTATCGGGGATGGTGTTGGAATTTAACTTTCTATAGTTCATCACAAGTCTCCACTGTTATAATAATTTATTTGCATTGAAAAAGGTTTTAATTGTACTTGAACTCAATAGAGAATTTAATTTTTGTGTGTGTGACATGACTTGACAAATTGTTTTAATCTTGAAATAATAGAACGAAAATTTTTTTTTTTGATTGATGTACCTTGAGTGAAAAATTTTTTGTGTGGACATGCAACGAGTATTTGATGAACTACTGAACACTGTTAGACATTCACATTACGATTTAAGACTGTCGACACCAGATTTAGTCGAATTTCAAGACTAAATTCCCACTCCGCTGTAGTGCAAGGAAATACTACCAATACAATACAAATAACCAGAACCAAAACAGTGTTAAATCATTCTAATACACAATAATAATAATAATAGTAACAATACTATCAATACTAATAATACTCGCACTTTATAATTTTAATATGAATCCGTGCGGCCGTCATAACAACCGCTACACGCTTCGTGGATGTAGGGTGGATGATCAACCTGACAAAAGCAGACTCGAAGCCTATACTCGTAAATCATTGGCTAGCAGATGCAGATAGTCGTATAATTCTTTTTAGGAATAATAGATGAAAGAGCTAAGATAAATGAAGCCTTTGTTGCTCGCCGCCTGCAGAACATGGAGACGCACATAAAACTTCTTTGAATCTGCGTTTTAGCACACTTAATAACTATGTAGAATTTAAAGAAATTTGTTTCATCACTCTGGGAACCAGTAATCAGACTGACGGTTTATATAACTCAACTGATTTCTTCAACCTACTGAAGAGAAACAATTGTTAATTCACGACGCAAGCGTGAGAAATGCACAGAGAAAATAAGCGTAAGATTTAGAGAAGACAGGTATTACCATAGGAGCACACACCAGTTTGGGGCTAGTGCTCAGAAATTAGTTGAGCGCTGGCATGTATTAAATTATTGATGCAATATTTGGAACTGTTATAATATTCTGGAGAAGAGGAAAGAAAGCTTTCAGAAAATAAAACTTGATCCTAGAAAACAAGCCTTCAACATTAACATAAATGAGAGAAGAAATCAAAGGAAAGAGATAATCTATCCAAGGAATCTGGGAACAACAGAAGTAATACTGAAAAGGAGTCAGAAATAACTTAATTTAAATGAATAATAAATTTAAGTATAATCTCAGATAAGTGTAGAAATAGACTCAACACATTCCAGTGGGAAATATTCAAAACACTAAAAAGAAATGGAATCCAGATCAAAGGGGAAGAAACAAATCTAAATAAAAAGAGTGGTTCACACACAAACCTTTATAGATATGGAATAAACTCAAAACACAAACATCAACCCAAGTGAACTATTCCACTGCTGGCGAGAATTTAAGACAGCCTATGAAAACTGGTGTGGGTATACAACCATTTTACAAATGAGTGTAGAAAACCTAGAATCTGCAATTTGTTTCCAGGTGAAAATAGGACATTTATTGTAAAGAATTGCTGGTTTTAAAACATAAGATGAAAGAAGAAATAGTTGAATTAAGTAGTAACTGCTCAACATCAAATAAGTTCTAAATCAATGACAATTTATCCCTTTACACAGAATACTACAAGAAAGTCCTTCAAGAAGATAAATTAAGAGAGAAGAATTAGCAAATAGGAGAAGAAGCTGTCTATCCACTATCCATATTGTAGAGTAAAGAAGTTGTATTTTCCATGGATGAAGAAAAATAATCAGAAACGATTTACCTATCATTAAAAATTCCAATACAGAATAAATTATGTACTGTCCTTATGGATTCAGGTAGTACTGTAAGCATAATAGATGATAAACACACATTAACAAGTTACTTAGGTGCTAAAGAAACGCTAATTCCAGTCAAAGCAAGATAATAAAAGGAGTAAAGTGGTAAACAGACAAAAAGTTTAGGTAAATGCGAACTTAGAAATAGATCTTCGTCACATAAAACTGTTTTAAAGTTTTATAGTTCTAGAAGACAGGTTCTTCCTGCAGTTGTTCCTCATATAATTAATGAAGAAATGTGAATTATACTGAATTGCTGAGAAGGAAGAATTAATCCCACACAAGATAATAAAGAGTTGTATGCTTTACGCTTGAAGGCAGGTAAACACCTAGAATCTGACTAATTGTCTGAGACGACTTCAACAGCGACAAAGATATACAGAAAATAACCTATCATCAAGAGAACAACTGAATTAGTCGAATGGTAATGGAAAGGAGGAATTTCAGCAATTACAGACTAGAAAGTTACAGATGTGTACATCCAGAAATTACACTCCCAAATAAAAGAAGGACTCAGAAATAAATATAAAGATTCTATGTTCTGAATATGACAAGGAACAAGACATTTATGAGGATAATTATGCAGAGATAAATACAGAACATTACAGCAAATGTAGTAACTAGCTATGATAATGAAGGAAATTAGTAAATGAGGTAATTGATGTTAAAAACAAAGTAAAGGAAGTAGATATATGATATAATAGCAGTAACTGAAGAACTAGTATATTTATAGAAATTACTTGTTACTTTTGCAGAAATTGGTGATGAGGAAGTATGTTGTGTAAGCACCACATGATACACAGCACACACTAAAACAGACAGGTAATTTTGCATCCAAAGGTTTAACAAAACATCTAAGGGGAAAGAAGAGATAGGAGCAAAGATGTTCTTTTACTAAATGAAGAGTTACCAGAATTTGTCAGAATGGATAATTTTAGTCCACATGAAGGGTGATACTTGTGAAGTTTATGTCCAGAACTACCTAGATAACAAATCACACTTATGCAGGCATTATCTTTGTAAAGGAATACCTATTAAGAATCCACACACATTAGAAGAAGAAGCATTTTTCTCTGTAAACTGGTCAAACATCTGAATTAAGCAAAGAAGTAAATAAAACAGATTTTAGAAAACAAAGATAGATTTAATTCAAGTATTAGAAAATACAGAGATGTAATAGCAATAGAAGGAGATAAATTAGGTGGTGAACAAATGTCCTAAGGCATAAAATTGTGAATAGATGGATGGAACAAAACCATTCTTTTTATTCAATTACAGATTTACCAATAAGCCAAAGACCCATAGTTGATAATTTGATAGAAGAAAATGAAGAAATATGGGGTAGTCTGGTCTCCTTCTAAATTCTGGCATATAATTTCCATTACTACTTGTTCCAAAGAAAGATGGAAATTGAGACTTGTGATAGACTATGGAAAGCACCCCAACACTATCCTGGAGTATGAATACAATGCCAGTGGATTCAAGATATGTTATTTCAATTAGGAGGTGCAAAGGATATTTTCATCTTTTAGATTTACTTAGTGGATACTGGCAAGTACCTTTAGACGAAGAGTCAGAAACCATTCACAGCCTTCAGCACACACAAGGAACACTTGCAATCTGTCATGCCATTTGACTCACTGCCCTTTAACGTTTGTTAGATTAATGTCAATATTAGGGGATAGAAAATGTGTTGCACTTACTTTAGATGATGTTATCATTTTTAGCAAATATTTAGAAAGTCACCTCTAAAACATTAGAAATAGTCTTGAAAGATTAAGAGCAGGATTAAAAATCAAAATAAAGAAATGTCACCTTAATGAAATTGGAATACTTAGATATGTAATTAGTGAAGATGAATCTATGAATGTAAAGCAGGCAAGATAAAGTAATAGTTGAATATCCAGCTCCTACCAATTTGAAAGCACACTTTATGAAGATTCTCAGGGAATGGTAGGGCTACTATAGACCTTTCTACAAAGGCTGCCACAACAGCCAAACCATTAACAGAATTACAACAAAGAAAGGATGTCAAATATGAATGGAATAACAACAAGAGACAGCTTTCTCTCAAACACTATATATCGATATAGAGTATATATATACATATATATATATATATATATATATATATATATATATATATATATATATATATAATATATGTGTATGTATATATATACATATATATATACAGATATGTATATATATATATATATATATATATATATATATATATATATATATATATATATATATATATACACAATACACACACACACACACAATAATATTATATATTATATATATATATATATATATATATATATATATATATATATATATATATATATATATATATATACATCAAGATGAATGAGACACAGCAGGTCAGACAACACTAAAATTTCTTTCATTCCCAGGTTTAGTTCACATACTTTCAAACTTTTTCAATACTGTGATTAATGCTAACTTTCTTTTCGATTGCGAGTGTTTTCTGATGCTTTCTCAACTTTGAAGACATAGGAACTCAAAATGGGTGGGAAAATTCTGTTATTACCTTTTGAGGTAGAACAGCTCCAGTTCCACAGTCGGATGCATCAACTGTATCACAAACTTTTTATTGAAGTCTGGTTTCTTACAATGGCCTGAAGTTTATGGCTTTAACCTTTCAAATGATTTCTCCTTGACATTCTGAAGTCCAAAACAAATTTTTGTCTTCGACTGGTTAAGCCAGCGGTGGATGGCCAGGGCTGAGAAATTTGACAGAATCGGCGATAAATCCATCCATGCCCAAAAATCTTGGTAGCTGTTTCGTTTCCTTTATTTTTCTTAAAATTTTCTGATGCTCTTCCCATGTTTTAGAATAAACCACTATGTCATCAAGGTATACACCCATTCCTTCTATGGATCCTAGCAGCTGATCCATCACTCGCTGGAATGTTGCAGGTGCATGCAACAGGCCAAAAGGCAAAACAGTGTATTGATACAATCCAAAATGAGTAATGAAAGCTGACACCAATTTAGCATCCTATCTAAGGAACGAGCTAACAACCTTTCAATAAGTCTGTCATGGAAACAAACTTCATTGCCTGGTATTATTTAAGTAATTGATCAATAAGAGGCAAGTGGACAATTGGCTCGCTACACTGATGGGAATTCAGTTTCCTATAATCAGTACACATCCTAAAATAAGCCATCTGGTTTCTTCACTACACAAGGAGATCCATAGTGACTTGAACTAGGTTCTGCAATCC
Source organism: Macrobrachium rosenbergii (assembly GCF_040412425.1). NCBI lineage: Eukaryota > Metazoa > Arthropoda > Malacostraca > Decapoda > Palaemonidae > Macrobrachium > Macrobrachium rosenbergii. Next base: position 31,487,024 of record NC_089786.1, read on the forward strand.
AAGCGCACAAATATTCAACTTTTCTTCAAAACATCTCGACGAAAAGGTGATAAGCGATATGGTTTCCTGTTTAAAAAGTGTTTCATCTTTCTAATCTTAACCCATGCTTTGTCAGATCGGTACTGACCTAGTACTTCTGCAAAAATTTCTGGTAGAAACCTAGATCACCTCACTTAATTCAACTTTGTTCAAATACTCAGATATTTTAATTTATCGTCCAAATTTTTCCAATATTGAAGAATTGTCTGTCTTTCTTCAGCTCCAATCTGTAGCCATCATCAGTCCTCTGTAGATGAAATTGCCCAGTGGCATGGACTGTTTCAGTTTTAGTCTCGAGAAGGTATGCTGCAAAAGATTCACGTATTTTCCTCTGTTTGCTCCCTTCTTCCTGTGTTTCCAGTCCCATAAGTTCGATCACTTAACTTCTAGCTATCCCATAAGGACCTTGGAAACCAATTGCAAGGGGAACTCTTTTCAGTGGTAAGAACACTCTAGAATCCTGCTGTCTCACAATAAAATTTCTGTAGCTTAGTCTTAGCATCATATCTCTTTTCTAGTTTCTTTAATTTTTCATATTTTCTAAAGAGAATTTTCTGCACTCTCACTTCAAGCTTTCTCAAGTACTCTTCAAGACATTCTCCTTTGATTTTCCTGATTTTCTTCCCAATTCTCTACAAGAATCTTCAATGGAGCTCTACTGACCAAAAATCATTTCATCGGTGAACATCCCATACTTTGGATGGAATATTCCAATCCTGCAATATCTAGAAACCAACATCTCATTCTCTTCCTGCTTCATTATACTTGTTAACATAATTTTCAAATCTGGTGGAACCTTCCAAGGCTACTTGAGTCTTCTGGATGATAAGAGTTGATAACTGTTGTTTCCACTCCTAAAAGTTTATCACATCCCGGAACAATTTTGAAGTAAAGTTCTTCCAGTTCCTTAATACTTTGCACAATTTCTGGTATTCCAAACTTGGAGAAAAACTCCACTCAACTTCCTCTAGCAATAATTTCTTTGCACTTATACTTCTTATAGAGGAATCGCCCCAGGATACCTTGTCACTGGACACACTAATGTTAACAACATTCATTTTCTTTCCTTGTTTTAGGAAGGACTAACCACATCTATAATCACCTTGCTAAAGGGTTCTCTCAACTTCTAAGTGGGTTGTAGGGGCTTTGATTGGTTATATTCGGGTTTTCCAGCTATTTGGCATAAGTGAACCCTTCTGCAAAACCTAAACATCCTTGTGGTCCGGGCCAGAAAAATTCAATTACTAATCTACTGAATAGTCTTCTCTGATTCTATATATCCAGACCTGCTATTACTGCTACTTCACTTGCTTCCTCAATGATATAATAAAAATTATGATATTCATCCATTCAGTATTTCCTGGTATATCTGGCAGGTCGATGCTTCTCAATAGTAATCCTTTCCTTTAGATAATGGACAGTAGGAGTTTGCTGTACTTGATCAACAACTCTAAGAACAAATCAACAATGCTGCATCCTTCTTCTGCAGTTCCATTAGCTTCTCTCAGTCACTACAATTTCAAGGGCTGAATCCCCAATATCTGCTATAACTCTCTGCTACTGTAGTTTCACACTATCTTCTTGTGGAACACTCCACTACTTGAGTCCACCAAGAACAACAGGATCCTTCTTCTTGGGAAATCTCACATAGCAATTAGGGAAATCTCTACTCTCTCTGACAGCCTCTAAGCTCAAAGATCCATCACTTGATCCTTCTGGTACAGGTAAATCAGTGTCTTCACTAGAGACATAGTTCTCATACCCTGATATGAAGAGAACAAATAAAATAATTCACCAACTCTAATAATACCCAGTAAAAATACAAACCTTCAACCGCTAGTGAGTCCTTTATGTTAAAATCAACATTCCTGTCACTTCAGTTCACAGGATAGGTGGAAGTGTATGCAGGAGTTAAGGTCTTCTCTCCTCCAGGCTCCTTCAAAATAACTGAATCTCCAATGAGATTCTTCCAACTGTGGGGTGAGTACCACAACTACCACACTCATACATTCTACATCACGCAAGTAATACCTGACTGGCCTCTGCACACCTCCTTCAGCTGTCAATGTACCTTCATAGATATATGGCTTTGAAAGCCTTGCCGTTGCTCAGCCACTCATGCTGCATGAGGTGCATTTCCACTGGTTGCTAAACACCAGCGCATAGTCTCAGTCTTCCAATCTGTCTCAATCTTCCCACACTGCTCTGTAGTTTGTTTCACTCTTTCTTACCTTAACTGACTTGACCAACTGGTTTGGTTTACAAACAGTTCTGATATCAACTGACCGTAGTGTCCTACTCCTTCCACAATTTGTAGTGCAGACAACATTTAGTTCTACTTGTCTGAGAAACTGGATGATGAGACGGAAGCAGCTAATTGTTGAGGATATTTCGGCTTTGTGCATTGCATAGCTACGAGAAGGATTCCCAGTTGTAATGTTCCTAAATTCTAGATGATACCCCAAAATCTGTGCATTGTTGGTTCTGGTATTCTGACACTACAATTTCTGTTTACAAGGTGTACCATTATATTATAATCTTCA
>NC_089786.1:31497105-31499605 GCF_040412425.1 Macrobrachium rosenbergii
GTACTCCATTGTTTCTCTTTCCTTCGTGGATTTTGTCTTCATTTATATATACATATATATTCAGTATTCACTTATATATATATATATATATATATATATATATATATATATATATATATATATATATATATATATATATATATGCTATATATATATATATATATATATATATATATATATATATATATATATATATATACATTTTTTATAATTATCATCATCACTAGTTTGTTTATAAAAGAAGTTTTGACCTTCATGTCTAGTCATAGTGTTGGTACTAAGGATATGAAGTGTTTCAAGACAAATCAAGGTAGTCTATCTCATATGCCTTAAAGGCAGCTCCCAATTCTATAAACAGTTCAAAGACTGCTCCTTAATGGTGCAGTTGGTCGCATTATGTTAGGTCATGTCATCCCGTTCGTCGACTTTCAGTTCATCCTTAGACGTGACACAAGATCTTTTCTGATACAATAGAGTTTTATTGGACACAGAAAAACGGTGACGAATATAGCCTCAGGGATTATGAAATAGTTATTTCCTTTATTTCTGTGGCCAAAGAAAAGCTTAGTTTTGAAGACTGAAACCTTCACGCGAATTTCTCATGATCTAGAATACTAAACGGTAAACAAAGCATATCGACCATATGATATTTATGTGATATTTTTAGTATCATACTTTTTTTTATCTTTCCCACTGTCTTCAAGGAAGCGAAAAAATTGACTCGCTCCGATCCTTTGCCTCTAGGAATTAGATGAATGTGTAAGAACTCGTCTGAAATAGATATGGACATCACAGTAGCAGGTAGTGGTAGGAGTGCAGGTGGAGAGAGAGAGAGAGTGTTTACATTGCAGTTATGGTTCTTTGTTTGAATGTACTCAAAGAGAGAAAGGAATAGCTTTAACACTCTAGAAATCCTCTCTCTCTCTCTCTCTCTCTCTCTCTCTCTCTCGGGTAAAGTTTGTTTATCTGCTGAAAGGAGATCTTTCTATTTATTTAAAATACCAAGTAAAAGGGATCATCATTATATGTAGAGAAAAAAACACCCTGTTCTTGTTGTCTCTTGGCCATAAGAACAAATTAATCATAAAGCTCTTTTGAACTGTGCGCTCACTTACTAATCAAAGCCATAATGTTAACCACCATCAGATGTGCTGTTAAATGTTAATTGTCATCATGATCATCAGATATCCAATGGTGTGGCAAAAGGCCATGTTAGGGATAATGACAGTGCCCAGCAACACTAGAATGCTTAATGTTGTTATAATGAAAAGCTTCATTTGAAGCAATGATATATATAGGAATTTTTTTTTTTGTACTCTCTTTAAATAATTCTTCAGTTGGACTGTTTTTCTTTTAATCTGATCTTCAATGGAACCGACATAAAATCTTTCAAAGGGAACGATCACAACATGGAATGACATAAATAAAATCTGTAACTTCCTCATTGTTTGGGTTTGAAATAGTTTCATCCATAAGTCAACACTATATGTACACACAAACATACACACACACATATATATATATATATATATATATATATATATATATATATATATATATATATATATATATATATATATATATATATATATATATATATATGTGTGTGTGTGTGTGTTTGTGTGTGTGTATTCACAATGAATCTTTGCATAATAAACTAATTTTAGTATGTTTTCCTACTTTCACAGCGTGTTTTATAGGGAAAATGTACTGGAATACTGTTGAAAATTATGACCAAACAAAGGGAGAAAGAAAATATGTCAGTATGGGTAAAAAAAGTTTTATTGTAATACTTGTCGTTTTGTCTAGTTTCCTTTAAAAGATCAGGACCTCTAAATCCTTATGCTTGAGAGCCACCAAACCCAAAAAGAAATGAGTCACATTCATGAATAATACCACAAAAAGGATGTGATACTAAACAACTAATTTTCTTACCGTGAACAATGAGTTTCTTCTTCAGTGGTCATTCAGTCACCTGAGGACCCGGTAGGTCCATGGGTCCCTTTTCGATTCTTTATTTGTGCGTGAGTTGCTGAACCTTCACTTACCTGCGCTTCAAGCATAACGAAGCCGTTGACCTGCCGCCCGGGTTTGACGGCTGGAGGAGTGTTAGAATGTCTCATCTCCATCTCCTGCTGATATTGAGATTCTGAAACAGGTTCTGATTCTTTCCTGTCAGAATAAAAATACAAGAGCGTCAAGGTAAATCTACAAATGCAGCCTTGAAGAAACAGGAGTAATTACTTGTTACTCTCTGCGTCTTCACAGCTAATTCATGGCAATAAAAAGAAGTTTATAAAAAAAAAAAAACAGAAAACAAATAACGTTGCTTTCGTCTGCCCTGATAACTTTAGCTGAAATTAGGTTCAGGTGTTTAGGTTCAGTCATGAAATTGTTTTCAGACTTGCTGCTAGTTAGCTGGCATGATGTGACATGATTCTTGGACAAAGTGCCAAAACTTGGCAGACTGGCAAACTCTTTGCTGTAATATGGTGTATGT
>NC_089786.1:31502105-31534997 GCF_040412425.1 Macrobrachium rosenbergii
GAATATATATATATATATATATATATATAGTATATATATATATATATATATATATATATATATATATATATATATATATATATATATATATATTATCATAAACTGGACGTCTTGGTTTGGGAGAAATTGAAACAAGGTTTATATTGAAGCTGCTACGAAACCAAAAAAGCCCAGCTTATAAGCAAAAAGAAAAGTTATTTGAAAACTTACCTCATTTTTTCCCTGGATTACAAGTGGCAAGGAGAAGGTCACATTTGGAAATTAGAATTTTTTAAAATTTACAGGAGTTTATTTATATACATTTAGCAAGGAAACCAGGAGGATGTTTAAACATCATGATAACTGATGGCACCATTAATTGGATACATGGAACAATAATGTAAATGATTGGCAACACACAAGCTGAGAAGAGGCCCATTTCGATACAATCAGTCCATGATAATAATACAAGTAGTCCATGCCCTGACTACAATGAAATAGTCTCAAATTATGTAAATGATGGAACTCATGGTGGGAAAATAATTCATATAAAACATTTTCGCCACAACGGACTTGATGTTGACTGCACTATGAAATATTCAGGATTGTGGGGTGGCAGGCTAAATAATGTAAAAATGGAGGCATAGGGCAGCTTGTCTCTCCTGGAAAGAGAGGTCCCAGATTAATGAGGCACACAGAAGGAAATGGAATCCTCTCATAAATGGGATACTTCACACAATTAAACATAACCAACATGCAGCTCAGCAGATAATTAGGATGAAATCACAGTAGGCACACATGGGAATCGTAGCTGCGTGGCTCAATAAATGAATATGTGATCGCACTCACACCACGAGTAAATTTAACAATGGTATTGCTTAGCCTAAATTTGTCCTTAAGTTGCACTGGTGTCAGAGTAAAAAGAGGGAATTCGCTAGCTTCCTGGTAAAATCACGGTAGCGAAGACCGTGACCAAAGCAGCGTATGTTGCCACGTCTGGAAGTTCCAGAACCGAGTTTTTGTTTTCCTCTGAATCAGAAGTCTGAGTTCATCCACATCTACCTTAAGGATACACCCTCACCCATTGAGCTCCTGGAGATATTTTTCCATATTCTATTTCGTTGTTGTAATATCGCCGCTTGGTCATCGCCCGAACATAGCAAAAGTTCAGAAACTGTAAATTGTGTTTTGACACCAAGACCTGGACAGCATGGGTGGCAGCGAGCTCATCTTTCTCGCTGCCCAGAAGTGACCATGGCTGGAAGTGATTTGATGATCGGGATTTTATCCATCTAAGATGGCTGAATACGAGAGAAGTCGATTGATGACATGAATGTTAGTGAACCCATTTGGCTTCATTATCGAAACTTGCTGCAAACGGTGAGAGGCAAAGTAATCTTCGTGAGTAAACAGCTCAGTATTGAGGACAATGAATCTCTAAACTGAGAGGAGTTGTGTCGAATTCATCGTGGAAGCCGAGAGCTTGAAGCAGAGATCATTCAAATTGGAAGATGGAGGATGCTCAACGAGTAAACGCTATGAACTCCAGCACGTTGAAAGCAACAAGATGCTAGACATGGATGAACAGTTAAGTGGGCAGAACTGGATGATCTTCAAGCTAAGGTGAGAAAAAATTAGAATCCAAACTGAGTAGGGCAGAAGTCAGTGAAGAGAAGACTGTTTTCTCATCAGGCATGGATAAAATCAAATTACGGTATACAACATTTATTATGCAGATGATTTGAAGGGTATTGCTGCTCTGGTGTGTTTAATAATTGGTGTAAAGAAGTTGAACTATTTTGTGGTGGCAATGACAGAAGGAGGGTGAGAGGTGCTTGCAAAAATGGACTAATACATTGTGTGGTGCCTTTAATAAGCTGCGATTTGACTTAGACTCTGGATAAATGTCTGTGGGACCAAAGGAAAACCTACCCAGAAATAAATTATTACCCAAGCAGACTTTCCATATATATGTGGCTGGAATTGACGCAATGTTTATATGGGATAGTTCGCACCTGGTGAATATTTGGACAGCGAAGGAATTTCCACATGCGTCAATTGCTAGTACGGATGATGTCCCGGACTTACATCTGACTGTGAGGAATTTGTTGGTTGAGACTTCCTAAGGAAATTTAATTGCAAACCTTCCTAGACTCGAAAATATCTTGACAGATTTTTGAAGAGCTAGAAATCCATTGGTCTTCATCAGCGACCTCTATTAGCCATGCTTTGTTAATAAGGTAAACTACGTTAAGGATGAAACTGTTATTAATACCAAGAGGGCTTAATGATAATCATGAGCGGTTAAACAGAAAAGGAAGTGGTGTCGCGTATATGCATCGTCTCACTTACCTTGATAATTGTAAATATAAACCCCACCAGGGACTTGTTGGGCGTGTAAGAAGGAGGGTCATGTGATGAAGTCCTGCCTTACAGTATCAGTTTTTTTCGAGAGTAATTCAAAAATTATGCATAGACCTGTATCTCAAAACTTAGCAAAAATGAGAATGCGGTGTTAGTATCTCCAAATTATTCCTGTACCTGACAATGCCTTATGAAGGTCAGGCTGGATACTGGCCGCGTCAAACAATAGCTCGGAGAAAAGCATAAGCATTGAAATCTAGTAAAATTAAAAATGTAGGAAGTTCCCATTTGGGTAAATAAAACAGATAAGGTGACGTTGGGAGAAGTTACGGTAGATATACAAATCTTCCTCATTTTATAAGATTACCCACCCTGTTGTTATTGCCCTGAGTAGTTATTTATCAAAACTGATTATTTAATTGGTATGATGTTTCTGAAATGTACCACCTATTCGTTATCTAAGATTGGTAACAACAGAGAAATTTTCTTTTGGTGTGGTAAGATATCCAGTAGGTAGAACTGCTATTTCTAATGCATATGGCTACAAGTAACTGTCCCCAAGAGAAAAATTTGACAGTTGCAATGCATGTTAAGTTGCTGGAATAGGTCGGCTCAAGACAAAACTCTCAAAATTCAATGTGCATGAAGTATATTGTAATCCAACTCAAGTGTTGGTAATGTAAAAGCTAGAGTTCTGACATAATGTTTCTGGTTATATTGTTTTGTCAACCTGTTCTGAAAATCAAATTTCCACAACCTATGCTACTTTAGTATTAAAAGATAAAATGATAAGTGTCACTTGGATCTCCAGTTTATAATGGGGGTTCGAGGAGTACGGTTATTAAGCCTGGTATGTATGTATAAAGTGCATATGTTGTGGGAAGATGATAGTATCACTGATCCATATTTTGTAATTCTTCTCACTGCAGTAAGTAGGTCGAATCACCTGAATTTTAGGAAATGCAGAACTGTTGTAAAACGTTGAAGTCTGCACTCATATTAAAACCCTAGCGGTTATGTCCAACTAGTTTACTAATAATAATTTTAACATAACAAATGAAATGTTACTACACACAAGAAATTAAGTATAGTTGTAGTAGGAAACAGGCATTATGGACTCTAAAAACCCAAGACTGGAGTTATTTAGATAAGGTCCAAAGGAACAAATTAACATCACTTTCTGTAAATATGGATAACTTTTATTGTAGGTGATAATCCTCTTGGTCTTATACCTGATGTTAACATTGCATTGATACAGGAGACATTAAACTGATTATAGCTAAAGATGCACAGAATACCTGAAAAAGCTAAGCGACATGCCAAGGAAACACACAAGAAATGCTGGCAAGTGTTATTGATGTAGTTCTGCTTCATTGAGCCCTGTGGTTCTTGTGTCAGCCAGTGTGGTAAAAGGTTTTATCGATTCGTGCCTGGAATAAGGTAACAAAGGATGATGTGTATCCTCTCCCAAGCTGTAAGAGTTGTTGATTCTGTTTCTAAAGCAAGAGTTTAACACTTTAGATGTTAAAGATGCATATTGCGCATTACAGTCAGGAATCTGATAGAGATAAGACTACGTTCAGTGATGGTGAACATCTCTATAGATTCAAAGTGAATGCCTTTGGTCATATCTTCCTGCTAAGCATTTCAGCACAGTCAGTACGGTTTTAGCCCCTGCAATTAATAAACATACAAGAGTGTACTTAGATGATGTAATTGTTTTCAAATTCATTTGAAGAATATTTAGCTAATTTAAGTGAAACTTTGAATTTACTAAACAAAGCTGGTGTAAAATTAAGTCTTAAGAAATGTTCTTTTGTCAAGGAAGAAATTAAATTTCTAGCCATGTGGTATCAAAAGATGGTGTTCAGTTCCAGTCCAGATAATATCAAAGCTATTCTAGATTTGAAACCTACTCTATTAAACAAATCCAGAGGTTTTAGAATGGTAGGTTTTTATCAAGTTTATTAACAACTTTGCCTTAATTGGGCATTAAGCACATGTGATATGACAAAGGAAACTGTTAAATTTGAATGGAGTGATGATTGCCAAAGGTCATTTGAAGAACTTAAAGGAGCTCTAGTAAAGTGTCCTGTGTTAGCTGCACCTAATTTACAGCTGCTCTTGAACTATACAGATGCAAGTGGACTAGCAGTGGGTAGTGTTTTGATGCAAAGACACAAAGGTGAGTTAAGGACCTGTAGCCTATTTTTCTCAAAATTGTTGGTGCTGAGCAGAGGTAATTCAGCAAACTGATAAAGAGGTTGGCAGGAGTTTTGAGTGTAAGAAAATATCATCATATTCTTTGGGGACTCAAATTCATTATAGTTACAGATCATCATTCCCTTGGTTTCAGTGTCTACACGTGAAATTAAATGTCCAAGAATGTCAAGGTGGAGTTTTGAGATGAGAGATTATTCTTCGATATAATCTATAAAGCTGGAAAGCTCATTATGTCCCTGATGCTTTATCTATACTAGTTTTTCATGGTAGCCAATGTGCTCTGGTATAAGGACGAAGTTAAATTACTTGTAAGGATTTAGTGCAATGAAAATGAGAGCGAGCAGATGAAGGAAAGTCAGTTGGCAAGAGCTACTGTATTTTGGAAGGTGTTACCTTGGAAGAAACCCCACGTATCTCTGTTACAGAACTTTCAGAGAAGTGATATGTCCCCTTACTGCAATGTGCTAGTGAAGATGAGTTCCTCCACTGGAGGGTTAGTAACACCAGCACCTACGAAATTGGCTGCATTGAAGGTGGCCCATGATGCAAAGGTATTGGACATCCAGGTCCTCAGAGGACATTTGCCAGTTGAATGATTTATTTTATTGGCCTTCTATGTTGAAGTGACTGCTGTGAGTATGCTGGGAGTCTTGCAAGTTATGCCAAGAAAGGAAAGGTACAAAGGGCCTCTAGTCTAAGCTTCAAAGTTTACTGAAGTTGATCTGCCTTTTGCAAAGAGTATCATTAGATTTAACGGATTTATATGGCAGTAATGTTGATACCAAGATGTTACCAATGGTTGATGCTTACAGTAGATTTGTTATTTCTACCTTAAGAACAAAACCTACTGGCTGTAACAAATGCAATGCTAAAGTATGTTTTGACTTTGTGCTCCAAATATGTTTTACTCTGATAGGGGGTAAAGAATTCTTGCAGATATTTTTCATTGCTTGTGAGGATCTTCTCGTGACAGCTCAAGGTGACGTTACTCCACTGTCCACAGAGTAATGCAACATCTGAAAGAATTCACGGCACTCAAGACATTGATACTTTGTGTAGAGATATCCTCAAACTTCTGGCCTAGTTTACTGATTATGTCTAGTACAGCTTGAACACTTCTGTCCATTCCACCCTTAATACAACACCTTTGGTGGCCTTTTTATTCTAGGACTGTTCAGAGGCAAATGTATGGCTGGCCTTGTTAACATTACAAGTTTGAGAAACTGTTGAAGTGCAAAAGATCTCTAAACTATTTTCATGGAGGCACCAAAGAATCTTTCAAAGAGGAATATGCAGAGACATGGTATAGTATTAACAAGAAACTACTAAAGAAGAGCAACCTTGATATCGGGATTTAGGTGGAAGTAATGGAAGGAATCTTCATTACCAGGAACGAGTCGTAAATTAAATAAACACTGAGAAGGTCCTTTGAAGTAGTAGGAAAAGTAGGCGATGTAGTGTATAAATTCACTGACCCCGTTAACTCCAACTAAGTATTTGGAGAAATATGCCAGAAAGTTAAAAAGATTTGATTCACAGGAAAGAATGGTTCACAGAGACAGTAGTTTCTGGTCTGATTCTTCAAGTGGTGAGGAGGAGAACGTCTTGCCTGGACATGTCGAGGGACTAGATGAAGAAAATTAAACTGACTGCAGTTCCATGTGTAGGCTAAGGGATAGTTTGTTCAGTTTGATGTTTATACAGGTATGTAAAAGATGTGTGAAGGAGTATTGAAGTTCCCACTGAGGTAACTGTAGACCCATTGCTGCAACACGTAATCTTGGCCAAGGTTAACTGCAGGGGAAACTCTGTTGCTTAGGGAGCATAGATATTCAACGTTATGAATGTCTCCAATGCTATTTTAGCTTTACAACATCGCCGTTGTAACAAGTTTAGATGTATGAAAGTTTTGTTAGTCTCAAATTAATAGATATTCCAATGAAACCTATTCAATGTTCTTCTTAAACTAGAAGTTTTATGAAAGTTTCATACAGCGAGCAGAATTTGTGATATTTATTAGGTGAAAAATAAACTATTGTATTGTCAGTTATTTCAAAGACATTTGTATAAATTTAGATTATGTGGATGCCGTGATTTCGACAACAAGGCTTTCCTAGAGGGGAGAATGTCAGAATAAAAAGAGGGAATTGCCAGTTTCCCAAAATCACGGTAGTTTGAAGGCTGGTGACCAAGCAGCGATGTTACTGTCGTCTGGAAGTTCCAGAACCGAAGTTTTGTTTTTCCCTTCTGAATTGTGTCTTGAGTTCATCCACATCTACCCAAGGATACACCTCACCCATTGAGCTCCTGATATTTTTCCAGTATTCCTTGTATTTGGCAGTGTATCATCGCCAGTTTGGTCATCGGCCTGAACATAATAAAACCAGAAACTGTAAATTGTGTTTGGACAACTAAGACCTGACACTTGGGAAAGCGGATAATGGATGATTAGCACGGGATCTTTACTGAAATTCAAGGTACACATTTAGATATGGAGGCCGGGCAGTGACCCTTACAATGGAGGATTGCTTTGTGAGGAAGGAATTAAAGTTTAAAGAAATGGAATTTAAGCGAGCTATAAAAGGGGAATGGCTGGTCGATTGATCTATTTATGGCGGGCGAACCTGTCTGATAACCGCGCACTAACAGTCGCCTTGCAGTGGCTGTCTGTCGGCTGTGCAGTTCAATCACCGTAAAGGAGAAGAGGGAAGAGATCCGACCGGTACTGAGATGAGAAAGCTTCTGCTTTCCAAAGCAAGCTGAGTCTTGTAGGGGCCTCATCGTTAGTCCGACATCCCTGCAAATATGTCTAGAGAACCAGTAAAGAGGGTAGAGGAAAAGCATACTAGAGCAGTGCTTTTAGATTTTCAAAATCCTACCTATTCCCTAGCTATTAGGCCTATTTGACTCTTCCTCGAGAGAATGCAAATGCTTCATAACGGGATGGGGGTGAAAAGGAGGCCGGCTGTTTCAGGATCAGGCGATGGGGCTGGGGCAGTGTCTCACACTGCTACACACTGGTACTAACAATTTGATCTAGTTCAAACTATGCTTTCTCGATTCCATCCTGGCTGCCCACCACCTCTTTCCTGCAGCTCCGGGACAGTCAAATGAATAGCAGATTATTTCAAAACTAAATGATGCACGGAAATCTACAGGAGGGAGAGATGTACACTTGATAATATATATATATATATATATATATATATATATATATATATATATATATATATATATATATATATATGTATATATATGTATATATATATATATATATATATATATATATAAAGATAAAACTAATAAGTAAAACGGAACACTGAGGCTAAGAGGCTTTGACGCCATGTCCCTTACTTAGCAGATCAAAGAAAATATAAAAGTATATTTACAAAGAAAGCTCATATAAATGACAGATGGGGATTATAAAGGAAACATATGTACCTGGAATCCAACACAATTAAAGAATTAGTAGAACTGCCAAAACAGGATTAAATATTTAAGAGGTTTTTACAAAGGATTATAAACTGTTCAGGAGCAGGGATAGGACAATTAGTGATTCATATATAGGCTCGTGACTGACCACCTAAACGTTTAGTACAACACACACTTCTTTTTCTATGCAACAATAATACTTTTGCAAGATGAATATTTTACAAATAAAAATTATATTAAATATACGGATATATATAGAAAATATATCAAGTAGCTAAATTTGTACTGCTTTCAGTGATTTTATCTTTAGGTCCTTCGAACATTTTTCTAATACAGGGGTCCAAATAATACATTTAGGCGCAGATTAAAATTCTGCTAAATCGAAGTAAGCTGATAACATGACTCCAATAGATTTCTTTCATCTTGCAATCATTGAACTTTTCAGTCCAATTTATCCTGTGAGAGTTTCTTACTTAAAATGAATGAATATAGCATTGATGTTTGTCCAGTTTGACTGAATACTTATGTGCTGTTTAATAGGTACATCTAAATCTTTAGCGGAATGGTACACATGCGTTAAGGCAATCCAAAACATGGAATTTTATATATTATGTTACAGCTTTAGCTATTTCTTTATTAATATCTCTTTGAGTGTGTTATTATAAGAAACACGAGGTTACATAAAATGTTTCAACAATGATTTTCTGTTTTCAAAACTACTAAAATAAGGCAAGCGTGAATGTTCTTAGGTTTCTTTTCTTCATGTTACTTTCACTATAAAACTTTTGTGGCTTGTTACAACAAATATTCAGTATATGTGGGGTTGATAATACAAATCTGTCCTTATTTTTCTTATGTATTCAATTTCTTTATCCAAATATTTATGGCTGATAATATATATATATATATATATATATATATATATATATATATATATATGTGTTATATATATATATATATATATATATATATATATATATATATATATATATATATATATATATATATATATATATATATATATATATACATATATATATATATATACATATATATATATATATATATAGTCACAAAGTAGTTCCAAATACCTGCATTACACTTATCAATCATAGAATTGAAATTTACCACTACAAATAACAAAATAATATATATATATATATATATATATATATATATATATATATATATATATATATATATATATACATATATACATATATATATATATGACTGAGTACTCTAAAGGCAATAGTGATCCCTAAAAGAATTATAATGTGAGGTATCAAAATATCCTAAGGTTTATTGAAAATAATTGTAGGTATTAATATATATACTAAAGTTAACCAAAGGGCATCATCACTCCACCTAACAACTGTAACTCTACCTCCTCGATTCGAGTCACTGTAACAAAACTGAAGTAACTAAACTATCTATCATTTTGTTTTATTCACATAATTAATTCCAACAACTGGTGGTCAATAAATGAAGCACTATTGTAGAAACTTTAGGTATAAAAATTTATTTTGAATTCAAAATTGATAAATCAAAATTCACAAGCTCACTTTAAAGAAAAATTACTATTGCTTGGGAACAGGAACTGAATTAATTTTTAAATAAAATCATGAAACAAAATTAAATCACCAAAATCTTAATATGTGAAACTAAATTAAGTAAACATCTTGAAAAAATAAGAGATCATTGTAAACACACAGAATATGTAAAGTATTAAACAAAAAGAATTAAACAAATAATTCAATAGTACGAGAAATACATAATCATACAAAAAACATGAAAATGAAATATAAATGTAAATTCACTAAAGTACAAATCCCTTATTATAATGACCAGTCTACTAATTACTTATTTAAACACTTCAAATTATACCATGGTATAAATTTTAAGCACAACACCTGTTAACTGCAGTTCTGGCCATTACCAAAAAATTCCTTATTCCTGAAAATGTGCCGGTTTCACACATACGCCGCTACAACGCTAAATATTAGATCCCTAAATAAGTTGCTAAAACGAAGTGACCGACAATTAATTACTTTATGTTACTTTATAATTTTACTTTTTTTAATGAGAGAGGAGAGAGAGAGAGAGAGAGAGAGAGAGAGAGAGAGAGAGAGAGAGAACCAGCACAAAAGGTCTCTAGAATTAGAATAAAAAATTTTTTGTTCTCCAGCCAAAAGCAAGATGGATAGAACATTCTATTGAAGCTGGATGACATCATAAGTGTAAAAACGTTTCTCTACAAGAAATCAAAGGCAGGCAATATGTGATCAGAGTCTAAATGAAGTAACTTCCATGTGCTTTTGTGCAATACTTCCCTTTTCCCAAGAAAATGCAACAAACAGAACAGTACAGGTTTGGAAACCCGTATGATTTTCTCTCTCCATATGGAAAATATGATTCAATACTCTAAGCAATTGTTCGTCTCTTATCTCATCTGTTGACGTGACTTATCACTCGAACTCAAAACAAAAGATCCCTTGACTGCCCAGTCACATGAGACTGAGTGATGTAATCTTCTCCCGGTATCAAGCTATCTAAAAGATTCTAAATTAGGCTGTTAGGTTTTTAATTCTCATGAGCTTTGATATTATGAATATTTCAATAATTATTATTACAATAAATGTCATTTTATATTTAATAATATTGCTTGTACTGTATATAGGAAAAATCATACAGCAATTATATACACAAACATAACATTCTATAAAGATACTTCCATCAATTAGTCAATTCAATCAATCAATATATAAATATATGTATATATATAGT
The DNA here is from genome assembly GCF_040412425.1 of Macrobrachium rosenbergii. Lineage (NCBI taxonomy): Eukaryota > Metazoa > Arthropoda > Malacostraca > Decapoda > Palaemonidae > Macrobrachium > Macrobrachium rosenbergii. The sequence goes on from NC_089786.1 coordinate 31,512,891, forward strand.
ATATATATATATATATATATATATATATATATATATATATATATATATATATATATATATATATAGTGTATGTTTGTATATTTGTTTGGCTTCTATAGAAAATCCAAACCTACATGACAGACCTAAAAATTTTGCACATGGCCTCTATGTCACCCCAGAAAGGTTTATAACTCAAAATCAAAACCCTACCCTGTAACAAACATACAAACGCAGACAAGACAAATTAAATTTTTGTTTTTCCATCATATTTTCCTTCAGTTTTCTGGGTTTATTTTAATTTTTTCACCTTTTCTTCTGGCACTGCCAGAAGTATGATAACCTACAACAATAAATCCCCTATTACATCAATTTTTTATCAGAGTTAAATGAATTTTGATAATGATTCGACAATAATTAATATAATTCTTTATTACCTTGATAAAATCTACAATGAAAACCTAAATCAATAATTTTTTTTCTGTAGTAAGCAAAGCCAAGTCCACACATGCATAGTAGTGGCTAAATGCAACACTGTCAGCCAGCAGAAACCACTACCAAACTCACTCTCTCTCTCTCTCAAACTTTAACAAGTAAAATAAACACATTCCCCTTTTGCATACGATGTTGAAATGGTCGTACACGCGATCATACATTATTTATTGCATGACCACCAACATCGAGTAGGAAGAACAAGCTTACACAACACGTCATTTCATACCTTTTTGCTGATGTAATCATGTATGCTTATAAAACATTATCTATCATAGAAATAAATTTATTGCTATGGTTATATATTACAGTGATATATATGTTTTTCTTTTATCAACACATATTTATTCAAAACAGAATACCAATTGCCAAACATTCTCTGAAGGGAAAGATTTTGTTCTGATTCATGTGATTACGTTAGTTGAAATGTGAATTGACAAAATTTATACACAAATACATCTGCAAACTGTTTCAATACAGAAGATAATGATGTCATTTGCCCTATTCACCTGGTACATACTAAGTTGAAGATGTTATATGATATAATAGGTAAATAAACATATTCTTTTGCGATGGTGTTAAAATGGTCTTATACACAATTCTACATCGGATACATGATCACCAGTATCGTGCAGGAAGAACGTTCAGAACACGCCAATTACACTTGGATTCACAACAGTAGAAAAATAAAACGCTGCTGCAGGTCATGTATTCAATGATATGATATCTATTTATCTTTTAACGCCGGTATTTAATCAAAACATAAAGTACTGATTTCAAATATCTTCAAGAAGGAAAGACTGTAATATCCATGATTTACATTATTTTACGAATTGACCAAGTGTATATTATATATGTAATTATACAATTCTATGTTAAGGAACTTGATGTTATTAAAGATAATGACAATTACAGGCAAAGCAGCAAAAAGTCCTTGAGACCAATATAAAAATGTATCATGAGTTGAAGTCACTGAGAATATGGAATCAACACTGTAAAAACAACTTTATAACAGTGGCTCTCACTCAGACGTGCCTGAGCAAGTGCCAGCAATTTCCAAGGGGGATGTGGAGTCCCAGGAAAAATTTGTAACTATGTTTTTATTCTTCAATATGATCTCATGATTCATTCCAATAGAATAAAAACACCTGTTCTTTCTTTTTTCTTTTTCCTTTAATTTGGAGGGAATTTACCTTATAGATGCATGGGGAGAGGTGGAGAGAAGAACAAAACTCTTAGAGGGGGGCGTAATAAGAGGCTAAGAACCACTGTTTTACAACATACCTCCAGTGTAGTTTGACAGAAGCTATCTGATATTGCTTTCAGCCTGAATAAAGTCGTGGCTGAAACTAATGGCAATTTTTTACAACGCTTTATTTTCAAACATTTATATGCATGTTGTTTCGTAAATCATATCTGCTGGTAAATTGAAAGTTCCATCTCTTGTCAGTGAGGATCCGGATCTTAAAGAAATGGGATCAGAAGCAAAGTGTCTCTTAATCCATTATACGATGATTTACGTAATACCTGATGGTTTGCTCTAAGTGTTGTTATTACGTGGTTTGTTCATTTAAAAATTTGCCAGGGTACTGTTTTGTACTTCCGATGAGGAGAAACTTATTAGGTTTAGGGAAGCTTACCATGAGCTGGATGACCCAAAACGTCATGTCTGAAGATGAAATAAAAGCCCCCGGAATAAATGAAACGGAAAAAGCTAACAGATATTTATTAAAAGTTATTATAGAATTATCATTCCAAAGCGTAAATACGATGAAATCACATCGGAATCATTAAAAGATATCTCATTACAGGGAAGTAACGTTGCCTTTAATTAAGGATGAAATTAAATTCTTAAAGAACTAACTCTATTCACTTATCATTTTCGGCCAGAGGAGTTTCAATTCAATATATGTTGAGTTTAAGGGGAGGTGGAAACGAACATGGCGCGGTGGGGGGTGGGGGTTTCATGACGCCATTTTATAGGGAAAGGGCAAATCTTACTAATGTCATTTTCGACTTCAGTCGAGATTTCTTCTAATTACTCGATTAGCATCTCTCTTTCTCTGTGGTTTAGCTTTACTTCACTCAGCTCCCCAGAGGCCAGTGATCTGAAACAAGACGAATGAAAGCGCCATCGTGCCTCTGTTGATTTATGGATTACATTACGTGCCTGTTGGCCAGCACACTGTACTGCGTCGCAGGTGGGGCTGATCAGGGGTCCACCAAGAAATATAACGAAACATATGATATCATGAAAAACAACAGAACCTTGACTACCGAGGTGGAAAAGCTCATCAAATAAATCCAGTTTAACATAAAAACACAACAACGACGCAATAAAAAAGATAAAAAAAGAAAGCGAGCGGTCACAGCTAAGCGAATTATTGGATGAGAAAGCAAATGAAACTTCCCTACTGTTTTGACTCTTTCGCCCAAAACTCTTGGTGCACTAGTTAATAACTTAAAAATAATATGAATGTCTCTGAATAAGAGTTTCGAGGAAAAATAATATATCCCATAATTAGGCATATATTTCTACATTTTTCACAAGTAGAATGTAGACACAAACACACCTATACACGTGCGCAGAGTACGTTCAAACGGAGTTCCTATGGATCATGATAAATGGAAATTGGTCAGCGAATGTTTTCTTTACTAATATAATCTGTGTGATGTCTACATATTTCCAAATGATTCTTTATAAGTCATGATACGTACTCACAAGACCTAGTCTTGTATGTTTTTAGTTGATGTCTTATGAAGTAAATATTTATACCTACTATTCAGCAGCCTCAACATCCTCTTTCTCTCTCTCTCTCTCTCTCTCTCTCTGATGCAGAGAAGATAATGTGCTGATTTTAGATGTTGACAAACTCTTACTACCTTTGCATTGTTTTACCAATGGAGGGATAGAGCTGATCCCCGTTCTTGTTCGTAAGCTGAGCCTCATTGAGATTCTGGTAACGTTGTTGAACTGATTCCTCTCTCTCTCTCTCTCTCTCTCTCTCTCTCTCTCTCTCTCTCTCTCTCTTGCCTTTCTCCCCACGCTCTCTCTCCCTCCCCATTTAACTTGAGGGTACTTGATTCAAACAAACGTTACGGTATCCTTCTATAGAGAAGTGAAGCCGGCGTGAGTGACTCATCAGTAAACCAGAATAGGTTTTCAAGTATTTAAAATATGAACGCTTCTTATTATAGATTCTACTTAATATACTAAAGAATACAACTATATGTTTTTTTAGTTGATTCATTGGAAAAGATGTGTGTACACATGTTTATATATATATATATATATATATATATATATATATATATATATATATATTATCGCAAGACACACACAAACACATATTTAAACACACATATACATATATACACACACACATTATATATATATATATATATATATATATATATATATATATATATAGAAATATATATATATATATATATATATATATATATATATATATATATATATATATATGTGATTTCTTATTTTTCACCTGTGTAATGTGTGATATATATATATATATGTGTGTGTGTGTGTGTGTGTGTGTGTGTGTGCGTGTGCGTGTGTATCCGTCTATCTGCATGCGTATATGCGGCTACAATTAGATCAGCTGTTTTATTGTTGTTATCAAAATTTTGATGGATTCATGTACTTCTGTGAAACCTGACTCTACTACAAACGATGGAAGTGAACATTGTTAAATGAACAGATCCAGTTAGATGAAAGGTGAAATTTGTGATTTACAAATAGACTTAATATTTTTTCCTGATTATTACTTTTGCACAGGAAAGATCAGAAGTTCTGGATTTCCTCAGTAATGAAAACCTTTCTGCAGATGCTGGAGATGCCTGAGTAGGATCAGAAGAAAATAAGTCTTTTTCTGAAAATGAAGTCTCTGTCCTGATGACCTACATAAGACATGTCCTGACTCTGATTAGAAATAACGTCGGAGGGCAGTGAAAACAGCACATACGTAGATCAAGGCTACGGGTTCCAAGGCAACAATTACATAAGCAAAATCTTCCCAACCTATTGTAGGATGAATATGCGTGTCTAACACAGAAGACGCTTTGGGTGTGAACGGGGTTAAAGATAATATAGGTTTCCTGAGACGCGCAAGTGGGTGTAATCTCTAATGATGCTTGGGAGATTTTCTGCTGATGACTCTTCGTTTTACAAGTTCAGTTTGCTAACTGTTTCCGATCCACTACTACGCAATATGAAGGCGTTGTGGCAGCGTAGGTGGCTTTACTTGTACACATGTGGCATGTACATAGCCTATACTAGCCAATAAGAATACTATCTCTGTCTCTTTCTCTCTTACCTACACACACACACACACACACACACACACACACACACACACACACACACAGCAGTGAGAGCAGTATATATATATATATATATATATATATATATATATATATATATATATATATATATATATATATATATATATATATATATATATATAAAGAGTATACATTTGTACATAACCTCAAGGGTTATTACATATATATATATATATATATATATATATATATATATATATATATATATATATATATATATATATATATATATAAAGAGTGTACTTTGTACATAAACTCTAAGGGTTATTACGAAGTTCGTCTACATGAGCAATACCTAAGCCATCTGATCCTGGCAAGAACGCCATTCTGCAATTCAATGAGACAAAACAAACTCCTTTACACGTTACCAAACCGAAATAAGATTCCCAGTTGTTTTCTCTCTTAAATTTTGTTTGTTACTTCAATCTTCCTAGAAGACCATCTTATCTATCGGGCTCTTTGTTGATTCCAAGAACATCCGGAGCTGAACCTCGTCCAAACTTTCGACATAATCCTCATCGTGAAGCGTCTGCTTCCATTATTCAAACGGAAACTTCCAGGAAAGGAAATCGTGTGAATCTTTCAGCATAAACTTGCTTGCTTGCCGTTTTCCCTTCTTCACCCCTCTTTTCTTCTCATCACTTCCACATCTTTTTTTTTTGCATCTCTGCAGACATTCTGATACACCTATTGTTAGCTGCCGTCCCTCAAACAGATAATCTTTCTGTTGCGATTTTAGTTTTTTTACCAATATTTGGGAGACAAAGACTACACCTTAATTCCACGAGAGGAACAGATATAGAGATATTCACCCACTTATTATAGATAGCAACGTAGAGAGAGAGAGAGAGAGTATATATACATCACGAAGGAAGCAGTAGGGAAAGGCATCCTCATCATCTACAGTTTATTTTCAATGCTGACGTTTCACGACGAATTCTAAGTCGCATTTTCATAGCTATAAAATATAATATAATTTGCGAACATCAATAACAAATTAATGCAATGACAAATAGCTCTTTCTGTAGTAAAAATATTTAAAAACAAAACACATTCCAATAAGTAAAAGGAGTTCACTAAAATCTTAAAACAACCTACCTATATGAAGGAAAGAACAAGACTAATATAAAAATAAGTAAAACAGAGTGAGGGAAACCAGTTGTCCAAACTAGGTTATAAACAATTTCACTGAGGACGATTGAGTATTTAACGACGGTACAGTCTTCTTGATAATTATGATTCTAGGATGGTTAAGTCGTTGTTCTGCACTGGCCTAAGATGGAAAATCTTGCTGTCATATAAGTTTTGCCATAATTTGAATGATTTCGTATATTTGATTGCTCAGGATTAGATAACCTGCTACCTGTTCGGCGCGACTTATGCCCCTGTGGGACCTATGCGGACCTTCAACAGCCTCCTCGTGCATCCCACGTATATCCCGTGATCACATCCCGGCAAGTATACTTGTAAACAACGCTGACGAAAGCAGAGGACTGAGCTTGTCTTTGACTGAACAGAGACCCTATTGTTAAGGGATTTTTGGGATGATTTTCGACGAAGGCTGGAAACTCTTTTTGAATAATGGCTGTGCATTTTTCCAAAAGTATCATCATGCACGAAAGGAAACTTGCGTACATCTTCAGTTTCCGTACAGTCGATTCAGGTGTTGCCGGAGTCATTTTCTGTAGTAGCAGTTTATTTAGGGATCTGAAAAAGAGTCGTGATGGAAAACAATTATTATTGAAATATTTCAGTAAAAAGGATATCTCATCGTGGAAACTCATCCAATTTGACGAGTGGGTATAAGCCCTATGGAGGAGGGAAAAAAAGAGTTCAGTTTAAAAATTAAAGAAACACGAACTATAAAAATTCATTCCCAAACCAGTAAATGTATTTTTTCTATACACACCTGTGTAAAAACCTGAGTCACCTCTGAAATAATAAGATCAAGAAGGGGAGCTTGTTATTTACCTCCTTCTCCATCGTGAACCTTATGTTTGGATGTTGTCGGCTGACGAACCCAGAAAGCGACTCTGCATGACATTCATGACGAAATAGGGAGAACGTCGTCAACATATCTTCGATAAAACAAGATGGCGGAACCCAATGGGACATTCTGTTCATTATGCGCTCCTCCAGGGAGCACATGAAGATGTTAGCAAAAAATTGGACCAAGATCCCATGGCCATCCCTTCAGTTTGTTTATACAAAATGCCATTGAAGACAAAGGTCGTGTCCAGCACGGCCAACTCTAAAGTTGTTTAAAAAATGTTCTACTTTAAAGTTATTAAAATTGCATCTTCATCAGTAAAAGTTTGCTTAATATTATCTCAATAGTCTCCCCCACTGGACATTTGTAAATAAGGATTCCACAATCTAAGCTTACCATATATAAGTCTGAGTCTTGTCTGAGAATGTCCTCTTAAACTTAGTGGAATTGGATTAGAAGATTGCTTTTTGTTAAGGTTGTTAGAACCCTTAACAAAAAAAACAATCTGATCTTGCCACTTCAGATTTTTTTTCCTGTTCCCAAAACTCAAGAACACTTAAGAGGAGTCCGGTTTGAATCTTTGATGCTGCTAAACATGCAGTTTCAACATGGTTTAACAGAAAGGCCCCAAATTTCTACAAAGAAGGGTTGCAGAGGTGGAAACAGCGCCTTGAAAAGTGTATAGAGTTAGATGGTAGATATGCAGTAGAAAAAATGATGTTTAACTTCTTAAATAAAGAGTATATTGAATTTTCCTGAACTTTTGACTTACTCCTAGTATATATATATATATATATATATATATATATATATATATATATATATATATATATATATATATATATATATATATATATATATATATATATATATATATATATATATATATATATATATTATTATTATATATATATGAGAAAGCAGGAAAATAGCCATAATAGGATAATTATATATAATTTTCCCTTTTTCATTTCATACATCTGCATATTTCTCTCTTTTTTCGTTTCATTCTGCAATCACATCACGTTTAAATTTGCCTGAATTGAGTCCTTCCAGTTCCATCGACACTTCGCCCTTCACCTAAAGTTGTCATTAACAATTTCACAGGGAAAGATGACTCGTTCTAGAGTCGAGTGAAGCAGCTCCTGTTTCCTTCCTTCGCATTCATCATGAAGACCGTCTTTTCCTTCGTAGAAATTATGGAATGCCTTGAAAGATTCCTTAAGCTATAGCAGACTTTCTTTGCAGTTCATAATCAACGTTCTCTGTAATTTTCTCGCATGATGTTCACCCTTAACTTGTCTGTTTTCTAATGGAACACACAAAGCATTCCAAAAGTTAACTAGAAGTTTTAATGACTTGAAGGAGTCGACGTTCGTGAACAAAACAACTGAACTGATGAAAGTTCTTCGTGAAAGAAGTTGAAAATGAGAAAAGAAAAAAGGGGAAAGGGAAAACGGGCACGTCTTAACGCTTATTAGTTGATTAACGTGCAGATTTCCAAGCTTCAGGGCAGAGGACAATCTATCACTTCAATCAGCCCATGTTATACTGCAAAGGTTTTAGACCTAACTTAAGGTTCGCCTGCTTGCATGTTAGTTGAAAATAAAATATGGAGCAATGCCCAGCGTAGTATCTAACATGAGACAATATCCGCAGTTTTATGAGGGTTGAAGCTGATGCTAGTTAGAATAAACGTATCCATCTTAGATTTGATAAACGAAAAACAATCCAGTGTAATATATATAATCTAAACTCACCTTAGGGGATAGCATTCATTAGTCCTCTATAGATAGTTCAGGTAATAGTTGGATGATTCGCTAAAAAATCTGTGGGCAGTAATTAGTAGCATTTCGTACTTTGACGTCTAAATTGACGTAAATGATGATGTAGCTGGAAATGCTGTAAACTTCAGTGATTACAAGTTTGAACAAATAAAGTCAAGGTTTTTTTTTGAAATAATTGGCCTATCCGAAGTAGGAGTTTGCCAAATTTCCATTTTAGCATACAATACACAAGGCCTTTATTATTTATAGAGGATCTTGTTTTATATTTTATTTTTCTCTGATACATGGATGTTTTTACTTAAACAGAAAAGAAAAAATCTCAATTAATTAATGCATACTGGAATTTGCATCATATCGTTAAGGAAGGAAATGTAGCAGCTAGCAAGACCTATATGAAGATCTTTCGATCCCAGTGCATTAGTTTTGATCGCTGTCGATCTTCCAGTTCCAGAGCTCCTCCTTGAGGAGGTTGTGCACCTGGAATCTCAAAAGTCTCGCTGAAGATGCAATGCATCACTACCCTGAATCAATTTTCCCGCCTGTTTTAATCTGATTTACTTTCACTTTTATGTAATCATTACTTGATTATGTTAATTTGTTTTTTTTTTTTCTAATAACTGATCTCTTCCTTCAGTATTTACTGTGCTACCTGTTTTATTGCTTTTTCAAATGAACACCATATTTTTTTCTTGAATTTCAAGTCTTGGCCACTATAGGCTTGCTCCATATGAATATGATTAATCTTCTGAATAATAGAATAATACATAATATGTAATAATGATAATAATAATAATGATAATAATACTAATAATAATAATAATAATAATAAATAACTACAAATAAATTATCTTTAAATTTTATGATGAAGAGAGACAGTAAACGTCAATGTTTTGAAGGAGGCAGTCAATTAACAGGTATCAGAAACTTGGTGCAAAACCTTCTTATATTTCGAAAATTAACAAAAAAAGAGCATCATATTGTCCCAAAGCTTCTCGCAAAGAGTTTTCTTCCAGTTCAGCAGTTAAAGTATTAAGATGTCTGTTTCAGTTTATTTCAAATATTCTAAATATTTGTAAGGATATTCAATTTAAAATTCAACAGAAAATCCATGCAGCTAAGTACAATGCAGTCATTTTATTTACAGGACGGAAGGCCTTGCTGGTGGGCAAAGAATGACGCTAAGCCTATTTATCCAAACATTTAAATTGAAAATTACTAATAAATTTAGACTTGAATAAATGACATCATGAGTAAAATCTTTTTATCTAGGAATTTTTTTGTATTTGAAAGTCCATGAGATGCAGTTTTTCTAGTCTTTGTGTTTAGTACTAACATTTACAGCCATTTAAACCATTTTTCAGAATCTTCATAATCTAAGTTCCAGTTGACATTTTCAAATGCCAACCTAAAATCCATTCTCTAAGATCTCTCTCTCTCTCAAACACTATAAAACATTCCTTCTGCTGCGTATTTAAACACTATTTACATCTCTATCTTCTCTTATGGTCTGTTATTTCGCACATGACAAAATGCAGTGCAAGAGCCAGAAGGAAATAATAAGAGCACTAGTACTGCGCTTTTTATGTCTGATATACACCTTCAGGTACAGTACAAAGTGAAAGAGTTGAGGGGCACCAAAAAGCAAGAGTGAATATATGAATAGAATTTAAAAGTTGCAATTTAAAAAGTGTTTATAATGCTAAATATCATAATAAACACGCACAGTCCACAGCCAAATAAACTGGATTTGCATATAAATGTTCCTACAAACATAACAGCCAAAAAGATAATTCCACAATTTTGACTCCAGAAAAATCCGTTTCTTCTAATGCAATCATCCAGTTTATATAAATCCTGCTAATATTTGAAATATAATCTGCCTAGGAGCTTAATTGTACTTGTAACAGAATAATATCTGTTTTACTAACAGCTTTACAAAAAACGTATTTTTTAGAGTTTCTCCAGGCAATGGAATGATTACAATTGTTCAGTTCCCCACACGAACATAATATATATGTTAATTAATTCTAGGAGATAGCACATTTTACCACTTGACTGATATTTTTCTTGTGACTGATGCCTTCACTATACAAATTATCACTAAAACATACATGTACTTATATCTAAATTTACAAAATATACACAAACACTATATATATATATATATATATATATATATATATATATATATATATATATGTTTATATATATAATATATATATATATATATATATATATATACGATATATATATATTATATATATATATATATATATATATATATATATTTTATATATATATACATATATATATATATATATATATATATAATATATATATAATTATATATAATATATATATATATATATCGCATATATATATATATATATACATATATATATACACATATATATAATCTTTCTCTATGCTATCGCATTCAACATAATAGAACAAAATATATTTTTAATAAAGTATAGTACTATTGTAAAAAAGCATCCAAGAAAAAACCCTGAACTTTCCAAGAGAAGGGTCGCAAACTCCGGATAATCCCAGGCAGACTTGTTAAACTTAGTTTTAAAAAGACTAATTATACTGTCTTGTCTTTTCCAGGTCTCTGGGCTATTATTTTCTTCTGTTCTTTTCAACAAAAGTTAACCTGAAAACCTCAGCTGACTTTTTGCTTGTCCTCCTAACGATCTTCTCGGGAATCCTTCCTGCTTTAGATTTATTTCTTCTTGTTTTTTGTATCCTCGATTATACATTTCCTTCGAGTGTTCCTCTAACCAGTCAGACTATTTGTACCTGACGAAAGAGAAGGAAGTTTCCTTTCCGAAAGTTGACAACCTTTTAAAATTGAAGGTGCGTTACAGAAAAATCTACATTAGGAGATGAACAAATGATAAGTTTAAAACAATACACCAAATAAAGGCGAGCATTATGGGAACTTAAGAATGTTTTAAAACTTCTTTGGTTTTAGTGGTTCTTAGCAGGGGGTGGAGGATGGTGAGTGGGTAGGTGGTAATGAGGTTTCAAATTATGGACAAAAACACCGATTTATTATCAGTTCCCTAACTTCAGATTTTCTGGACGTTGTCAAGAAAGTTCGAAAACGAATTGTTTTGGAGTTTCAAGAGCGTTCCTGTTAAAGGAAAGTACCATAAAGGATGTTCCCTAAAGCTTCAGGGAAACTGTAATTTTTCTTCTAAGCCAAAACTTCTTTATACAAATTCTTCACTCTCATTTTTTCTTAAATGGTATCTATATTTCGGGGTAAAGCCTTTATCTTTCCATCAAGAGAGAGAGAGAGAGAGAGAGAGAGAGAGAGAGAGAGAGAGAGAAGATAGAAAGTAATGTCTCCTAAGTCTAATAACACAATGCTGTACAAATTCCGTTGCTTATGACCCTTCGCTTGTATAGTGTCACTTGTCTTTTGTGATATGCTATATTTCACTCTCATTCTTTATCCCTTGTGTTACTTTTTTTATTTCATGTTATGGCTCCTTCATTCACAGAATCTTTCTTTTATGGTAATGATGTTTAAATTTCTACATAAGAATATATGCATATTACTTCTTGATGACCAATAATTTTAAAAACAATAACGACAGTAATTGACTGTAAACAACATCAAAAGTAAGTTAATATGTAACCATGTGATAAGCATAAAAAGAATATTAAAATACGATGAAATGGAACTGAAAATTAACTTACTGAAAGCAACTTATTATAGGAGATGAGATGAAGAAACAATATCCTGAATAAATTTTTGAAAAGGCTGTATGCACGGATGAAGAGGCTGAAGATTACTCTGAATAGGCAGTCATTCATAAATTGTAAGAAGAAACTATAGTCTTGCCTCTTATTATTTCTATGGATAAGTGGCATATGTAATATACTTGGATGGTGTTCAGATGCTCATAGAGTGAAGAAGAAATAAGGCACAAGACCAACACCATTTAAAATATTAACGATCCCAACTATAAGAGGATCACTGTTATTACGAATAGTATGAACAAAACGTTCTGATCGGGGGATACTTCTACCAAAACCCGCACAGTACAGAATGCATGAATTTAAATCGATGAACACGTGAACCTATGAGAAAATGGCAATTTAAGATGCAATATAAAAAGATGCCATACATAACAAATGGTCTGGGCACCATGGTTCTAATACCTAAAAGGTATCCCTTATAGCATACGTGGTTTCAGTAGAGACACTTAGTAAAATTTTCTGCATAATTTTTAGGTAAATGAAAAATAGCTAGACAGCTAGTGTAGGTTAACTTTCCCATTACGTTTCTCGTTACAAGATTCACTTTCACTCGTCAAAATAGTATGCATGGTAGAGATAGATGAGAGGCTCTTGAGAACCATAGAGCAAGAGAGGGAGAGAGGCTCCACATTCATTAATGTAGTCTCACTTTTACAAGCCTTCTTCAAGTACCAAAGGGACGCTGTATTGAAGGGTAGAAAAAGAATTCAAGTAAAGTTATCATTAGTACAAAACATACATGAACTCTATCATTAAGAGAGAGATGCGAAGGATATCCTGACTCTAACTATATCTGAAAATTAAGTCTATTTAAGGTTCAGAGCGAAATTCCTGACATTAATTTTATTAATATAATATAATATATCAGCATATATTCAGCAACATTTAACGTTCCCATGTGCATGGAAAAAGCGACACTGAGCTTACACACTTAAGCGGTAAAAGCCCTTGCCATTTTAACAGCCACCCAGCCAACACAGACAGAGACACGCACAAAATAAGACATTAAGAACTCTCCACTTACAGGCTTTCATGACACTCATTAACTGTAGCAAAGCAGCAGAATCCCGCCCTTATTCCACCCCTCTTTCCCATAGACCTTCAACAGCGATGTTTCCCGAAGGAAAATGAGTCACGAGCAAATGACATGTACTTAATTATTCAGAATGATGCCTCCCCTCCCAAACAAAATCAACAAGCAAGTAAATAGATAGATAATCCACCGAAGGAGGGGAAAGAACGTCATGGGAAACTGATTTGCAAAGTTTTTCTACCTGGAGGTGGAGAAGTTTTATTCCAATGAAATTACGACGGGAGAGGACGATGGTGGTGGAAGGTTGTTTACTTATCATTTGTGTCTTCTGAGGATAAGACGCTGCCCAAGGCCAAGAGAAAGAGAAGGTCTGCTCACTTCACCCCAAATCCCCATGTAGGCGGAGCATTGTCTGCCTCCTTATTGCGTCAGCAGGTGAATTGCCATGTGAGCTGGTACCTCTAAATACGTCATCGCCTTCAAAGTTACCCCAGGTGGGAGGCGACTCCACCCACTTGGGTAGACCTTGTCTCCTTGGCCTTGACGCTGCCTTTCCTTTGCAATTCAGTCGTGATAATGCCCAGCGCGTGTTGAAAAAATTGATTGTCAGGTACCAAGATGTGTCCTTTTCACCGATATTCAATCTGTCTGTCTAGTATTTTTACTCTCTCTTTTTGTTCCGAAACCGAGGAAATTGCGATAGTGCAGATATACAAGGCATTATATATGCTGAAACGTATATTTATACTTTATTAGTTATAGGAAAATTTTTTAGATTTCTTATTAATTTCAAAGGAAGAAGATATAATAGTGCCTTAGAAATTATATACTCAATCACACACACACACACACACACACACACACACACACACACACACATATATATATATATAATATATATATATATATATATATATATTTATATATATATATATATATATATATATATATATATATATATATATATATATATATCTATATATATATATATATATATATATATATATATATATATATATATATCTTATATATGTATATATATATATATATATATATATATATGATATATATATATATATATTCTCCTACTTTGTATGTTTTCATTTATATATATGACCCTATATATATATATATATATCTATTTATATTTTGACATATATATATTATATATATATATATATATATTATATATCTTATATCCTTTATATATCTTATATGCATAGTGATTATCTATCATTTCTACATGCATATATATGACCATATAGTAAAAATAATAACAACTATATATGTAAACAATTTTTCAATATAAAGATATAAGATATAAAATGATGGAAATGCCGTTAGAGTGAAATCCCCAATTTTTATTATAGGAGATGGCCCTCTGTTAATTCTTCCGTGGCCTTTTGAGGGGCTGTATGCACGTGAACTTACCTATCCATGTTATATCATCCATTATTTGGATCTTAAAAAATAGGACTGACATTTCCGGATAAATCCTATTTTCATATGTTTGCCTAGCATTTGTTTTAAATCAAGTACCATATTCAAATAAACAAAAGATGATATAAATTGCCAGAATCATACACGGACCTTTTGGACTTGATAAATGAACACTGAACCTATGAGATATTGGCAAGTGTTCCTGGTGCAATATCCCATACTCATTTTGGTTCCTAATAAAAAGATATTAAGTTGATTATCAGTAGAATCACATAGTCAAATGTATGCTGGGCTAGACAGCTAAGGATAACATTTAATTCATCGGCAAGATTCCCTTCAAATAATAAAGATATCCTCATTTTCTTAAGAATTTTGGTTTGTCCACATTTTGCAATACAACAATGAAAATGTACCATAAGAACTCCCATTTAAAGGGTGTGAATATAAAATTCTTGTAAGTCTTAGTGACATCAACTTTATCATGGCCAAATGCTGGATAAACTAAAAAGAATTGAACAATTAAGAAAATTGAGATTGATAAGGGAACAGTGGTCCTATTTGTACATGTTAGTAAGAACAATCAATATAACTGAAGGGCAAAATATTGTAATTCTAATAATGCACTGAAAGGAAAAATTTGAATCTACTCAAAAAAGAAAGTTACCATTTAACTGTCATGAATATCAGTCAAGGGATGTATAAACTTGATCCTTTTTAATATCAAAAGAAATTTGTAAATATTTAAACTTTATATAGGCAGTAGAGACATATAAAATATATATATAACAGTAATGCAGTATATTAATAGTTTCCCCCTCCTATATGACACCTATCATCAGGTGTTATCATATGGGTATGGTCATTTATCAGCAATGTCCCCTGAGAGTATTATATTTAAAAACATTTTAAAGGCCACCCTAAATAACACCGGCCTGAGGGGAATGGAGCCTCCATGACGGTTTGCAAAGTGTTCTGGATGGTGGAAATTTTATTCAATGAAGTCTCGAATGGAGAGGACTGAACTGTAAGGTTGTTTACTTATCATTTGCACCTGTAGCATATGCCCAGATATATAGCTATGCTCATATAATAATAATCATATATACATATATATATATATATATATATATATATATATATATATATATATATATATATATATATACCTATATATATATATATATATATATATATATATATATATATATATATATATATATATATATATATATATATATATATTTATATATATATATATATATATATATATATATATATATATATATATATATATATATATATATATATAGATATATATATATATATATATATATATATATATATATATATATATATATATATATATATATATATATTTATATATATATATATATATATATATATATATATATATAATTCTATCTATTATATATCACAAACATACACACATACATATATATATATATATATATATATATATATATATATATATATACATATATATACAAACACACACAAGTATATGAAAAAGTTCAGTTCCCTTCTCGTTTTCAGGCCAACATTAACGACTTCAGCCTCCATACCTTAGCATAAGATTAGTCTCGCATGTATACAAAGGGAACTCCACAGGTCTTTCTTTCGAAGTTATATTCCCCTCTTGTCGTAGGAACTCCAATAGATAAGGTCTTCTGTTCTTAAATATTACCCTTACAGCGTGTGTATGCATATGCACGGGGGATTACAAATTTATAATGGGAGTGGTGGCAACAAAATTATCAGTATTTTTCCTTTTATTTATTTTACAGGATCGAAAACCTTAAAATACAAAATGTTAGCCTACCCTTACCATTAAAAAAGTAAAATTTCACTCATTTTCACCTAATCCCTTCTCTTGTATTTAATATGCATAATGATCTGAGTGATATTGACATAATGACATTATTAAAATATTAAGACAATTTTTTTTTCTGGCTGTGACGAAAAGAAAGTTCTGACCAAGGGTTTTCTTTTTAGTGGAGATGAGCTCCATGCTTTCCAACCCGAATTAGAATCCGTCACTATCAAGGAATCGCGCGGTACGTATTTCACAACCTCAACAAAGATAAAGCTAAGCAAGTTTAACTGAACACTCATTAATCAATCTGGCTCACTTTCGAAATGAATCCTTTACTTATCACAAGCGCGTCCTAGTCACTGCCCCAACCTGCGTGTGGGCGCAAGGCAGTTAGAAAAATCAGAAAGGACTGAATTAGCTGGTAAGCATGATCTTATATCAGCTATTTTCGGACAGCTGTTGATTACAGTGGAACTTAAAATCAGTTCGGAAATAAAAATGAGTAAGAACATGGCTTACAAACACACCACTTAAACCACACAGACCAGATTCAAAGGATCATGAATCCAGCGAGTAAAATTAGTCTAATTGCTTTGCCCTGTCCATCACACTCTGATGGCAATTTTTGCGTCTAGATTGTGTGTCAATCGGAGATGAGTTAAAATTTAGCACTTCAGACCTGCAAATGAGACAACCAATGCGATCTCTGTACTCACAAGGTAATGAATGGAGAGCGTGAAACACATTTTACCTCTTGGAATTTATCAGTAGTTTTGTTATAAGTCCATTTGTAAGTATCA
This sequence comes from Macrobrachium rosenbergii, assembly GCF_040412425.1. NCBI lineage: Eukaryota > Metazoa > Arthropoda > Malacostraca > Decapoda > Palaemonidae > Macrobrachium > Macrobrachium rosenbergii. The sequence goes on from NC_089786.1 coordinate 31,530,382, forward strand.
CCCTTGTAGACACCAATTACTTTTAACGGCAGTTTGTCATCCAGATATGGGGTTCTTAAAAACACCGCCGAGTAAAACCTGATCACGTCTGTTTTGCAAAATTTCACCATGTAAAGAAATTTGACTTGAGTTTTTTTAACTTAATTCAAGCTGAAGAAATTTTAATTTTAATGGTTAGTGGAAGTGGGATGAATTTATATTATCTTTGTAATGAATTCGGCAGAACAGTTGTGAAGCGAAGTAATGCAAAGGTTGATAAAAATAATTTGCATTGTCTTGAACATATTAGCTCTCAGTTTCTTGGATAAATATGGAGACTGAAGTTAGACTAACCTGCAACGGTTATGGAACGCCTTAAAATTATGAGATATGAAATGGAAGAGAATGTATATGAACAGAGAGAAAACAGACGGATTTTAAAACATAAAATGGACAACCATAAACTGGAAATTAAAATCAAATTATACGAACGAAATACGACATGATTAAAAAAAATGGAATGTCCTAGATGGAAAGACACAACATAAATGGAAGTTTTAGAAAATATCGGAATTGATGGAATAATATACCTTACATTGTCATTATCAAGACTGAAAATACAAATATAAATAAATTTTCCAAATCTCTCCGACGATGACTCAGAATAAGTGGACATTTGGATATAATAAATATGATTTTCTATGTCATCATAGGTGCTCTTTTACCATCAATCCCAGTGAATTTCCTGATGAATATTTTCATTTCGTTTCAAATACGTCTTAATTAGACATTAATATGTGAGTTATGAAACGTTTATTAATACGACCCATTTACGAAAAGTTTTACATCCATTTATTATTAGATAACCTTCGAGCTTCCTTCAATTACCGATTATAACTTGAAAAATCCTGTTTTGAGTCTTAACAAACTATCAGGAGAAAGATGTCCATAGTGTTCTGAACGTAAATCTATTCTTTACACTAGTTTCTGAATGACGCACTTTAATACGAAAAATTTTTCCGTTCATAAAGAAGAGTTAAATACGAATTGATATCCGTCAGTGAAAGCATTTATGGAACACCCTGCTAAAGCAAATACTACCTGTACTATACTCAGAACCCCAGGACTCAGTACTGTTTCCCTTTCTGATTTAGCAACATGAGCACAGGGTTAGAGGCTGCTTACCCTTTGTCCCCTATATATGGGTGACTTCCACTCTAAGCAAATCAGAAAATGCCCTGAATTCAAATCTTACCGCACTACTGAAGTTAAAAGTAATATGAATAGGTCATGTGTTGACGACCTACATAAAATTCAAACCTTTTTCTTCATACGAAGTCGAGAATATCCCAAATTCTTTTATTAGCTTCAGCCATGCTCTTTACTGAAACTTTAAGATAACCTGGAAAGTGGGTTTCGGAAACGACGCAAGTAGGTTTCATATGTACTGTACGTTGAAGATATTTTCAGACCTTTCTTATGATTAAGACGTAAGAAGCGCAATTTACAGTCTGTTTCCCCATTCAATAGAAATTCCATGAATTTAATTTGTTTATGATGCATAAAACAAGGAATACCTTCCATAAGGATAAACATTACTCACTCCGCTTTCCTTGTTTTTGTTTTGTTAATTCCACATAAAAAAAAAAATCTCTTGAAATTCGTGAAGGAAAACCAGCTTCTTTCTTCGCATGTTGAATGAATTCCCTCGCGTCACTCGGAAGCATAAATCAAGATGGCATAAGGACCATTCCTAGCATGCAACAAAACATTCAGCGACCTTGTCAACAAGTATATGATTACATTCAGCATTATTTTAGCTCCTCCTTGGCTGGTTTGTTGCCCGCTCGTAGGTGTCAGCAGATTGGGTTACTTAAGACCCAAGTAAGCAAAAACGAAGCGTAGAGGAATGGCTTGGGTCCCTGATTTCTTTGCGAAAAGAGAATGAAGAGATAAAGATGATATGATGGATCGTATACCATTCTGAGATGGCTTAATTTCCTTTCCTTCACACGTTCAAGGAGGGCTTTTTCTCGGGCTATCAGATTACCTTACAAAATGATGAAAGGCAGAAGACATTAGTAATGCGACTGCTTGTGGTTGATGGAGAATCCTAGAAATAATTTTAAGTTTCTTTGTAGTTTGAGGGGATTTACTATGGGTTTCACAGACAGTGCAAGTGCGATTTTTTGCAATTATTCTGTAACGAACACTCGTATCAGTACGAGATTTTGCTATAGTGTATTACACCCAGTGAGGAAATTTATAGGAGTATCATGAATCATTAATTGTTAATTATAAAGACACTTGCCCCTATACAAAAGGCAAAGTCTCAATCAGCCAGTCACAAAACGAACAACCATTTACAAAAGCTCTGCCTCCACCTCCCTCTTTCCTCTCCTTTTTTCCCTCCCCTGCCCCTCCTCCTTCAAGCTCTCTCTTTCTCTTCTCTTTTCTCTCGAAGGTAGCCTAAGTTTCAACTTATTTTGTGATTTTTTAATATCAAGCAAGCTATCTATCTATCTATCTATCTATCTAATTATAATCTATATTGTTGTGTAGCTATGTAACGATTCAATCGGTTGTTACTATCAGATGACTGATTTCTTTACGCATTGATTTGTCTCATTTCTCTCTCTCTCTCTCTCTCTCTCTCTCTCTCTCTCTCTCTCTTTTATGATAGTGGTTATGTAAATAACTATTAGACTGAGATCTATCTGAAGGGTTTGGAATAGTTGAGTGATAGATACTATGACTGATAGCAAAATGACTGTTGTACCTGCGTTTGCTTACCTTCATCGCAAACCTCATTTCTACTGAGGACATTAACCATCTACTGGTATTACGAGGGTGAGCTTGAAGAAGTGATGGCCCCCTCAGAACATAACTGTCCGTATGGTTGCAGAAATGAGTTTGTCACCCAACTCTTCAACTTTTTAATAAAGAGAAAGCTGACAATTGCTCTTCAGATTCGTTTGAATAGGTAACTTGTTACAGTTACTCTATGAATTACAAAAAATATTGACCTTTCCACAAGACATTCATCAGAGTTAAAGCCTTGATTATACTGATGCACGTATTTTCAACTCATGGATGTTCAAATTTTATTTTATATGATACATATCTATATAAATCCTTTCCTTCATATAGACCTTACCACCGTGTTGCAGCAGCCTTGAGGATGAAAGTGGGGACGGTGCATTCGATTGTGTATTGCAGAACTAGGCCACGGCCTGTCACACCACCAACGCCTCCAGCACAGCCTATCTTTGACAGTTTCTCTGTAGAACCATACGTCGGCACATCCATACAAAGTTTGTTGCCAAGCAGGCTTTTACTCTCGCATCCTGGCACAGAACCTGAAGGAAGAAAGTATCATCCTGAAAGTACCTCAAAGATTTCGCTATGGCGCTTACTCCACAAAATGGAATCGAGTAAGACCACTCAGCGCAAGATGTGCTGTCAAGAAGGAGTTGATTGAAATCATGTGCTAAAGGATACGTTCCTGCGGACCTTCAAAGACACAGGAAGACGGCAGGGAGGTAGTGTACCTGGATGAAACGTGATTCACAACCAGAATGAGTCATAACATGGAATGGGTGGATACCACACAGCCAAATACCAGTGCCAATTACAGCCGTCAGGTGCCACCAGGAGAGGAAGAACGTTTCGTGGTAGTCGCAGATGGTACAGCCGATGGCTTCAATGAGGGCTCCTTCCTCTGCTTCCCTGCTAAAAATACCAGCGGCGACTACCACGGCGAAATGAATGGCGAAATGTTCCTACGGTGGCTAACAACTCAGCTCCTGCCACTCCTAGAGGAGCCTTCGGTATTGGTGATGGACAATGATCCATACCATAGTATAATGACTGAAGAGTCGTTGTCCCACCACTGCTACCAGGAAATCTGATCTCATTGAATGGTTACAGCGCAGAAATATATCCTTCCCGCAGCATGCTACAAGACCTGAACTCCTCTACATATGCCGTACAAAATAGGCCAGAGCCTGAGTACAAGGTAGATAACACCATTCAGGAATGGAGTCACGAAATCGTCCGCCGCCGCCCACATCCCGGAGCTCAATGCAATTGATCAGGTGGGGACACATGAAACGATACGTGCGCTCCTCACTCCAACGGTTCACCCGAGCAGACCTGCAGGCCAGATTGGAGGAAGCAAGACTCTCTCACTGGGCAGGGGCAGTACGTCGATCACAAGCTTTGAGGACAGTTATCGTTCAACAGATAACATGCATGACAGTATTGATCCTGTCATTATTAGTCTTAACAGTGACACTGACGATGAAGTTTACTTGCTCTTAGAAAGCGATGAAGACTAAAAAAAGAAAAATAAAAAAAATAAATCCTTCAAAGAAAATTAAATATGAAGGATTATATCCTACCCACATCCGAGTCCCGTTATCGATTGATACAAATATTTAATCAAAAAATTCAATTCAGTCCTTACAGAGCTTTATAAGTTTTCATGGGGGGGAAAGGGTGGGGCTGGGGGCGGATATATGTGATATTAGGTGAAATAAAAATTTTGTTTCACATTTCCTATGAATACCTATCATCTACGCTCATACCCAATACCGAAATAAGCAATGATATAATGGTGTGCAATTGCATATTGT